>NW_006263303.1:3550996-3553297 GCF_000493195.1 Citrus x clementina | reverse complement strand
TTTTTTTTTTTTTGGGGGGGGGGGGGGGGAAGAGTAAGAAAAATTAGAGATTTCTATTTGCTTGGGTTCAAATTATATTATTTATCGCAGACTATTTGCTTGGGTTCAAATTATATTATTTATCGCAGATCCTGTTCTCCCTGCTATACTCTTAATTGGATGGTAGAATGATGGAATTTTCTTCGTTCTTTGAAAATACAGAATCTTGTTTAATCTCCTTTTGATCTGTTGCCAGGGAGTTGCATTCCTCTGTGGATATGTTCACTATAGCAGTGGATCATCGCCTAATAAAAAAGTTCCGAACTTTCAGCCTTGGAATTTTAGCATGTGAGATGATCTTTTGCTTCTATAAGAAGTTTATTTTGACATGGAATCACTGCAGCAGACTAATATAGTCATGCATCCATTTTCTTTGTTTGTGTAGGGATGAAAGTGAATGGTGGATTTTTCCTGCTGGACTGGTTCTGTGTAAGATTTTCCAATCCCAACTTGTTAATTGGCATGTTGCAAATTTGGAGATTCAGGATCGCACATTGTACAGTAATGATTTTGAGCTCTTCTGGCAGTCATGATGATACTTCAACATTATCTTCCAATATCTTTTGAGAGTACTAGCTGAGTGGTTAACACGGGGACGTAGAAATAGAAGAAAGTAAAAGAACACCCAAAAAAAAAAAAGAATATAATTAGCGTGAGGCATTCATTCATGTAATTCCTTTTGAATGTAGCGTTTTGCTTTTTCTTCTTTACCATTTTGTTTCTAAGTGCAATGTAAATATAGAAATGGGAGGGAATACCCATGTTTAGAGAGTTCATTTCATTTATTTGACTGTATTTTCTCCATGCAACCTGATCTTCATTATTTTAATCATTCTAAAGGTGAATTTGTTTTTGTGCATTGAGAGGAATAGATGGATCTAAATGTTAAAAAAGGAGGGGAAAAAAAAAAGGTGATTTATGGAGATCTATCATCATTTTGTTAAGGGGGCGTTTTCTCATTTTGTCCTGATGCAAATTCTAAAAGCTTGTCATGAGCGTCTAGGGAGTTTGATAATTCTGATAATCGGATGTTGAATTTTTCTTCATGGCTTCCTTTGTACCATTATCTATTGTCGGGCATGTTAGGATGTGATGCAACTCAATTTAATTTTGATGGGGTGAATGAGTTATTGTGTCAATTTTTTGAGCTTAGGGGCTGTTTTTTTTTTTTTTTACTTAATGACTTAATTGAACTAATTTTATTAAGTTAAGTTTAATTAGTTAAGTCATTAAGTCCGTTTTTTTTACTTAATGACTTAATTGAACTAATTTTAATTAGTTAAGTCATTAAGTTTTTTTTGATTTAATGACTTAAGTCAGTAAGGTGGTGTTTGTTTTTTAACTTAATGACTTAAAGTGACTTAACTTAATTAATTAAGTTAATTAGAGGTGTTTGTTTTTATAATTTAATGAGATTTTTTAGATAATTTTGACTTAATAAAATAAGTCAATTTTTTTGGTTTTTTACTTAATGGAGATATTTGAATTAAGTCAATTACATACTAATATAAAAAATATCCATGTTTTATAATTTTTTGTTTCATGTCTATCTCAAAATTCACCCATAGATATTTACCCATATAAAAGTATTCTTGTTTTTTTTTTCTTATATTATATACGATAAAATTTGAAATTTATGGTATTTTATATATTAAAATTTTAAAATAATTATGTATTCACTTGAATATAATTTTACTTATAAATATTAAAATATTATGGTATTTAATATATTATTTATTTGACATTCAAATTTAATAAGGATATAAATGTAAAAATACATATTTTCAGCTTTTTCAATTGAAAAAATAAATAACTTAATGTTTATTTTCTGAGATTCAGACAAAAAAATAAACATATTATTCAGATTCAGACATTCAGATCTATTCAGAATTCAGATTAATTCAGGTCTATTCAGATTTCAGATAAAAAAACAAACGTCATCTAAGTTTTCTATATTTTTTTCAACTTAATGAAAAATTTCGACCAATAAGTCGTTAAATTATTAAGTTAATTTTTTTTTTGCGTAATTTAAAAAGTGTGAATGGTATTAATAAAAAATATTCTCTAAAATATCTTTATTTAATTAATAAATTTTCATTCTTATTTCAAAAATTTAATAATGAGTATTATTACTCATCTCTATATAACTTATAATAATATATAGTAATAGATTATTATTATTTTTATCTTTTGTTTTCTTCAAATTAGCATGATCCATTTTCATAATTTTTTTATGAATACTTTCATATAAAAACATCATAA
>NW_006263303.1:3499378-3550334 GCF_000493195.1 Citrus x clementina | reverse complement strand
CCGGTAATTCGTTTCAGAATGAAAACATCATAAACTATAATAAAATTAATTAACATATACTATAAAATATTAAAGAGTTGTATTCAATTGAATTTGATTTATGTTATGATAATATATTATTTTATTTATATTATTTAAGATGTTTATTATTTGTTTAATACTTATAATTTGTAAAGGCATAAATATAAAAAATATTAGTTTTAAGATTTTTAAGTTAAAAAAAACCAATTTAATATTTATTTTTAGCGATTCAGACAAAAGAATAAAAATATTATTCAGATTTAAACATTTAGTTTTATTTAGAATTCATACTAATTCAGATCTATTTAGATTTCAGACAAAAAAGAAAAATGCCACCTTAATTAATAATTGATTGAATTGGATTAATTATGATGAACACGTTTAACCTAACTTACATAAATAATAAAAAAATAAAAAAATGTTAATTCTCAATTACAAAATTTTAAAAAGCCTAAATGTTTTATATTTTTTTTAAAAAGAATTCATTTAATTCTCGTATCTATTGTTATAGATTTTAATTCTAAAATTAAAACAACTTTCTCAAATATAAATTCTCTGTCAAAGTATTTCTTTGATTTATTTATTCTTATTTTTTTTAATTTATAATATTAAATCGTTTATTTATTTTCACATGCACTTCCAGAAGTTCATTGTTGAAATTAGTGAGTAAATTTTTATGTTATCATAGATTTATATTTTGTTTTAATAAATGTCATTTTAAGTTTCATATATATATTATTTAACTTTCAACCCAATCCAACTTGATAATTTAAAAGTTGAATTAAATTAGATTAAACATATTTATTTAACTAGATTGAATCAACTCATTCAGTAATATGTTGGGTTAAATTTTCAGAGACTCCATCCAACCCATCCCATGATCATTATCTGTTTCAAAGCTGTGCCCTCTCCTCCGTTGTCTTTCACTTGATATGGTTGCAAGTCCTTCAAAGCTAGGAGATACACAGTGGTCTATTGCATTCGTGATAATTCTAACACCATATCCTGTTAAAGTCGGTCCCGTGAGATCAGAATCTGATCGATTGTATTAAGAAGGCGACAAAATTTTTCGATGATAGGTTCAACGGAGTTAACAAAAAATTGATGAATAATGAGTACAATTTTGTTCTTGCATTTTTCTCTCATGTTGTGGGGGAGGGGGGGGGGGGCGCTATGAGAGCAGTCTTGGTCTTTCCCAACTGGATTAGCTAAGAACCCCAACAAAAGAGAAATCAACTCCCTATACGGCATTACTCTTTGTTTAAGACTTTAGGCACTTTGATATAAGGCTCGTCATAGCTTGGAACAGCAGCTATCATGGATTCCCTACACAAATTTTAATCTGATCAGACTTCGTGCTCCAGACACAACAGAGCAATAGCCTTGAAGAAGAAAACCATCTCACCTGTTCTTGAATGTTTTGGGAATGTCTTCCCTCAAATAGCCAGTCTCAGAATCTGTAAATTCAACAGAGAATGTCAAAACATATTGGAACTGCAGATCTAAGCTACACCACTTGACGACGATCACCATCTAGGAAAGCTTATTTCCTCCTTTGACTTAATGCCGACAAATCTGTCAATATATGAAAAATAATAGTTTGGTACAATAACAAAATATCTTCTGGATAGTTTTCAAATATCAAGCAGGCATATAAGTTGGTGAAGCTATACATTGCACGGTAACCAGCTAATGCTTTCTGCCAGCAGCTAGGACACTCATTTTGCTACCATTTCATGGGATCACTTCAGTTATTGGAATAACATGCCAGACGCATTCCATTTACAGTACACTCTTACTGACAGAAGGCAGAATAATTGAATAATCAAAGAAGTTCCACCAGCACAAATTCTGGGATAATAACACAAGGTGTTTTTTTCCCTTTTTGAGCCTAACATAACATGTTTGAAACAGAAAGAATTAAAAAACTCTGCACGATGTAGGGGCAATCAAGAAAGCCACATATCTCTACACATGTCCTCAGTTCAGTACGTACCACTAGCACTTCACTAAGAAGACTAATACTAGTTACAATATCACAAAAGCACATTATGCTAGAATTCATATAAAGAGAACACATATGCTATTAATGGGTGATTTGCCAACATCAAGCAATCCTATGGTAAGTCTATATAACTACCATTTGCTGAGTGCTGACTACGTTCAAATTTTTTTTGCATATTTTTAAATTCTTAATCTTGCAAATCAAATTGGTTTCATAGGAATGAAAGATGCAAGTATCACTTCCAGTCGACCATATTTTAGTTTTACTACCACCATGTGTGCAATAGTGCAGATAATATTATTTGACAAATAACAAAAAGGGGATAAAAAAAAGAAAAAAAGAACAGAAGCAAATTTTTCCAACCCAAAAAAAAAAAGGAGGTTGAAAAGGGTTCTTAAAACCTGCTCGAAGGGCGGGATCGACACTGTCGAGATCAACATCTTGGAGTTGTCCAAACCTGCCCAAAAGGAAAACGAAAAAAACCCAAACCATTCAAGAAAGCTTGAAACAAACAAGTAAATTTAAAACCGTTGAACAAAATAGTAATGTTACAGTCACACCAAAACACAACAATAGAGACAAAATTTCAAGCCGCCGGCCCAACATACCAGTCTATAACTTGTCGAATTTTGGGAGCAAATTCTTCAACCTGCCATTGGAATTTATGTATTTATTCTTATTAAAAAAAACATAATTAAACAACTTCAAAACTAATGATTGGAGAAGAAAAGTTAAAATGAAAAGTGAATGGAGGCATAGGAGAAAAGAAAAACGAAAACCTCATGAGGGGTGAGAGAGATCCGAGCAGTTTGCGCCAAACGAGGCACGTCTGGAGGTTCAAGAGAGGACCTTGTGGTTGTTGTTGAGCAGTTTCTGGTTCTGTTATTATAATCATAATCATAATAATAATAACGAGTGGGCATCTTTGAGGAAAAAATACTCCCTTTTGTGTTGTTAAAAATGTGATGCTTTGGCGCTGCTCCTTTCAGCAGAAGCAAACCCCTGCTCCCCATTTTTCGTACTTCTTTCTGTTTTGAGTTTTGCTTTCAGCTTCCTCTCTTCTTCTTCTTCAAACTCTTATCCTATCAGCTAAGCACTGCATTGAAAATTACTTTGAAATGTAACCCAAACAACTGTGGAATAGACTAACTTGTCCTTTAAGGCTACGTTTGGGGCACTAGCTTAGATTGAACGAACTATTATGATTGGATAATTCAAAAAAAAAAAACTATTATGATTAGACTATATTAGATCGGATTATATAGTGTTGACTTATGTTTGATATAGTATTAAATTAGATTATATTAAATTAAATTTAAATGAAGTTAAATATTATTTAAGTTAATATTTGAATTTAAATATCCACTATCTATAGGTATTTAATAAAAAAATATTATAATTAATTAAAAATAAAACTAATAAGAAAATTATACATACATATTCAATTAGTTATTGGGTAGTCACAATTAATAACAAAGAAATATAAATTATTTAATTAAAGGTTATATCATGTCATTAAATAAAATAAATGAAACTATTCAACTAATAATTTTTAAGTAAATTATGGATAAGAAAAAATAAATTATTTAATTAGTAACAGTAAAAGATATAAATAAATAAATTTCAATTATTTAAAAAAATAGCGTAATAAATTATCAAAAATATCATAAATGGACAAATATTTTTCTGCTGATTGTATAATCCTATCTAAACCCATATGAAAATTGGGATTACTAATCCCATGAATTTAAGTTTAAAATTTGAATTTAGTCCATTAATCCAATCCAAGTGAACACGCCAAACATGAGATTAATATTTTGTCTCAAAAATTGGTCCAATCCTACACTTAATCCTAAGTAACAAACATAGTTTAAAGGTTATTTTGAGTTGACAAGATGCACAAAGTGGAGTAGTAGTTTTTCAAAATAATTTTATTTAATTGGTTATTTAAATCTAAAATAATTTTATTTATTTGACTGTTTAAATTCAAATATTGAAAAAATATATTTTTGCAGACTCTTTATTTTTATTTTTTTTAAATCTTGATATTTCAGTTTCCCTTTCACAACACAGATCGCTTATATTTTTTCTCCCTCAATTTCAAGTTAATAAAATAACATTTGGCTCCCTATATTTTAATTAAATCACAATTAAGGAGACTTATATTAACCTCTTCAATAAAGCCACCGTGGTAAGTGATCTGGCCATCACTAGCAAAATTTCCATTGGCCAAGTCTCCCTCTATTCCTCCTCATACCGAGGGTTGGTCATTGGTAAATCTCATTACTTATTAATGGCAGTGTTTTTTGGTTTAAATCCAATGTTTGTTTTTCTCAAATTCAATATGATTCAATCTTAAATTTGATTTTATAATTATTTTTTTTCAATTCGATTCAATCTAATTAGTTTTAGCAAGCAATCTAATTCTTTCTTCATTTCACATAAACAAAATTTAAATAACATATCTATTATTTCCACTCAAGAAATTTTATTAATTAAACTAACTGACGCCAACCCAATGTAATTAATCTAATTATTATAGAAACCTACAAATATACATTAATATTCAAAGATGAAGAATATATATTCTGCTACCATAACAACATAAAAATTACCAAAGTACTGTATAATAATCTTAATTGATGAAACTTATAACCCACTTAATTCATAAAATTCACTCATAATATACGAGCAATACTATAATTACATAGTAGGATGTTTATATTATATTTGAATTGATGTATCACCAATTATTATTACATTTGTATCAGTATGTTTATAGCTTCACTCATAATGTATAATTATGATACATAAATCCAATGAAAGTTAAAATGACCTGTCTTAAAATTTAACACATAAATCCCTAAAACAATTCAATGTAATTAGATTTTACCCAATCAAATCCAATCCATTTATAAGGTGAACTCAATCAAAATGGGATTGGTTTGGGCAATTGATTAATTTGGGTTGGGGAGCGAAATGATAACTCTGCTCAAAGCTCATTACTTATTAAGGACCTATGCCAAAAACTTACAAACTGTTATCTTTAACAGAAATTTTGTCAAAACTCAGGAAAGCGGATGTTATACTCCCTTGACTTTTGTATTGTACGGGCGGCTGCCTCACTGCACAAAAACTTAAAAAATTCCCTGCACATCTAAACATATTCTTTTCCTTTTTCTACAAAATTCAGAATCATGTTTCCATTACAAGAAGGATTGATATGCAAAGCTTTAAATGGTTAGTAAAACAATCAAAGACGATAAAGTAGTCAGTCTCTGTCCTGATTATCCCCTTCTTGCGCTCGAGGACTCCTTTCTGCATCAGCATCGCTACATAGCTGTAGCGGGGGAGCAGTACTCAAGGTCTTCTGAGACTCAGCAGCAGAAGGAAGTGCCAAGACGTATTCTGCATTCTCCCTTGGAGAAACTGAAGCAGGAGTCACTGAAGTAGGTGCTATGGTAACCGGAGTTATCTCTGCAGATAATTGTGACTGTGAAGCAGGTGCCACTACAGTTACAGGAGCTGTTTCTGCTTCAGTCCCTCCAGTGTAGCCCATTCCATCTTTAACACCACCTGCAGTACATTATTTTAGAACAACCATCAAAATTCGAAAATCAATAAATCTGATACTGATGAAACTAAGTTTGGAGGAGGGATGGCTGCAGATTTCTTGTATGGCATGACAAGACAAGATCGCTAGGCCCACAATTATGAAACTTAACATCTTGAAAATCCAGTTTCCTAATCTCATAAACCAAAAACTATTCATCTGTAAGGTCTATTTTCTTTAAGGGAAACGTTGGGGAACCTAATTGCAAAACCAGCAGATGAAAAGATGTAGAAAGAACGCCATCCTGGAGTAATCTAACCTGTATGAGTTATGGTTGCAGTCTGAATGCTTGTATTTGTGGGCACAGGTGAAGTTCCGGTTCCCTTTTTCATCTTTGACTGCAAAGAACCACCATAAGTCCATGATATTAATCCTCTGTTTTCCAGTACACGATAACATTAGAACAAACCAAGTATCCTGGCTCATGTTTTCATGTTAATGATGTGTATGTTTGAAGTGGCAAGCCCTCCCTCTTTTTCAATGGTCAAAGTCTTAAGACCACTCTACTTCTAGCTCCAAATGAACTATAAGAAACAGGGAAGCAATCTTTGGAGCAAAGTAAATACCCCAAAAAGGAAATTATATACCTTTGGGACAAATAAAACCACAAAAATGGACGTTTGCTTTCATACCTTCACATTTTCTTCACAGTGCTTTACAACTGCCGAGATGCTTGCACATCGGCCTTGCAATAACGTGTAAGACCACAAAAGAAGTTTCCTAGGAATGCTAAGATCAACATTTTCAACCCCATCAATACCTGGTTGAAATTGAGCTTCCGATGCTAGCCGAGATGGCACCAAATAGAGGTTGACACCAGATGGGAGTGTTACACAGGAGCTTTCCCGATAGAAATTGTAAGAACTTCTGAGCATAGCATAGGCAGTCTCTAAGTTTTCATCCACAGCTTTCTTCATTATTATATTCTTAATTTTGCTCAATGTTGGGTTCCATTTTTTTTCAAGAGTTTTCAAATGAATTTTGTCTTCAAATGATGAATTCCAAATCTCATTTATCTGCAGATCAACACAAAGCAACTGGCTATTTTCCAAACCACCATCCATGGAGTTAGGAGCTTGAATCCCACTTAGGGGCAGAGAACGCAAGGGAGTGATTGATGCCAAACTAATTATAAGAGATCGACACCAAGCAACTGAAGCATGCCTGCAGACTTTTGCACAATTGCTATTTGACAACTTTGGATTCTTGAAGCGCTTTCGAATCTTCTCATTTATTGCCTCAAGAGTTTCCAACTTGACTTTGCTTTCCAGCGATACAATATGTTCATGGAGATAACTGGATCAAAGGTTTATATAGTTTTAAATATAAATAACTATCAGAAAAATGAGTTGCACTCATGAAACTCAGCAGTTACAGTATTTAAGGGTAATACACAAATACAGCAGCAGTAAATGTCCATTGTCTCTCAGGACTATAGATTGCTGAAAACTCAGGTAATTCAAAATTTGAGAATTAGATGTCCAACAAACAATGTTGGTGGCTATACAGAAAAGCCTTGATTGAAATATTAGAAAGACTTGGTGGAAAGAAAATGAATCCTTGGTTAGGATAAAGGAGAAGCAAATACAAATTGCGGAAAAGGAATTATGGAAATCTGCCCAAGATTGAAAATGTTTTTTCTTTTCCCTTTTATCCAGGTGGAGCATGGGTCAGTGCAAGTTAGGAAGAAAAAAATGATAATATTCTAATGATATTTGGATTAAGATATTTAGTAGTATTTGTCTAATTTGGGTTATTTGACTCCAGTAAAATTGCTCTTTTATTATATTGACTATGAATAACATTGAAGGGTTTCTCAAAAACAACTTCAGAAATTATGAAGAATGCAAATTACCCGTATAAGCTGCTCTCTGATATTTCTGGACTCATTATCTCAGGTGCACCACATATCTCAGGCCACAGGTTCCCCTGTTCCATAAACAAAGCAAATATCTTTTCCAGTACCAGCTCAGAACTGCTTCCAGCACTTGAGTAAATGATCCCAGAATGATGCATGGAAGAAAGCAGGGCCCTGATGTACCTCCCAAGTGCCACCGGTACAAGATCTTCAATGCACAATGAAAACTGGGTTCAAAATATAAGTTAGATGCCACTTGAATTTCTGGAAAATGCATGCAACATTCAGAGTAGCACTGCCTTGCCATTATAATATTTAAATTCATAAAAACATTTAACCTGGCCTGCATACACAGGCATTTTTTGACGACAAAGTTTCATAATAATTAAGTTCTCCAGTTCAATGAAGCTTGAGCTTCTTGACTCATATCCATTGAATATTTTTTATTACTATAAGGGATCTAGGGTATGTTTGTTTGAAGGTAGTCAACAGAAGTGTGATATTGAGCTCAAAAGGCTACAATCACTGATGCATTGTTAATAAAATAATAATAAAGTTTTCTATAAAATGTCAAAAACTTTAGCCAATATTTAAAGGGATTGATTTGTTACCCTTTTGTCTGCCCGTAGAGAAACATAAGCACGTTCAAGAGTACAGACATCTCCAGTTTCTTCCAGTAGTTTCAAGTAGAACAACAAGTATTTCCTGATACAAGTAATAAATTTTCTGGAGCTTTCTGGCAAGTTAACTTCAAGAATTTTTTTATTCCCTGCCAAACCTGCTGTCTTGCGCCTGATATACAAAGCAAGAAAGAAATTAGATGCCTAGTATTAAACAGCATGAACAGTAATAGTCAATAACAGAATTATTGGCACTGCAAAATAATGAAATAACTCGATTTTGTTTTACATAGCATCAAAATGAGCTTCCCCCAACCCAACCTAAAAATAATATAACAGTCATAATTATTACTATTATTATTAATATTATCATCATAAGGGAGATGTTGTTGCATGCATTTGCACAGTTAGAATTTCTAAAGTTGTTCTCAAACCTATGAATAACTTAGACATAGTAATTATTACTATTTTTACTGATATTATCATCATAAGGGAGATGTTGTTGCATGCATTTACAGTTAGAATTTCTAAAGTTGTTCTCGAACCTATGAATAACTTTTAGTGTTTACATTCTCTACATTGCACTAATTTCACATTCTCTCACATCATTGCTGCATATTAACAGCAACAGAAATCAAGAAAGACATAAGTCTGAACTGCTGGAATACTATGAGCACTCCAGACAGCTCCATCTAGGACCAATATCTTCTGTTAAGTTATTAGCATCCAATGTTTGTACCTTCAACTCAAAACCTGCATAATTCTAAGTACAGAATGGAATTCGGGACCATGACTATACCTTCCTTTTTTGACCAATCCATCAATTTCCCACATATTTATTGTAAATGATGACCTAGAAGACTTGAAACAAAAAGAAAGTTCCTCCTTTGCCTTCTCCAGATCCCCCACCTCGCCTCTCTTATACAGTCCTTGAGAAAGCATATATCTAGCCTTATGAAAATGTTTGAGATCCCCTTCAATGCAAACTTCCAGAGCAGAGAGGCAATCATTGTAAAGCATGTGCCGGACCTCTTCAACTCGAACTGATTCCTTATCTTTTCTCTCCTCAGCTTGCAATTGAGGGCTTCCATCCTTAGCTTCAGGTGAATGAGAAATTTCAGAATCCATTTTGCTGAAGATGTTCATAACAGCATCCTTTGTAGATTGATTATAGGAATATGCAGAAAGAACCTAGAATAGGAAGCAAATAATAATAAGATAAACATGAGGTGGCCAAATTAAAAAACTAGAGAATTAAAATCACTGAATTACACATAACTCACAGTAATGGAAACCCCAGACACACGTGCAGACACGTTGCTAATTATTTATAATTTAAGTATCAGGTATAAAAAATGTTCTAATTTTAAGATTATAGGGAAAAAGGAAAACTAATCATAAAGAGGTTTTCAAAATGGCAACATGCTTCAAGAGGGACCTTTAAAACCTCCACATTCTGTTTCCCACAAGTCCAAAGCAGCTTTAAGCGAGAAGCATGCATCCTATAAAGAGCATCTACAGCTGACTGATTCAAACCAATAGCCTTATCATAGTATGATAACGATGTCTCATGTGAGTATCCCAGCTTTTCACATAGCTTCCCCATATAAAACGCGTATGACCAATCCTCCCTGTAATAAATGGAAATTTATATCAAAATTTCACAACATAAATAAGGAAAAAAAAAGGGTCCAGAATATCAATTACGAAAAGAAGATATACTTGTGGGAGAGGGCTTTCTTAAAATGTTTCAACGAGTTCTCACAAAACATCTTCCATGCAGCATCCTTTGAGGGAACAACAGATCGCTGATCATAAAAAGGCACCACATTCTGCAGGCTGTCATAGTATACTAATGCCAGTAACTCGAGTATCTCGCACTGGAATCACAATGGTTAGATATGCTATATGAGAATATAAACCATTTCACTTGATAATAGAACAACTCACTGAAGTCAGTACAAATAGATAGGTACCGAATCAACTACAAAATAGCCACGTCAGCTTTATTATCATCACTTGAGTAATTAGATGGATGTATCTAGCATTAAATTGCATCAAGAGGCAGTCTTACACAATCTAATTCCAATATCACACTTGTCCCGTGTGTTATTTTGGAACATCCCATATATCTAAGGATAGTTTCTGCAGTCCCAAACCAATAAACTTAGAAGCAACTGTTTACAAAAGCACAGATAGAGTGTGAAACCTGCTGCTCTGATGTTTTCGCTAGAGCCAAACTCATTAAAAGACAACGCCTACTCCTCCTTCGACTTGTCTCAACTCTTTGAGGTAAAGTAACATTCTTCCTCCATCCTGTTACATTTATGTGCTTACTGCCATCATTTAGCAACAAATCGACCTCCTGCTTTTGTGAAACTGATTATTAAAAAAATAATCACATAATGACCAGGGAAGTTTTCGCAACATCCCAAAATAAGATACTTATAATTTGTGCCACAATCATATCTGAAACAACAGACAAACAAAATCTTGCCTCGTCATAAATATTTGCAAGACGTTGCCAACTCTCAAAGCGCAGAGGATTATACAGCAGATCAAATTTAAAGAGATTAGCATTTTGCTGTACAAATTCTTCTCCTTCCTTGGTGAGTACAAAGCCAGGCCATTTATCAGTTGTACTCATTTCCTCTGCCTGTGCTAGGTAATAATACAAGTTGCGGTATACTTCAAGATATGGCTCAGAGCTGTAATATTATCATTACACAAGTAGACACGGCTTATTCCTAAAGAAATAAAAAAGATTCATGATTTTAACCACATTTTGAATGAAAGGAATAAGCTAACATATACCTCCCAGATGATGGTGCTTTAAACTGTTTGACCCATACTATATCACGAAATATTATCTTCATTATGTTTCCAAGATAGCCATCAGATCCAGCTTCCTCTGAGATTATATCTTCACATAAATCAAGATCATCTAAGAACTTGTCTATTGCATTTCCAGCCAAGACATCTTCGGGTGGTTGTGGAAAGTGTTTGCGTATAGCTCTTAACACTCGACGGAGTTTGACCAATCCAGTTTTCTAAAACAAAAGCATATATGAAAAGCACACATTAAAATACAGCAGAACTTGAAACAACATGTGAATGAGGAAGAATGAGAATACTCACAGAAGAAGCCTTGGCATACGGCAGCACATACTGGAAAACATCAGCAGATTGTTCCTTGGTCTGGTAATCTCCTCGACTAGTATTCCTGTGAGTTACTAAATCATCCTCATATGATGAATCAGATCTGAGATTTAGACCATATAAACAGTAAAAGCACTGGTCTAAAGCATTATCTATTATGAGCTCAAGTTCCTCCCGTTCATCTTCTGAGAGTTCATTTTCACATTGAGTGCATGGGTTACTATTCTTTTCTCCTTTGTCATCATTGTCCTCATTATCACAGTGCCCATCAGACCCTACTCGCAAATTTTCTTTCTCTAGGTCTAAATGAGATGGCATTTCATTAGAAGTAGTCCCTTCAGAATCATCCTTCTTGCCAGCAACAGTTTCACGTGTTTCAGCCCCTACCATTTCCAAATCCATTGCATCTGATCTTATTTCATCTTCAGATATTTTGACATGATCATCATGAGAAAGCTGCTTATCATATTCAGCATTTTCCTTGTTTGAAGAGCTAAAGTTAGATTTTAGTTTCGTATTCAAGGCCAAGAGATGTTTTATTGCAAATTTCAGAAATGTTCCTTCTTCCCCTCCATCACCCTCGCCCGCACAGCAGAGTCCGTACTCAGAAAGCAAGTCATGGATTGCTGCAATTAATGTTACCTAAACAGAAAAAATAAAGTCAAAAATAGGAAAAAAAAAGAGGATAAAGGCAAAAAGAAAATTATTTACTAAAGGATTAACGATATTCACTTGAGTTTTAACAGGGACTGTAGGGTTAAGATGTTGAAGTTTGCAGAATGCAATGGCCGCATTAACGAAGCAGCATTGTAGTTTCTGGTCAGTTTGATCAACATTTAGAGGCCCAGAAAATTTTTTAGAGAGAAAATTGCTTGCCACATTGTACATGACTGCCAGCAGCAAACATTGAATATCACAAATGCTGCTCACTAGAACATTAAAACCATTCTGCAAGCAGAAAATTAATCAATTATAACTCAGGTAATAACATCTTTAAATTCAATATTAGTATGTTAAGAGAGAAAATGAATCAAGAAAACCAAATTATATAAACCTGTAATGCAATACCAGTCCCAAAATCATGACTTTATCTCAATATCATTAATTTCAAAGAATGTCAACCAAAAACCAATGAAAATTATTAGAATCTATATGAAAATGTGTTACCACACTTACCTAAAACACAATGTAGCATCTGCACCAGATGGTTGAACACTACACCTTAACAGCTGAAAAATATTCTAAAGTATTTTAGATAGACTATTAGTTTTCAAGTGACTGAAGTTGATCATGTGGAGAAGTGAGTTGATAACTTAGATAGTTATGTCTCTCCATGCTAAATAACATTCCAAGTTTTCTCTTCCAATTCACATAAAAAGATCGTTACAAACAAGACAAAGTCAGATATGCATAATGCAAAATTAGCACACCTGCTTGGTGGTGAAAAGATCCATTCACAAAAATGCCCCATGGAAGTATTATTCTAATTTGCACATCTTAAGCAGCGTTACCCATTGCGATGGTTGATGTTCATCTGGGGAGGGGGGAAAAAGGACAAACAAACATCAAATTGGGTGATCCGGAAATCTACGGTAGCAGTCTCTGGCTATTTCAAAACAAAAAGCAACACCAGTCTCTCTTCTACTGACGAAATAACTCTTAATAAAGGATCTCTTTCCAACATATTTCAACCTATACTTTGGTTATGAATTCAGGGAAATGTAGCAAGTCGGATAAGCATCTACAAAGAAAGATATAAAATTTCAGTTGTAATGCAGTTAATACTGTAAAAAAGAAAGGGTAATAGTCTTTTAAAAATGAAATTAAAAGGAGTGACAATAAGCGGTCATAATTATTAATGATATTAATATCAATGACTACATCATGTGCATTAGCTATTTTTAATAACAAATTGATATGCAAAAGGGCAATACCTCAAAGTATGTCTCACAGAAAACATTGATTGTTAAAAGTAAAAAATAACTTACATAATCTCTAGACTGATCAATAAAGTTCTTCACTTGCGATATGCAGTGCAAGATTGCTTTTATTTCGTCTGCAACCAAGTGATACCACTGTTTGCTTGAGTTTTCTGTTGATACCATATCAGAAGCAGAGTGCATTTTCAACCCTGAATTCTGGAAGAAGGTTTTGCAAGAAGCAAGACTGGTATCCATTCCAGAAACAGCCATGAGAATTTGTAGCTTACGGCGGTGACAACTGAGATACATCTCACTGTTCATTGGTTCTGTCTTCTCACAAGCTAAGATTAAAATGTCTAAAGCTAATAGTTCAACAGATTTAATTCCTTCACTTTTATCAGCACCAGGTAAGGGCAATAGATCAAGATGAACATCTTTCGTAGAAAATAGAAGTGGAGCCAGCAGGGTCACGCATTCAGAATACATTTCCTTCTCAATCAATTCATCTAGTGTCTTCTCCAGCAAGAAATCAATCTCTAATAAATTAATTTCATGAAGAATCCTTCCAATAGTTATCTCTCTAACAATTTTGCAGTGTGGCAGGCAGATTGAACTTATAGAATCATTCATATTTTCCTTTTTCTCGAACAGAGACAAAGCAATACAGAATTGTTCATGAGCTTTTGATTTCTTACCATCCAAAATAGATAATCTCCCACTCAACCAGAAGTACCTAACCCAGAAGGAACTCTTATTGGTTAATAAGGAACTGTCCAAAATTGAATCATTGCAAATTGTGTTGTTGGCTGACGCTCCATTTGTACCTTGGAAACTCTCTTTTGAAGAGCAGTTTACATTGCCAGGTGCACAGGTGAAGTCAAATGGATAATCCAATGATACCGATTCAATTATTTTACAAAGATGATAGGAAGCCTCTGACATGAATTCAGACTGCTTAGAAACATTAGACGGAGAAGACCCAAGGTCATAATACAACTCAGACAGAAATAGACTACATTCAGGGGTCCTATCAAGCCCTGAATATCTGGTCAACTTCTCCAATTCCATGAACTTGAGAAATGCATCGTGGCACGTAAGGCTTCTTCTTGCGGCATGTTCTAAAAGCAAGTGACCCATATGGTACGCACCATAGTTTTTTGAAGTTTCTCGCACAAATGTAGTAACATCACAACATTCTGTATCCAAAGAAATAGCAGCATGATTACAATCTTTTTTTTCTGACAAGCCAGTGATAAAAGATTCAAGAAATTGAAGTACATTTTTCGGCACGTCCTTATCGTTAGCAAAATCTTCTTCTTCTTTCCCGGGTTTACGGCTCCTAAGCCTTTCAAGTCGAGTACTCCGCCTCTCCAGTGGTTGTTCTTCAAAAATATTAGTTTCCTTTTCTTTAATGATACATCTGTCAGAGTCACTCTCACCAACATGCATGATTTCCCCATTTCCAGATGAGTTAGTTCCTTTCTTTTCCCCAAACCCCATGACCATTTCTGAACTAGTAGGCAAGCGAATAGCTAATCTGACATCCCCAGATTTGGGTGCTTTCTCAACTCTCATCTCAGAACCACACCCATTTAATGGACACAAGATATCTAAGAGTGTGTCAGCTAGAGCTGCCCAGGAACTTTCTGCCAGACACAATTCTATGTTCTGGTTCAGCTTTTTACAAACAACACCCTCATCAAGAATTTCAGCAGCTGCTTTTCTCTTGTCAATAAATTTAAGTCGAACATGTTTGGGTTCCAGCTTATCGATACCTCTTGGTGCATATGGAACTGGCTCTGTCTCTTCAATAGTATTTTTAACATGCAAAGCACGAGAATGTGATGGCCAATGCCTCAAAATTAACTCAGCAACAGAAAGACATGCAACCTCATCACCAATAGCAATGAGGACTTCTAATAGTTTCTCCATGCAATTCCCTGTACAATTCATCGAGGAGAATTGATAAAATGTCCAGAGTAAGTCAGGAAATAAGGATAATACGTAGACACATACGCAAAAGTAGAAACCAAAAAGGAGTAAATAACGTTGATAAAACAAGCTAACGATTATTAAATAGTGAAAGAAATAAATAAATGCTTACAATTATTGGGGCTACATAAAAGCCCTTGCTCAAATGCCCAACGTGAAATACTCAACAAACCCATTGAACAGGCTAATGTTCCTAATTGGTTCCAAACAACAGAGTCTTTGGTGTCAATCTCTACAGCTTGAAGATAACAGCGTAGAGCACTTTCATAGTGACTGGAACCTTGTTGAAGGAAGACAGTGGCAAGGTTCTTCAATGCCAAAAATCTGAAAAGATATATACATACACAGACACCAAAAAAGAAATGATTGATATAGATATTCCCACTACAAAAGAAAGCTCAACAAGTAATAATCATTTCTTTAACGTTAAAACCAACAGCTAAATCATTCAATCTAAAAGGTGACAGTGTGAGAGTGACTGTCAATCCTGATATAAGAAAGGAGTAATTAACCCAATGGGAGCATAAATAATGAGAATTATAACTCAAAAAAAAAAAAGAAAAAAAAAGCAAATGTATGGACATTGTGGGTTAACCTGAGCTGCAATAGATGACCGTCACTGGATTTACCGTCTGCCGCCTGAATAACAAGAACCATTGTCAATGAGTACAAAACTTGAATCAATCACAGAACAAACACAGTAGCACATAAAAGTTCCACAAAAAGAAAAGGAAATACTTGGGCATTTGCTATCAGAGGATCTTTCAAGACAGATTCTAACAATTCCTGAGCCTTGTCATATTCTTTAGACTGTAACTTGAGAAGTCCTTCGTGATAAGTTTGTGTAAGATGAGATTCCTGAAAAATTATAACACCTCATCAATTGTGCTTTTTTTTTAAAGCTCAATTACATTAGTCTCAGAAACCCTAAAAGCAAGCAGACCAGAACATTTACATAGAAAATTTATGAACAAGCATAATTTCTCCAAACAAAGACCGTGACGAGGCGAAATTGACACAAACAAGCACCAAAAAACGTGCACAAGAAATAGAGAGAGAACTGGACGTGCCTGAGCTTCTTTAGTAGGAGCCAATGGTTCCCATTGACCTGTGGAATCGGTATCATTGATAGCCGCGATTGAGAACTGAATGAAATTCGGCAACAGTTTGAATCAAAATCCAGAAGACGAAATCATTAAAATTTGAAGGAATCAGAAGAAAAGCCGAACTCATGATCATACCATTTTTGGATTTCTTTCTGCAATTGTTCTTCTTAATTTGGTTTGTTTCCCTTCAGAGCTTAGGCGGGTTGCAGTTGCACAGACTATATAACCGCTATCTTGTTCTTTTTGTGCGGGGTTTGGGATTTTCGGAAAATAGCCTAATTTAGCAATTTGTAGAGAGAAATACAATCTTTTCGATTCATATATATATTATTTTTTAAACAGTTCCTATAAATTTACTTATTCTGACTGAAATACCCCTTATTTTTTACGTTAATTCTCTACAGAAACTAATTATATTTTGCGATACGATAGTTCAAATGTTCACCCTCACGAATATTTGAGAAATACCTAATCTATTCACAAATTAATGAACAAAACGTTTACATCTGCTCAAAATTTATTTTTACGTGAATCCCTAAAAGAACTCCACTGAATTCCGCCCGGAATATCGAAATACCCGTCCAAACCGGTCGATCTTTGCATGTGTGAATATTTTTAATTGCCTACAACTGGATTAGCTTTCAAAACTAAGTCAATGCGCCGCCAAAATCAGCATCACAATGGTTTTATAGAGATTGTTATCTTACATAATCATGTAAGATACATAATTTTTCAATAACCGTTTAATAAAAATTCAACGATTGTGGAAATACAAGATAATAAAATTATATTATTTTTACATTTTCATCCAACAACGGTAAAAGAATCATATATCTTACGTGGTTATATAAGAAAATTAAACTCTAATTTTAATTTATATTAAAAAAAAAAAACCCATAACATAAAACAAAATGTCGTAGTGTTTACGAAGATTGCCAAGCAACTAAAGCTCATAGTAGCATCGCTTTGAAACCCTGCCTCATGCAGTTGTATTAGACTCTGATATTTATCAAAGCAGATTTCCCTCTAATTATTAATTCTGCGATGGCTTACATGTACATGCAACAATTTGCTGATTGTGTCACACATCTGGCTACAATGGGATGTACATGTCCTACGGTACATATGTATACTGTTATTAGCCAATGAATCACTCTGGAACCTCCAAAAGGTCGCCTACAGTATGTACCATGTGGTGTGGCCTATTCATTTCATTTTACTACTTTTGGTTTGGTTTCGTGAGGATGAACGCCCATTGCATGTACTAGATCTATAAGAGACCCTTCTAGCTTCTCTCTACTAATACAATTCCAAATATGCGAGAACCATTACAGGCGTTGCCCGCCTTCTCCTTAGTCATTAGTTTCCAATTCGTGGAGATGCATTTAAAAGTTAAAATAAAAATACGTAAAATAATTGCCATTTTCCCAGCATTGGAGCCTGGTTACAAGCTGCCATCTTGGGCATATGCGCTTGCGAGCCCTTGTCCTTGCGTACTATGATTTATGGGCTGAATGCCACGTCGACTTCGAGAGACAGATCATCTGCCTACGTGTTGTCGTGGATAACATTTTCATTGGTGATTTTTTATAAATTAGAACGCAAAACAACGAATTAATTGGATCAGTTTCTTTCTCCCAAAAATTAGAAAAAAGAAAAAAAGAAAGTTGATCACTCTCTATGGGTCATTCATTATAGGCTTAATTATAAATCAATATTTAAAAAAAAAAAAACCACAGACACACATTTGTTAACAAGAAAATTAATCCTCGAGTTACAGAAGGAACCACGTCAATACCCAAGCATGCATGCATGCATAAACACAACACATGATGAAAAAAAAAATCACCAAATCAAAACACATCACCACATGAAATTAAACAAACCATAACCACCTAATGACCTCAAGAACATGGCCGCAATATATATTTAAGAAGCCTGAGTGGCCTCCTGAGCCTTCTGCTGCACATACTGCCCATACTCTTTAGCTCTCTCCGTCATATCCCTAGCCTTGTCAGCTATCTTGGTTCTCGCATAATCCAGATGGTCCGCCCCAGGTGGGTGCTTTCCTTTCACGTAACTGTATATCCACGACAACACAGTTATTGCAGTTACGCCACACCCGCCGGAGACCAAGAATCCGACAGTGGCCAAGAACACTGCTATTGCAGCCGGGACTAAGATTGGGCTGAACAGGACTAGAACTGGAGTAGCCATGATTAGGGCTATCACTGTCCCGGTTAAGGTTAATCCTGACAAGAATAACAGTGTCCCGCCTATTGTGGCTGCTGTCAAGAACTTCACCGCCAGCGGCGTAGACGGCGCTTTCTCGTAGAGCGCCTGGGTCATCGGTCTTGATTGATCAGACATGATATGGTATTATGATGGACGACTGTTTTTGTTAATTAATTGATTGGTGATGAATGATGCTGATCTGAAGAATGTGCCGGGGAAGCAATAGAGAAAGAAATTAAAGATTTGTAAGGAGATAAGAATTTGAGATGAGGGGATGGAACCGAGGTTGCATGGCATATAAGGAGGTGTGGAGAGTACACGTGGCTGCATTTTAGTGCCAATGTTCTCGTGATGTGTATCGTGATCAGGATTGATGAAGATGGTGTCTGGAAGAAAGCGCAGCTGCTTGTATCCCTTGGCGCGTGTTTTTTGGTTGGTAGCTTTGCATGGGTATGAATTCATCGTGTCGAAGCACGTGGCGGATACTGTCTCGTTGCAGACCTTCTAATGTGCAACGGTCGTTTGCGCTCTGAGGCCTTCGATTAAAAGCCTATATAGCCCATGGATTCATAATATGAGGCTCCCTAATCTTTTGGGCTCTCCACCACGGTAACGGTAGAGATAACAATTTCGAAACCCTAATACACCTACAATTTTAAAAGAGTACTCCCATTTAGACCCAAAAAATTAATAAAATAAAATAAAATAATGATAAAAATATATATAATTTAGATGGATTCACTCACTTAATTTACGTATATTGTAATCCCGCTCAAGGTCATACACCACTTTAATTTATCAATATTTTATCAACACTTGGTTAACTCAAAATTTTTCTTTGTAAAATATTTATAGACTTTAACAATTTAAAGAGGACAGTTAATTGGCTAATTGGTATAAACTACTTAATTGTAAATATTGTGTTTCCATATATTTTATCTAAAAAAATTAACATAAACAGCCAATAATGTGTTGTACTTGAATAAATAAGTAGTATAAGTTGGATATTTATTCTTTTGTATATACTGTATATAAACAAATGATAGTAATATCTCATGATAGAGTTTTTGGCTTCACGTAAAAATAATCCGAAATTTATGATTAAGTAATCATATTTAAGGGGTGTTAATTGTTCCACCTAATAAATTTTTTTATGACAGTACACAATATTATTCGATGTTTGAACCCACAAAAACACAAATAAAGGAGGAGGAAATTATCTTATGCTACTTGTAAAAATGAAAAACTCATCTTGATGCAATAATTATTTGCAAGCGAGGAATTAAATTTTAAGATGGTAAATTCTTTTCTCTTAGTTTTTGACGCATGATTGCATGTGAACGACAAGTCGTGCAATTGAATCGAATCTAGATGACGTGTCCCGCTTGTTACGAGCAGAATATGAATGATCAGTTATTTGTACGCGACAACTAACTTGGAATCAGAAAGTGCGCTATAATGTAAGGTCCCGCTGAAACGTGCAAGACAAGTTGCAAATCCCAACTACACAAGTTCACCGTTATATTACACCCCACGTCGACCGTCAGATCAAAACAAAAATGAAATCTACTAATCTACGGACATGGGTCCCTGAGAATAAAGCGGCCTTGATATAACCTACTCTGACAACTAGGTAACAGTCAGTGACTATAGCATCACTCTTTTGCCGAAGACAGCGAAGACGCTCCTCTAAACAAATGAAAATTTTGAAAAGTATCTTGAGCGGGATTGGACCACGTGGCTGTCCGTACTAATTCGACCGTTGTATGTAAAGACTTTTCAAAAATGCCTCAATAGATCCGTTTCCTTCTTTGTCCCTCTTCATCTCCACCCGATCAATCAAATCCCCCCACTCACACACTCTTTCTTCGTCTCTCTCAATGGCGATTGCTGCAGAGCAAGAGAAGGTAATGTAATTGTTTAGAAGAAAATTTTTAATTTTGATTGTGTTTGGGTTCTTGAATCATCTTATCTTGAAATCTAGGGTTATTATTTTTGCGTGGCGTCGTTTCTTAAACCAATTTTGGCATTCTTTTATGAGAAATTTCTGTTTTATTTTTTCAAAATCTAATAGGGTTTCTTTTCTTTTCTTTTATTTTTCCTTGAATTGAGACAGTGTTTGCCTTTTTCATGTTATGTACATTGGGTTCATAGGCAAGATTCTCTGCAGAATTGACTGAATTATGATTTTAGGGTCATGTTTTTTGGATTACGACTGCTGATTCATGATCTGTATGCTTTGATTTTATACAAAGACTTGGATTTTGATAGGGTTTTAACATTTAATTTACGTTGGTTTTCATTTATTTTGATTTCTGTTTTATTTTTTGAAAATCTAATGGGGTTTCTTTTCTTTTCTTTTATTTTTCCTTGAATTGAGACAGTGTTTGCCTTTTTCATGTTATGTACATTGGGTTCATAGGCAAGATTCTCTGCAGAATTGACTGAATTATGATTTTAGGGTCATGTTTTTTGGATTACGACTGCTGATTCATGGTCTGTATGCTTTGATTTTATACAAAGACTTGGATTTTGATAGGGTTTTAACATTTAATTTACGTTGGTTTTCATTTATTTTGATTTTGATAATTTGGCGATCTGAGTTAATGCATTAGCTTGCATTCAAAATAAAAATAGAAAATAAAAAAGGTAAAATCATTTTTAGATTATGCTAAGGATTGTAGATTTGTGGCCTATTTTTTTACAGGCTTGTTCAGAGGTTTCAGCAAAGGAGAAAAAAAGATGGACTCTTAATGACTTTGACATAGGAAAGCCTCTCGGTAGAGGAAAGTTCGGTCACGTTTATTTAGCCAGAGAAAAAAGGGTAAGTTTGCTTGTTTGTTTTCAGAAATCAATAGCAATTTTCACATATAGATAGCAAACGGTTAATTCCTTTAACTTGTTTAATGGTAGAAACTGTGCTTCTTGCTTTTGTGATGTTATATCTGTCAACTATGATTGTGTTTCTGTTGTCAAAGAAATTGCTTATGAAGTTGAGTGACTTTTTCATCACTGAAGTGTCATGCATTTGGTTGCTGAGATGTCATTCTTTATGTGTCTTGCTCAGTATACTTAAATGTGCAGTATCCTTTTATAATTTAGGTGGTTTTCTATTCTTGATAAAATAGAGATCAGGATCCAAAGGAGAAAAGTTATATATTGTCGCATCTGCAGCTAGTATGGAGTCATGTTTTTTCCCTTTCAAATAATCTACATAATGTGTCTGCTCTGCTGCTACATCCTTTTTGGTCTTTTGTCGGACTGCACAGGCAAAAAGGGAATGATTTGTGTCTCAATTCTGATTCCTTTTCTTTTAATTGTGTCAGAGCAATCACATCGTGGCTCTAAAAGTACTATTTAAGAGCCAGTTGCAGCAGTCTCAAGTTGAACATCAGCTGCGACGAGAAGTTGAAATACAGAGTCATCTTCGACATCCCAATATATTACGGCTTTATGGTTACTTCTATGATCAGGTTTACCATTTTCTCTTCAACATTTTCAACATGTGTGGTTCAAGTGGGAAATTACCCAGGCAAAATTATTTTACTGCTTATTTATTCTTCTTTTCATGGAATTGCTGCAGAAACGAGTTTATCTGATACTAGAATATGCAGCGAAGGGTGAACTTTACAAGGAACTTCAGAAGTGTAAATACTTTAGCGAGAGACGTGCTGCTACTGTAAGTTCTTTCTATTCCATACTTATTCACTTTTGTTTCACTTCTCCTGCTAGAAATTTTGACCCTCTTGAATCTTATGTAACTATCTCTGAGGCTTTGGTCTCCCCCTAACCTGATTTTCAGGTGTCCTGCAGCAGGGGACTTTTGTAAAATCTCTCCCTATTTTTATCATTTTAATGTGTATGCATGTGAAATATTGGCAGTATGTTGCATCATTAGCTCGGGCACTCATCTATTGTCATGGGAAGCACGTAATACACCGAGATATCAAGCCAGAGAACCTATTAATTGGTGCACAGGTGATAATTAACATTTATGGCACTATCTGTTGCTTGTTTTTCACTTTAAATTGAAAGTGAAACATGCCTGAGGCTTATCTTATCAATGTTGGTTTGCTTTGTCAGGGTGAGCTTAAGATTGCAGATTTTGGATGGTCAGTGCATACATTTAACCGTAGGCGGACCATGTGTGGCACACTGGATTACCTCCCACCGGAGATGGGTATGTGAAACAGCCATTGCAGTTAAAAGGCAATTCAAAGGCTTGCTTCACATTATTTGTTTGTTTTATTCAGTACAAAGCAACCATATTATAGATATGGTGGGTTAGTTATTTAGAAGTTCTAAGACACAATATCCAATTTCTTAACAGTGGAAAGTGTCGAGCATGATGCTAATGTGGACATCTGGAGCCTTGGTGTTCTGTGCTATGAGTTTCTGTATGGGGTCCCTCCTTTCGAGGCCAAGGAACACTCTGACACTTATAGAAGGTAAAGCATAACTTGCAAGTAAGATTGGTTTCTAATACACACTTATATAAAGCCAAGGAACAACACTTATAGTAGTCGTTCATGGTGAGGTGTTTCATCCTTCCTAATGATCTTCAATCACTTGGTTTGTAATAGTAATATTTTCTTGCATATCTTAGAACACACCGTTTTATGTTAATAATAATTAATCTCACATATTTACAGGATTGTGCAAGTGGATTTGAAGTTCCCACCTAAACCAATTGTGTCTTCTGCTGCTAAGGACCTCATTAGCCAGGTTAGAAGTCTCTGCCTTGAAACCTCACAAGTTTATTCTAATTACATATAAGGATATGTGACTAATTGCTGTAACACTGTTAATATTTTGTTTTTTTATTTTTGAATTCAAAGTTTTTATATTGAACTTTGTTAACATTACATAACGGGGTATGCCCAAAATTTTTATTTTTTGAATTCAAAGCAGATGCTTGTCAAGGATTCTTCACAGCGCCTGCCACTACACAAGCTTCTAGAGCATCCATGGATTATTCAAAACGCTGATCCCTCTGGCGTCTATAGGGGTTGAGTCAACATTGCTGATTCTTTCTAATTGCGGGCAGATTTTCCTACTGGAACTTTAGCAGGAACTTTCTGCTCGGTTCTTGTTCGGCGGACATTGTGACAGAGATTTCTTGTTTGAAATATAATCAGCAAGACTGAAATGGGCTATGAATCCAATCTCGGTAGAAATTGAAACCATGGACTTGCTGAAGTTTTAAATTCATTTGTATCTTGATTATTATGATGTATCCTGCCTTGAGCAGCAAATTTATTCTTTATACTTCACATATTCTTAATTTCTTTCCCTGCCAGCTGCCATGCCCAGTGAACCACTTGAAAGATTTATCCAAAACTAGAAGTATGCAACAATTGCTGAGCCCAATAACACTTTCTCTACGGCCAAAAAGTTTAGGCTATGGCTGGAGATAATAATAAAAACGAGTAACAATACAGTCTCAATTTCTTGTACCAACTATTTTTGTACAAATCAATATAACACATAATATAATTGATTCAATATAAATATAAAGTAAAATAAATAAATCATATGAACTATGTGATGTTCCTATTAATGCAATATATCATATATGTCATGTCAGTTTTTACAAAACCGAGTCCGTTCTTTTAAAATTAGTCTGTAAAAAAAATTTTAGCTAATGTGAAATTTGTAAAAAAGTACCTATTATTCCACTCAATTAAAATTAAAGAAGAAATTGTATTTAAACTCAATCACGGCAGAAGAGTAACAAAACGCATGCCAAATTATATTATGTCAATGTGTTCTCTTGAAACGCGTTTTCTTTATTCAAAGTAACCTTGATAAACCCTACTCTTCATTCCCCATATCAGTGGCTATATTCCTGCTTACTCTTCCGACTGTTCATATATAAAAGCTTTGTTCTTGCTTTTATCAGAAATGTCAATCTGCGAACCGAGAAATTTAAGAACACTGTAAACAGAAACTAGCTGCCATTTAACAACATTGCAGAGTTAGCACCAAAAACACAATGGTAACATTGAAATATCTTCCAACTGTGATGAGTCCAGACAAAGAATCTAACTACAACTAGTATAAAAGAGGCACCGCTCATACAACAAGCACATATACGATATACCTCTCAATATTAGTAGTAAAAACCGTGTCCAAATTTTTATCAACCATAGATCAAAGGTGGCAAGGCGTCAACTACAAGTAGCTACCAACTATGTACTGGATAGGATAGCATGGTTTTTCTTTCATGTCCTAATAGTTATGTCTTTGGGCTCGGATTTGTCGCCTTTGCAGTTTTCCCTATCCAACAACTGGGCAGGAGGGTTTCTCTCTCTTGAATTTGGCGAGTTCATTGGCGCTTAAGAAGCTTGGCTGGTTCGTTGAAGAAAGTACTCTTGCCCACATCCTGTCAGTAATCACAACTTGGTTCTGTCTCTCATTGATTCGCTGCATGCAAGAACAATTGAATTGCTTAGTGACAAAAAGGTTATAAATAAGAATATGTTAAAGTTCCAAGAAGAATTAGGAAGCAACAAATCTCTGTAGCCAACTTTGGGCTGTTTCTAGTTGTCAAAATACAGAAGTAAAACCACAGACTTCTGAAAATTAATTTCAATGATTTTATCAAGAACATGGAAGAACATACATTGAAGGGAATGTAAGCATGTCTGCCATTAACAGGACCAGCTGTGAAGCCTGTATACCCTGCCATTGCTCCATGAACAGCACTCTGAGCCAGCAGTGTGCAGTAGACATTGTCAGATGCATTGCTTGGAATAGCCCGGATCATGTATGTAGGATCTGCAAGACAAATGGATATATCAGAGTCTTTGGCAGATACCTTCGTAGGACAAATTTAAAAGAAGCTTGCTATAGTAAGGGAACTGCTGACCTATGTATTTCAGATTAATGGCCATCTTATGTAGTCTGGCAAAATGGTCCTACAATAAAAGAAGACAAGTGTTATTTTTACAAATATAGATTTTCCATAAATAGCCCATATCTAACATACTGATATTCTTGATGATTAAAATTTGAGATACCTTGATCTTGTGAGATATCCATAGCCCAAAATCTTGAAGAAGTTTGTTTCCCGAAGCATCTTGCTGGTTCATGGACTGCAAACTCTCTGCAAGAAGATCCTGTCCTGCTCCTTCAGCTATAACAATAACCATGTGTCCATTTTCTTTGAGTCGTTTTTCAATAAATTCATAAAGGCCACCTTCTCCTTCGAGATAGAAAGGTGACTCTGGAATCAAACAACAGTCTACATCTCGGCTGCCAAGGGTGGCATACATAGCAATAAAACCTGCAGTTGTAATTTCACATAGTATGCAAATACTAAAGGATTAAGCACTGAACATGTGGTAGGAGAACATAAATAGTTCAACTAGTTACTATAGACAGGTCAATAATGTTTCCACCCATAGATCACTCTGAACATATCAGAATCTTGAAACATAGATGAAAAGCTTACCACAGTAGCGTCCCATGAGCTTCACAACTCCAATGCCATTCTCAATACTTTCAGCTTCAACATGTGCTGCATTAATGGCACGTTGTGCCTCCTCAACAGCAGTATCAAAACCAAATGATTTGTCAATAACCTGAATCGGGACAATGACAATTACACATAAAGCTACATCAAGTTCTGAATACAAAAGTCCTTCAACATAAAGAATGAAGAGGAACGAATTTATTCAAAACTAGAACAGCTGGGCCAGAAATATGTACCGGAATGTCATTATCAATTGTTTTCGGAATTCCAGCAACTGCGACCTTGAGACCACGCTGTCTGATTTCCTGGAAAGTGAGAATAGCATCAATTTACATTGCCCAACAGATAAAACATCATTAGTTACCTGGTTTGGCATTCAATCAAAACAATCAATGGATCTGTGATCAAGAAAGGTATTATCGAAATAAAATTTGTCCTGAACACTTAGTATCGTCCTTGTAGCCTATGAACATTGTAAGCATACATAAGTCATCACCTACAATCAGAAGATTTCTCTAACACACTGCAGTGTTGTGTCCTTCAAATTTCGTAAGCAACATTGGACATAAATCCAACTAAAGGAGTGTGACCTTTTTTAAGGAAGGATATATGGACTTCAACAGCACAGTGAAAAATAAGGAATAGAAGGTGAGCAGATCCAAAAGGCAAGAATATGGACAAACACATATCTCCAACTGATGATTAAGAAGAGGTGGTTACCATGTTAAGCAGATGAGAAAAGTGATCCAGTAAACAACCGAATTGGCACATCAAAGATTTAAACTCCTTGTAAAGGTGCAAACTTCTCAGTGATTGGGAGACCCCATTAGCCAAATGCACAAATCACATAATGCATATAGCAACATTTTAACAAGCTGTTGTATAAATTAATCAATCTGCAAGCAACAATTGAGTGTTCTTAACAACTCCTAACATCACAAACTACATTACCTCATAAATGACTGCTGCTCCTTTTTGAGTTCCATCACCTCCAATTATATAAACCTGCATCATAAAGGTCTTATCAAAACCTATGATGGGATCAATGTGCCAATGCAGCTACAAAATTCATTAACCACCAAAATATGCCATTCGAAAATATTTATGACATCAAAAACATTCACCGAAAGAAAAATCCTACCCTTCACAAACCTGATTAATACCACGATCCTGAATGCTGTCAACTATCTTTGAAGTATCATGGCCTCCTCGTGATGTCCCAAGAATGGTACCACCACGTTTATGGATGTCATTGACAACCTTAGGGGTTAAATTGATGGTATTTTTGGAATAGAAGCCCCTATATCCTCCCTGAAGATGTATCAAACATAATCCGCTGGTGAGTGACAGCCAAAACTGAGCACGTCTCATAACTTTTTAATCAAGTAGTAAACTTAACAAATGTTAGTAATTTATCACAAAATGGAAGTAATACTATTATGCATTAGACTTGCATATGTGCAACCTTTTCAACGGCAGACACAATAACTGATTTACTTGAAGATTAGAAACCTGATTTTTTCCATCAGCATTATTCCAGCCAAATTTTAGATTTAATTGCCATTTCATATGTTGAAAAGCAAGTGTAAATGATAGCCTCCCAACTTTCATAAAGTCCATTGCAGGTCATTTGATCAACAGGTCGTAAGGATCGGAAACCAAATAAAACAGAATTTGTGCACCTGAGCCAGGTGAAAGAATGTGTGTGCATGTAGAGTAAGAGCAGTACTCTTATAGTTTCAAAGAAATAGAACAATGCTTTGATCATCTCCCATATAGACATACATGGATTGTTCCCCATGATGTGCATTGCGATTGTTGTACTTAAATTTAAATTCCCTTATTACCAGAAGACACATATGCAAATAGTATGCATGAATGCTCATATATGAGACTAATCAACTCATACATTGACCTTAGCATATAACACTACTGTCACTTACATCTATTCCAAGGATTTTGCTGACACCATACATGTGATAAAGGCCACACACAATTTCCCTGATCACAGTGTTGAGCCCAGGACAAAGCCCGCCACATGTTACAATACATGCATGCACTTCATCTGATACAAAATACACCTGAACCGCACATCATTACAAGTTCATTAAAAATATACACATTTCACTGCCAAATCACCACCATTAAAACAATATAAGAAACCACCTTTTGGCGAGGTCCAGCACGTCGAAAATGTGTCCCTCTTGGACTATCTTTGTGTACAACAATCTAGTAAACAATGGATACAGAACAAATAAAAAAATGATAATAATTATATGAAAAATCTTCAACAAATCGAAAGTTTAAGCGTAAATTCACCTTCTGAGAAACACTATCGTCTACATTAACAAAATACTGCCTGCAATCACGTATCCATTTCAAAATCAAGACTCGTATAATACATAAAAAGGCAGTATAAACAAATGCAATTAGCAACTTCACCCATGTGGACTTGAAGTTGAAGAAAACACACTATTACTTACTTAACGACTGAATAAGCAGCGTTGAATTGCAATGGATTGGGATAAGTCTGCAATACAAACAATTTCTCCAAATAAATAAATACTTAATTCCTGAAATATATACTGATACAATACGGTTTTTTCGTTTCTGAAGATCAAAATACTAAACAAATCTTAGCCAGCACGATTGAATCAAATCTTTAGCTTATAAGCAAAAGTACATGCATACACAAAAGATACGTATGCGTAAAGAAATACGGAGAAAAAGAAATACGTACGGGGAGATCAGGAATGTAATCAGTCAAGTGAGGAACATCTTCGAGCACATAGCCAGCATCGCCATTCACCACCTTTAGCTGTAAATTACCAGAATGCCCCATCCCTTCCTCCCTTCACTCTTCACGTACACTTGAAGGTTAGAATATAATGACGTGATTTAAAAAGTAGAAGAATGTTGTACTCTCGATTTACTATCGTTAACTGAAGCGACAAGCGGTGAGCGGTGGGCTGCTGTGCCGTTTTATGGGGGAGGGGGGATCGTTTTAAAAGAAAATCGGCAATACGGTATCGGTATGGCTTGAAAGCACGTGTCACGTGACGTGGTTTTAATAATGGAAAGTTGTGCAGGTGTGGGATTAGATTCCATTTTTCGAATATTTTAAAACAGGTGGCTGGTTTTTGCGGGTTCCTGTTGCTCACTCACCGGTTTTGCTTAGTGCCTTAGTTTGTTTGATTTATTAGCGGCCATTTGGTATGATTTATTTAATAGATATAAGTGATTATTTAATCTCATAAGTTATTATTATAATTTTTATTGTTGTTTGATTATTTTTGTAATAGAACTTTTGAAACTTAAATAAGTTATTTTATCTCTATTAGTAAAAGCTCAGATTTTAAGCTTTTGAGAGTAGAGGTTGAGAAGTTTTTTTAAAATGTTAAAATATTTAAAATATCTTCTATTTATTTAACAATTGTATTTGTAGTTGTCATAATATAACTTTAAAAAACTTACCTATTATATTAATTTTATAAATTTTTAATAAAAACTCTTATTGACAATCAAACAACTAAACTTTTTTTTCTAGTAAAATCTCTATTTACAAAAGCTTACTAACAAAAACTCTACTTAAATAAACTCTACTTCAAAAGCTGTACCAAATGGAGCCTTAAACTTTTCACTTTTCAGGTTTCTGTCCAGAGTACCTTTTACGACAAATTTTGGATTATCTGTCCCTTAAATTAATTATTTGCAACTTAAGTTTATCATTTAAAAAATGCTAATTTATTTTTTTATTTAAAATATAAGTTTTTTTTAAATGAGTATTTTGAAGTTGTTAAAAATAATAAAATAATTTAAAGATAATTAATTCTCGATGGAAAAATCCGAAATTACCGATTTATTGTATAACCATCCCTCCGATTACTATATTAGTATCATTGTTTAAAGAAAAGTTGGAATTTGTTGTCTCTTGCTCACTTGGAGTAATTATTTTGAAAAACGTAGATCATATTGGTTCGTTAAAAGACACTAAAGAAAGAATGGTATTGCAAAATTGTAATCCATGAGATAAATAGCTTGCTTTTGTTTTTGCATTTGAAATTTGAATGGATTTAAATATTTTTGAAATCTTGAATGAGTTTAAATGTAAATGTTTAAATCACATGTTTGTTTTATTTATTTTTTAATATTTGAATATAAGTACTATCTTATTTTTTATAAATAAAAAAAAGTTTAAATATAGTTATTTTGCATTTATATCCTTATAAATATAAATATAAATATAAATAAAGTTTTATAGCTTAGGAAATAAATATATTTAATAGTGTTATTTTTAAGATATAATATTTATTTCTTATTTAGACATTTTCTCATTTAGATAAAAGTTACAAAATTTATTTTTTTTAATCATTTATAAATCTAAAAATTAGATACAAGTTACAAAAAATAAACAAATAAGTTTCAAAAGATTTAAAATTAATAAAATTTCAAGCTTCAAACATTTAAGAAACAAGCCCTAACATCTCTTACAATAGTTGGTTGTTCTTCGGTAATAACTCAAATCTATTAATATATGTCAAAGATTTTACTTCAAAATTTTGATTTTTTGAATTTTATATAGGTAAATACATTTATTTATATTGGCCAATAGATTCTCAAATTAATATTCGACTGATATCATAACTATACTACAAAGTAATATATTTCTAACTCTTCATGAATTTTTTTTTAGAATTAAAAAAAAACTGAAGACATAAAACACCCATAAATTATAAATCCTAGAAATTTAAGAATTATATTTGAACCCAACAAATTCATCTCTATACTCATTTGAAAAAAAATGAATTTATTATTAAAAATAAAAAATTTAAAATTTAAAAATCTCAAAATTACCTTTTACTAGTCTTTTTCTCTCTAGTCAGAATTGCGTAGTTTCTCTCTACTCTCACATTATGTAAATTAAATTTTCAATTTAACTCTTTTTTTGGATTCATTTTTTTAATCTTTCTTAGTAAAATTAAAAAAGCATGCGTTTGGGATTGAGATTGGATAATTGTAGTTTAAAAATTACAGCACTAAATGTTTGATAAACATTAACCGCTGTAGCTTGTAAGCTATGTTGATATAATTTTTCACCTGTATAATGACAATTTTATTATATATTTAATAATTTTGTCAAAATTATTATTTTAAGTTTATATTTACTGTATATTATAATTTTTGTTTGATAATTACATCTTTTTTTCCACAACAATTGTAGCTTAAAAGTTATTGTACCTCAATTCCAAATGGGACTATAGTCTATATTTTATGCTTTTTATTTACAAGATTTTTTTTCTTAATATTTACTAGCTTTTATGGTTCGTAAAGATTAATTTATTAATATTCATTAACTTTCATGATTAGTTTTTTTTATTGGTATTCATTTTTTTATAATGGCTTTTGCTCGTCGCAATTTATGATAACTTATAATGAAATAAATTATTTACAGTTAAAAAAATATACTAAGAAATGAATGAGAATTAAAGAATTAAAATAAAAAGAGAAGAAAAGGTAAATTTAATAATTTTCTTAGAAATTATTTTGATAATAGAACTCTTAATTAAAAAATTAATTTAATAAAAAAAATTAACAGGTTCAAATAATCTTAAACTAAGAATGCGTGTCATGATTTGGCGCCTCCAGATTGGATCAGTTACGTTGTCACTTGTCACGCTCTCTTCTCTTCTTCTGATACGCCCACGTCAGTTCGCTGACCCCATAAAAAGATCTTGTAGTCCTATATCCACAGTGTAATTGGATTGCAGTTACGTACAGCATTGTTCGCCTGAAAGGCTGAAACGACATCCCATTTAATTTTAATCGCTGTTACTCCTTGATCGACGAACTGGATTCTGAAGAAGATTGTCTGCTTCGAGTTTTCCCATCGTTAAAATGTCGTCCCCAGCAGAGTAATTCTCTACATTATCTTCCTGGTTATGATTTTCAGTATTATTATAATTTCTTATTTTTGTCCGTTCTGCTTTTGCCCTTTTTAATTATGACTCCAGTGAAATTCTGAATTACTGGTATTGCCTCTTTTAGTCTCAATGGTAACTTTGGTAAATTATGAATTTTTCATCAACTTTTATAGCCTTACTCCAATTATTATAATTTCTTTTTTCAATCGAAGAATAAGTTATTATTGATTTAAAAAAATGAGATACTACGGTCTTGATTAAACAATTTTTTGGTCAGGCATTATTTTTGAATAATCATGCGAGAAATTGTTGTTTGAATTTGGAAAAAAAAATATTTGACATAAATGAGACATACAAATAATCATGATATGATATTGTTATTTTTTTTAAACAAAAAAGAAATTTTTTTTCCTTTTGGATCAGATGACTAGAACTTTACTTTTCACGTGTCCACAATCTTTATTGTTTCTACAATTTCTTTTACCCAAGAGAATATGATGCAAATTTGATTCAGTTTGATGTTATGAAGATTGATGTAAATGAAAGAATGTTGTAAATAAAATATATACTTTCTCGAGTAAAAATTTGATATTTTGGTAATTCGTTGTGCCTTATGCTGATAACTGTGACTCAATTGATTAATTTGACTTGTTTCAGATTCTATAATTCGCTACCACCTATCACCAAAGCTTATGGGACAATATGCGTAGCGGCCACTGCTGCTTTACATTTGGGATTATATAGTCCCCTGAGTATTGCATTGTTCTATGAACCAGTATTCTCACAGTTTCAGGTCAAATACACTCCTATAATCCAATTTCAGTGAAGTGCATGCACCAGCAATTATGCCCTGCCAAGTCATAGTTAGATTTGTTTTGATGATTACTATGCATTGAAAATGTTTCATAATAATGAATGTAAATGCCGTTTCTAATATTGCTGAATCCTTTACTCTCTTATAGGTCTGGAGGCTTGTTACGCCATTTTTCTTCCTCTGAAAGTTTTCCGTCAATTTTGGAATTCATCTGCTAATGTTGTTAGTAATAATCACATAATCAGCCCTGTGTACACTAAAATCTGTGTGTTGTCTGCCTACACGTGTGATGAAGCTTGTTCTAGTTTTGTTCAGCTACTGAGGGTTAAAAGCTTTGGTATTGTGTCTACTTATATGGTGGCATACTTTTGTTATAGAGCTAGATATGGAGTTCAGCTGGAAAAGAGTACATTTGAGAGGCGGACAGCAGATTTCCTATGGATGATGATTTTTGGAGCTATATCATTGCTGGTGTGTGTTCATCCTTATAATGTATTAATGGTTTATAGAATATTTTTTTTCTTTTTGGGACTTCTATGTTCTATCAGAACTATTGGTTATCTTTGATGAGAAAATAATGCATTTTAGTTTTCTCACCATGGACATTCGGTATTCAGGCATTATCGGCCATTCCTATGTTGTGGACTCCCTTTTTGGGTGTCTCATTAGTGTTCATGCTTCTATATGTATGGAGTAGAGAGTTTCCAACTGCCCAGATAAGCATATATGGCCGGTCACCCTTAAGGTACGCTCTGTCAAACCTATTTCTCCCAAAAGCACCAAAAATCAGGTGTTTTGTGTCTTGTCATGTGGTTCTTTCTGGTCTCGTGGATAACATACATGTTTTGTTACTGTTTGGGAGCCTGGTTGGATGAATATGGAATAACTGATAGACATCAATTTCTTCAATGCAGGCATTTTATCTCCCATGGGCAATGCTAGCTTTGGATGTTATATTCGGTTCACCTTTACTGCCAAACTTTCTTGGAATAATTGCAGGACATCTATATTACTTCCTGACAGTGCTACACCCTCTTGCTGGTGGAAGAAACATATTGGCAACTCCAAGATGGGTGTATCCTTGTTTATACAGCCTTTTCCCTAGATGTTTTAGACAACTCAATGCCCATGTTGCTTTGTTCTTGCTTCCCTTCTCTTTTTGTTTTACTTTTGCACGAGAAGCTCGTATATAACCTCTGTTGATCTATTCTGTTTATGAATATCGGCATATGCTTTCATAGCTTACTTCATGTTTTGTTGTTTGTGTTTCTAAATCATAGATTTATTTCCCAACATTTTGTGCACTCGTCCACTATATTTTTTCTTATGCTAGCTAGTCATCTGTCTGAAAGTTCCATTGACTAGCCTTGACTCTTGTTTTCTAATCTTACGTGCTTCACATTAAAGATCCGGTATCATTTTCATGTTCTTTTTCTTAAAAATAAAAAATAAAAAATCAATTATTGCAGCTCATATTGGTGTATGATGTTCTTACAGTTCGATATGCATGTGTACGCGTTGTGATATGCATGTGTACCCATTGTAATATGGAAATTCCTTAACTTGTACAACACAGGCATAAACTTGTTGCCTTTTGGAGATTGGGACATCCAACAAATGCCAGTGTCCAACCAGAAAGGGGAGCTGGGGGGGGCTTTTACAGGCAGGAGTTATCGGCTGAATCAATCCTCAAGTCGATCATTTTTTCCGAGAAGCTTGTGGTCGTCCTAGAGAATTTGTATGTACATCATTGTTTAGATGCTATGAACCCTGAGGTAAAGAAGAGACTTATACATAGAAAACTATATATAATTTAGCTATAAAATTACATTTTTGACAATGCTTGGGCTTCTTGTAGCATATTTGTTTATATGATCAGAATTAAAGATAAAAGGTATTTACCATGTGCTTCTCTGGATCACATTAAAGTATTTTCAGTACGTATGATGTGAGATTCAATTTTGTCTGCAAATTTTATGCTTCTTACATGGTTCATCACCTCTCTTGAGTCTTGATACTCAAGATACATTAGTGCTGAGCAAGTTTCTATTCCCAGCTGCCGCCCATTTGCCATTTTTTGACTTTCAATTCAAATTTCACTTTCTGCGGTCTTGATTAGTCTACTTCTCCCGTGTTTTAACACTTCTAGATTTATATATTTTACTGAAAGCAAATTTCATTGAAGAATAAATTTTAATTCCACATTCTCTGGTGAGGAGTCTAAATTTTATTGATCGATTAAAATTAGGTTCTAGCATGCTGCGGATATTACTCCAATCAAACAATGAAAATAAAAACGAAATATCTGCAAACTTACTCACCGAATTGGAGATTAAAGTTAAAAATTTCGTTCTGGAACTATTCCACCACCTTAGCACAATAATTTAGTATTAAAATATCCATGTATCTCAGAGTGGACCACTGCTTCACCCCATGCAGAGCAGTGTTAGACTGTCTCACACAAACTTTTTCCGCCAATGTACTTGAGGCAGCAATGGCTGGTGCAAAACCAAAGCATGCAGTGAGTATGAGCCTATGAGGGGTCGTGAACACAAGTCAGCTGTCATCTCTGATGAGTCAATATGGTTGATAGGATGACAGCTTTCCATGAGAGTGGTCATGCACTTGAGAAATAAGAACTGTAGTCTGATTGTTGTGAGACTGTTAGTGGTACACAAAATTAAACAGAAGCTAAAAGAACCTTATAGCCGGTAGCATCACAATGACAATAACAGGCGCTTGCAGAGTCTCTATGTATGAGACGATCATTTTTCCTGCATACATAACATGAACGAGTTTGCAGCTCGTGAAACGAAAATTTTATGTTAATATATTTTGTATGATATTTATTGTCATGCTTTTGGTGACAGATTTATATAAACTAGTATCTATTTGTGACTATTATTTAGGTTTATTTACAAACACATACGTATAGTAAGAGTTTGGAGAAAATTAAAACAAAATCAGAACTTATTAATATATCCAAACAGATGAAATTCATATCCGAGGCTTTTCAGGACTGGAGATCAAGATTTCATCTCCAAGTTATAGCATCTAAGAGCCCAAGATTCAATCTTCTGAGTTTTGAACATTCAAGAAATCCCGAAATCCACTGCATTGGCTGCTCTTCAAGTTATTTCTCATCCCCAATTTTTTAAGCCTGATTTCAAGACATCTCCTGTTTTGTCAGTTCAGTACCCCTAACTTACATTTTCCCAATCAAAGTTGGGCCATAAATAAAAAAATTCTCAACACCCGTTTGTTTTTGTGGAGGAAAGTCATACATGGACGGAGGTGCCAACATGGATTTTTTTTTTTTGACATACCATTTATCGTTTAAGATCCATCCAAGACTTGCCTTATTAGAAAGATGGAATTTTGTTTCTTGTTTTTGTGGTGAAGATTTTAATATTATGAGTTTTTTTGTTAGTTATTAATTTTTTAAAAATAAAATGATATTATTAGTTATAGTGGAGCGAATAGAATGTAAAATTTTGGTATTTAATCGGTTTCCACTCTTTCTTTACATTCGTGCTGTGATTGTATGTGTTAAAAATCATGCTAAGTAATGGGCAAAGGTGGCGAAATCAACATCAGTGACAAGTTTATTAATTACATGATTGCAAGTCAATCAAGGCATTATATTAAAGTGCTGCAACCTGTTGCCGGTGCATGAAACATATTGATAGCCACAAAATCGGTGTATCCTTGTCCATGCACGTACTGGTATTTTGATTTTTGATTCTTATATATATATATATATATATATATATATATATATATATATATATGGATAAACATTTTCTCTCAGTTTATTCGTATCATGCATTTTTTACTCTCAGGAATGAGCCCAGGCGAGCATCTCAAATTCAAATAGCGTTTGCCCCAGACTTATTCAATGAACATTTTACCTCCTTTTCTTCTGTATGTTCGTATAATAGCTCCTTTTAACCTATTCTTTTTATGAATACGGACGTGTAGTTTCTTGGCTTTCTTCATTTTTTTGTTGTTTGTGTTAAAGTCATAGATTTATTATCGGGTAATTTTTAAAAATCTCCCCTGAGGTTTGGGCTTGTTGCAAGTAGATGGCGAGAATTGATTTATTTGTAAAAAATCCTCTACCGTCAGTTAATTTTAACATTGACCGTTAGTTGATTGTGCAAAGACAATATTACCCTTAACAATAATTTGTAGACGGAAATAACTAAAAAAAACTTAAAATTGTTGGCTATTTTACCCTCTTTAAATTATTGATATTTTCTTAAAGTTCCTACAAGAAAGATAAAATTAAAAATTTTAAAAATCCTCTTTAAATTATTGATATTTTCTTAAAGTTTCTACAAAAAAGATAAAATTAAAAACTTGAAAATGAAATAGTTATAATCTTTACCTATGATATTGTAAATTTTTGAAATTGACAAGGATAAAATTGTCAAAAAATAGGGTTTGTGCTTTTCGCGCCAATAATTTTATTTTATTTTTTAGTTATTTCCATCTACAAATTGTTGTTGAGGGTAATATTGTCTTTGCACAGTCAACTAACGGTCAATGTTAAAGTTAACTGACGGTAGGGGATTTTTTTACAAATAAACAGATTCTCACCATCTACTTGCAATAAGTCCAAACCTCAGGGGAGGTTTTTAAAAATTACCCATTTATTATCTACAACATTTTTGCTTATGTTAGCTAGTAATCGGTCTGAAAATTACATTGACTACTCCTGATTTGAGTTTTCTAATTAACCTTTCATGCTTCACACCAAAGATTAATTTGGAAATTCCTTTAACTTGTTCAACATAATAGGCATAAACTTGTTGCCCATTGGAGATTGCAATATCCAACCAAAGCCAGCGTCCAACGAAAAGGGGCAGCTGGAGGGGGTTTCACAGGCAGGAGTTATCCGCTGAATCGATCCTCTTGTCAATCATTTTCTTTCAGAAACATATTTTGTATTCAGAAGGAATTTATACAGTGAAAACTAGATATGATTCAGCTATATATAAGCACACTTTTCGAATAACTTTTGGGTATATATTGTGTTTCTCTCGATTATCTTCAGAAGGTTTTCAATGAATGTTAATTTCATTGAAAGTGAGAATACATTTTTACTTTTGAGTACAAAATATTTCTTGTTGAACGTGAATCATAACCATTGACAGATGGTTCTTTCGTCTTACCACTTAAGAAAATTTTACTTTTTTGCTAACATTTTAAAGAATTTCATTAGGTGATTAATTTAAAATCAACTTCAAACCTGAGTGAAAAAAAAATGAGAAACATTAGGGTGGGTTTGGTAATGTTTTCTTGATGGGTGGTTTTTATTTTTCAGAAGTGAAAAATACAAAGCATGTTTGGTTAAGCCATTTTTTGATAAACAGTAAAATAAATGGAGAACAAAATATTTCCGTTTTCTAACTTTTGTAAAGAAAACTCAAGATCGCCAAATTGGTGTTCTTGAGTTATTGGAGAACAACATAAAAAAAGGTAAGATAAAAAGTTATCTTATTATTTTTATCAATTTTTTATTCAAGACCCACCACTCTCATTTATTAACTTATTATTTTATTAATTTTTTATTCAATTTTACTTTCACCTTATCTTTTTCTTTATAAAAGCAGTCACTTTTACCATTTCACTACCTTATCTTCTTTTTTATTGTATCGCTGAATAGGGCCTTTAGATATTTAGATATGTTTTGAATGCAAATATTTTGTACTCTTTTGTTCTTTATATTTTGTGGTGTAAAATATAATTAGCACAAACGAACTACTTAAATGTCTATAATAAATATAATTATAGTATGGTTTTTTATTTTGTTATGCTAATTAATTCTACTTTATTATTTTATTTTTCATTTTATTTTTATTTCTTAAACTTAATAAAATATAAGAGCATCTCCAAAAGGGGCTTTAAATTTTACTCTTTAAATTTCAATTTGCTTACTGATGTGGCAAATAAGTGTATAGAAGAATATAATCTCATTCAAAAGACTCATCAAATAAGAATAAATTAATATTATTTTAATCAAATCTTTCTCACTATCAAATGGAATTGTTATTATATTTTTTAAAAGAAACATAAATAATAATTATTGCAGTCTTATCTTTTCAATAAATAATAATAAAATATTAATAGAAGAGGGAGAAACTCACTCGGCAATATTGAAGAGTGAGAAACAAATCTTATTTGAAGAATCTAAATTAACGTGTCTTTTGGAGTGTTTAATATTGATATGGCTCTTCAAATAAGAAGTAGAATCTTATTTGAAGAGTCTTTTGAAGATGCTCTAAGAGAGCTTTCTAAAAATTATTATTGTTGTATGAAATTTGTTTTCATTTTGATTAAAATTATAATCATAAAAATAAAATTATAAATAAATTGAAAACAATTATTTTATAAAATATTCTATAAAAAATTCTATATTTTCAAATAAACAACCAAACACATTTTTACTATTTTTCACATTTTCAAACAAACAACCAAATACATTTTTACTATTTTTATTTTCATATGTTGTTTTCAAAACACACTACCAAAAAAAAATTCATTTAAAAAAAATCACATCGAAAACATCATTCCCTTCTCTAAAATAAGAACCAAAAACACTACATAAAAAAACATTACCAAACACACCCTTAGTCAACCGGCAAAGACGCCATTAGTGTTTACTGACCTGGAGGGAAATTCTGACTCCTTGTGAACTTGGGAAAACCAAACGCATGAATCACTATCTTACATTCTTACTTACCAAAGATATGTACAAAGGCGCTCAGTATTGCCATTGGATCCAAATACTAGGTTTATCACTTAAACTAATCCTTCCGTTATTTGATGAGTTTGTACCGCTATAAGATAAAATTAGTCCCAATCCTCACATTATTTAAACGCACAGAAACTCCACCTATACCTTAACAAAGAAAGAAGCGAGTTTTTTTAAGACAAATCTGATCCTCTGACTCTGTCATATCTATAATTTCGTCGATCCTTTTTCAGTCAATTTTTTATTCACTTACATTCATGGAGTTGGAGAATTATTTGGCGGAAAAGGATTTGGAGAAAGTGTTGAAAGTCTATAGTAAGGATCAAATAGTGGAATGGATGACAAGCGTAGGACCTAACAAAAGAGATATAGTGTTGAGGTTTATCATGATCGACGCTGAAGCTATTAAGAGAAATCCTGCTTGGCGTAGGGTTACTGGTGTTATGGTTGACACCATTAGGATGAGGGAGCGTTATCGTGCCAAGCTCAAGTTCTTAGACCAGCAAGCTGCTGATCTTCTTGGTCGTATTCGGATTCGTGCTGATGACGTGAAAGCTGATATTTTTGGCCGTCCTGATAATGTGCAGAGTGCAGTGAATGCGTATCGTCGTGGTGAGCTCGCTGACCTTCACAATCAGCATGCTGATCTTTGTGTTCAGCTTGCTGATCTTTGTAGTCGGCGCGCTTATAATTTCCCGAGGAGTGTGGACATCGATGCTGATCTTCTTTGCGATCAGTTTGCTAATCTTTTTAGTCCCCGTACTGATCTTTGTACTCAGCGGGCTAATAACTTTCAGAGTGCTCTTGATGCTGACGTTCGCGGTCCGCTTGCTGAAAACGTGCATAGCTATGTAAATGCGGAAATCCGCTGTCAGCTTGCTTGTCTTCGCGGCCAGTTTGCTTGTCTCCGTGGTCAGCTTGCCAATAATGTGTGCAGTAGTGTGAATGCGGCGGATGTTCGTGGTCAGCTTGCTTATCTCCATTCTCAGCTTCTTTCTCTTCGCAGTCAGCTTGACGATGATGTGCAGACTGCAGACTGCTGCGAATGCTGATCTTCTTCGTCAGCTTGCTGATATTCGTGGTCAGGGTGCTGATATTCGCGGTCAGCTTGCGGATCTTCGTGTTCGGGTTGCTGATCTTCGTATTCAGCATGCCGATGAAAGGAGGGGAAGGGGCTGATGCTTTCTAAGCCCAGAAGGTGTCAAGAGCTTTTTAATTATTTTTCTTTTCTTTTTAATTTTGGCCTGAAACAGCATTGTTTCAAGTCTTAATTAATGAAGCATATTTTAGTGGGAAAACCATAAGCTTGATAATGTTATTCTTTCATTAATCATTTTGACCATGTTACATACTTTTCTATTAAAGATTTTTTATTAGTCCAATTGCACAGGGAAATTACTCTACATATGCTTGGTTGAATGGAATACACAGTTGTTACTTGATAGGAGGTGGATTCCAAAATCGTATGCCTAACACTACTCAATTAAAATTTATCAATATATCGAAGGTGGTGGTGCAGAAAACTCCTGTGGGCTCAGTGTGGAAAGCTTGATATTTGGAGTCTTGTGCAGAAACCAACAGTGGTTTTATTTTATCACAAAGTGAAGTAGCTTAGGGTTGCTTTGATGTGGGCTTTAAAATCTTCAAGAATACGAGGGAGCCCTTGAAGATCCTCTAGCCTTCTAGGTGTACTATAGTAAGACCGAGGTAATGGCTGTGGCTGTGACCAAATCTGCATTTTCTGGGGTGTAGAGTACGTGGAGGTGGAAGCTGGATTTGGTTTGCAGATTGCCGGTGAATCGGGTTTGTGTCCCACTATTGTTGAATCGGGTTCTTACTATTCAGTCTGTCTCTACAAAGATTAAATCTCACTAATTTTATGGATCTTGTTTTCGTTGAGACATGACTCTGGTCTTTCTATGGTATATTATTGATGTTTGATATTTATATATGATTGATATTGCTAAGATTGTTCGTTATTGGGACTTAGGCTTCTAAGTAATTCTATGTTTGTATTTGTACGAAATTTTTCACAATGACAAGAAATGTAATTGCAAAATTATGGGCTTTCTTAGTTTTTTTTTTTTTCAATGGGTTTTTTTAAAATTATTAAATTCTCACATCTTTTGTGAGTTTGTCTTTGTGAGAGTTCAAGTAAAATAAAAAAAAAATCTATTTATGATATCATCCCCTCAATTGAGCCCTTGAGATCCTTCTTCAATGGTACCTATAATTCTCTTGGGAATAGGATCATCTCCTAATCTGAGCTCTATTGAACTTTTAAAGATCTTATGTCATGTGTCTTTTAGTGGTATTGTATGGGTAAAATTTAACTTCTTTTATTTTTTTTATTTATTAACAACCAATCAATAATTAAATTATTTGCTCAGGACATGATCAGATCAGGAGATAATCCTAATTCATTCTCTTGCTGCTCACAACACACTATTAACTAAAAAACACTATATTTATTATGTTTCCCTAATTGAACATTAGTAGAATACACTCCTATTTACATATCGCCGTCTGTTGGTCATTGAAAACGCAATTGTTCTTGCTTCTCAACAATTATAACTCCTCTAATTATTTCTTTTTTTGATTCTTTATTTGGCTTGAAATTGATTACAAGAAGTGAATGAATAATGTAGAGCTTTGGTCGATCTAATACTTGTCAAACCAAAGACTCTGCCCAAGATCTTGACCAAGAACAACACAAGTTGCACGAGAACATAAACGAATTTGAATCAACTCGATTCTTTGAATTAACAGATCTGAACCTTCAAGAACAAGATTAAGAAAGAGAAACAAATTGAACTAGAAACAAACACACACAAAAAAGACAAGAGATAACGTGGTTCAGTCTCTTTAGAGACCTACATCCACGAGTGAATCCACCAGAGTTGCTTCCATTGATTCATGAAGAAAATACAAGTATTCTTAGAGGAATTTTCAGAGCACAAGGGACAGCTCTCTCTCTAGAACAATTCTCTAGAAGACTCTCTGTTAAGATCGACAACAACACGCTGACAAAACCAGCTCTTATACTGCAGAAGAATAACAAACTCGAAACCCAAAATACACAGCTGCTTTCCACGTGTCCAGGCCGTTAAACTAACACACTGAGCTTAAGTAACCATGTGACTTGCACGAGCAACTCAGTTAATTATGTTATGAGCAAAACACAAAGCTTGGCGACGTTTCAGTGTTTCACTTATGGAGATCACGAGCTTACTTACGTGACTTCATAACGGATGTAACTCTTGCTATGAACGCTGTCGTTTCATTCTAAAAGAGTTTGAATTCAACTGCTTTACAAATAAGAAATTTGAACAACTAAAATTTGTAGTAAGGATGTCTCCAATGAGTAATGGATTTATGTTTGCGTAGTAATTACTTATAATTAGTGGATAATAATTGAGAATTTGAGATGCAGGCTTCTAGTGAATCGTATTGAAAATGAAAGAAAACCATGGCTTCTTTCATTCTTTGGCAACGATAAACTCTATGTAATTTTAAATCTATTTAGATTTTTTTTTCAAAAGTCTAGTTGTTAGGATTAAAATAAAATTATCTCATCTCAAAGTTTTTTTTTTTTCCCACAGTGTTTCTATTATTTTTGCTCATGTTGTTGATAGAGTTTCAAAAGTACAAACTATTTAATTGAATAAAAAAAATTTGTACACATACACTAGTTTTAGGTACTTAGAATTTACTTAAATCCAACAATCCATCAATTCGTAAAAATTCAGGTTGTTGGATTGGTAAATTAGATCGGATTTAAAGTTGTAAAATTCGCAATCCATGAGAAAATCTAACATATATGTGTGTGTATTATCTTATAGGGAAAATGAAATTTAAACAAAACAATTAAAAATTTGTACAAAGTAATGATAGTCATCTCAAATTTTATAAATTTTATCTCAAATGATATGTTATTTATTAATTGGTTAATTATAGTATCTATATTAACTAATTGATGGATACTATATCATTTAAATAATTTTTTGAGATATGTAATTTGTGATGAGTAGCAATACTCATTATACGGATCTCCTTTCGGACTCTACACAAATACACCTGAGAATTTGAGCCTCCTAACAAACTTATGAAGCAACATTGGGCCTGTTTAGACATACGCCAGCCCATAAAGACCCGATGACTTTCAAATTCAATGAATTTTGCACTTTGTCCAGTTGTCCCCGCATTTTGTCGTAACACGTAAATTTTGCAACCCGCCACGAACCAGTAAAGACGGTCATAACCCCCATTCCTTAGAAAGTGTATTATATAAATTCTAACACGTGGTATTACGAGGGATGGCGCACACAGATTTGACTGTCATCAAACTATTCAAGATTCAAAAGCACATAAAAAGAGATCAAAATCGAAACGAACACTGCAATGCACTGTCCTCCTCAAATCTTAATCCGCCATCCATTTTTGAGTTTCTTATTCTAATTAAGAAGAAGAAGAAGAAGAAGAAGAAGAAGGAATGGGATTTCCGTCGGAAGTTAGAGATATTTTTGTATCCAGAAGGTCAAATAACTCGCCACTGATTGCCTCTCCTGCTGAAGATCTAAAGGCTAAGGCCGCCAACGACTGCGTTCAAGGTTTCATTGATTTATCTTTTTTTTTTCTTTTTCATTTCTAACCTTTTATTATCCAAATTAATTATGAAATTAGACAGAAAATGGCTAAAATTTGTATTTAAAAAAAAAACTGTGTAATATGTTGTGAGCTGTAGAGAGATATTAGCTGACGTGGCTTAGTCGTCTGAGTAATTGTTTGCAGAAGGCGTTCGAGCTGGATTAAAGGCCGCTGCCGTAATGTGTGTTGTCACCGCTGTGCCGACGGTAGGTTTTATCCGTATTTGTTAATTTTGATTATATTTGAATTTTGGAAATTGAGCGATTGTATTTTATTGTATTGTGCCTGTTAGTTGACTTATTATTTATTTATTGCATTAGTGGAAGCAGCGAGTAATATTTTCAATTTTTTTTTCCTAAAAAAATTGAAATGGATTGTTCTTCTTTGTTTCGATTATTGTTGTGCCTAATTGAAGAGAATATTTTTAGGAAAGGACCTCAATATTACAGATCTCTAGTGTTCTGTTCTGTGGCCCTGTCTTCTATTACCTAATCTTCTGTCCTGTGTTATTCATCTTAAGTTTCACTTAATTTGAAAATCTATCTGGTGGCCACCGATATTTCATTTGTTATGGCCACAGCGGCAAATTATATCGTGTAAGCTGAATATTACAGAAAATGTGACTGCCTTGGTTGATGCTTAAAATACTTTGGTCACTTCTGAGATTAAGAAATAATAAGCATGTGAGCCCTTTGCACAATAGACTGCCCTACTATCTATATTATGTGTTTGGTGAGGAAGTAAAGTGCTGAGCAGTATACAATTGGAGTCTCTGTCTCAGAATTTCCTGTTTAGTTCATATCTGCTCTATTCATGCATCAAATGGCAGGTCTGGCTTTTTTCTGTCATTTTCTCATTTACTTCTTGTTATCAGTTGGTTGCAGTTCGAAAAATTCCTTGGGCAAAGGCAAACCTGAATTATACTGGTCAGGCACTCATCATATCCGCAGGTAACTGTCACAACTGGCTGAACTTACACTATTAAGCTTCTTTCATTTTTCAATCCTTTTTGTGTCTTTCACACATAAAAAACAGAGTCATTTGGTTAAACTGAAAATTTATGGAAATTTGAGTCATGTGACTGTCTTAGTTTTATGTTTAATTTATTTTGAGATCACGGAAATGTGATCTTTCACTTTAGCATTTTGTTTGGTTTATTTCTGCTCTATTCATGCACCACTGTATAATAATATCCGATGAATTTCCTATTGATGTTATGCTACTCAATGTGTTCATGCTTTTCTGCCAGTAGACGCGTAGCATAAGATTTTTAAGGTGACAAAGCTAACGTTTAGCTTGTTTTAATGGTTAACAGTGTCAATTGCTTCTTACTTCATCACTGTTGACAAGACTATTTTGGAGTGTGCAAGGAGGAATGCCCAGTATGGCAAACCAACTTGAGATTCTGTACCTGAAGCAATTCACCATGAAGATGCCATGATATGCGTAGTGAGCATAGCACGCAGGTTCATATGAGAATATTTAAATGTATTTGAGACAATTTTTTTCCCCACTTGAGCAACCGATGGAATTCTCGTGCAATAAGTTTACCATTTTATCTTTGGCTGATATCTCTATACTAACTTATCCTTATTGATATGATTATGAGAAATTAACGAGCACTCTGCCAAAAAAAAAAAATTTCTTTTGTGGGCTTTGTTTTCATTATGGATGTGGGTAGGTTACATTTATATATAAGTTACATATAATTCAAGAGTTGTACTCAATAACTCAAGATATACATTTAATCAAATAACACTCGAGTTATTAGGTACGACTCATGAATTGATGTAAATGTAAATATGTTATGTATCTTAGCAATCACCCGATTATTTTTATACTCTAAATCATGAAGAATCTTTCAGGTTTCACACCGTTAGTCGGCGTGGCCACACGCAGTTGGTCATTGCTGGCGCCTCCTTGGATCCATTACTGAAGCCAACTCAAGCAAATTTACGTCATTGTCTCCATCGTTGATACCCATTATTTGATTGTAAGCAACTAAAATTCACCAACAAGTTCAATATTGGAATGATTTCAAATTTAGAGCTTATAATAAGAGTATTGGAGGCAGACTGTGTTATCCGTACCCAAATGGTCAAAGCAGAATTTTTACCCCACTTGGGATGATTTTAAGATGATAATAGATTAACGGTATTGTTAGAACTTAGAAGCACAACTAATAAAATTCTTCTATGTAAGAAATAAATTATGCAGGCATATGTATACGTGGATAATTACGTTATACGGGCATACACGAATAACCAATGTAGAAATATAGCAAAAATCTTGCATCATACTCAGAAGGACACTCCACAAGGCTCACACTTTCCTCAAACGTGTGCATGGATATTAGGCTCAAATTTCCGGATCTGTCCTGGGCTTCAATTGAAAAGATTGAATCAGGCCCGGCCCAAGATCACTCAAACCCAGGTCTCGGGCCTTACAATCCGGTCATCCCCATTTTTCTGGAATCTTTGATTGTGGGTTTTTTATTAATTTGGGAAATGAAGCTGCACGGTGTTCCATTACTTCAATAATATCAGCCATTTGTCATAACATTGGCTGTTACTATTTTAAAATTGTTTTATTTTGTCAAAAATTTATTTCGAAGGTTGTGTTGTACAGTCAACAGCTTATGTTGTATTCGAGGAGAATAATTTCTTGATTGGGGCCTCCTTTTCTTTATTTTATAGAGGATTTCGAATAATTTCTTATGTTAAGTTTTAATTTTTTTACTTTAAATTTTATACTATGTTCCGCTTTGGTTGAGCTGTATAAACTTTTAATGGTCAACAACAGTCAACAAATAAACTTTTCAGAAATGGGTGCCGCATTAAAAATTTCAAAACCTAGAATAGTAAATTGAAGAAAAGCAGAACATGTTGATTCAAAATTAGCACACTTTATAATTTTTCAAGATCAGTTTTTTTTGTAATACAAGCCCATGCCCTTGTGAAAATCAAAATATACCTGTTTAAAAAAATTATTAATAATATCAAAAAACTTTATTCTATTATTATTTTCTTTTCTTTGACCAGCCATAAAAATATTTGTAAAAAATGATGGTTTAGCTAATCCTAGTTCGTAGAATTCTTTTATTTTTGCAAAAGTAAGATCACTTCCTTTCATTAGGAATAGAAATTTGCTTACATACATTTAAAAAAATAAAGAGTTGATTTTCAATAACCCTATGAAAGGCTTTTTTTTTTTTTTTGAGATATCAATTTTCATTTCCTTTTTTGTAAAATAGATAAAAGAATTAACACTATTAAACCCAGGATGCTGTATTTACTTACAAGTTCCAAGGAACAAAAATAAAAATCAGGAAATAGGAACCATTCTTTTATTTACTTATAAATTTTGTTAGAAAAACGATAATCAAGTATGCGGCCCACATTCTATTGGGAATAATAGTGAAATTTTAATTCGCAAGAGATAATAATTAATATTCATATTTTTATTTTAATAATTATTATTATCTAATGGTATTTTTAATGTTACCATTATTGTTATTGAATAATATTAAAGACACTAGCTAATTGAGGACATTTTAATAGTTCATGATAGGCCATTCCGATTTCTAAAACAAAGTAAATATATCAACATAAATATAACTTAGTCCATTATCATTCTTAAATTTTAAGTAAATAATTTATTTTAATACATATTCTCTATTCTCATTCCACCTTATTCTAATTACAAATTAATAAACGCATCATTAACTTATCTCATTAAACCCTTCTCCTCATCAACTCGACAAAAATGAGACCATTGTTCACATTTGTCAATTAAGCGTTATGCTTTCAACTTTTCTCATGCGGGATTATATATATAGTCCTTCTCTGACGTTGGCATCCTAATTTTTTTTTTAATATGACACTCTTCTTAAAAACTATGAGGTTTAAGAGAGTTATTTTGTTTAAAAGTGTGTTTACATTTAAAAAAAAAATGCGGACACAGAATGATTTTATATATATATATATTCGAGATCATCAGCTAGCATGAACGGGAATAAATGTAGAATGTGTAAAATGAAGTGTTTCTGTGTTGCCAAAACCGCAAAAAATTTTCCATTTCTAGGGGGGGAAAAATATCAAATCAATGGCATGTCGGAATTTGCAGGTCACAACCTCCAACATCAGAATGCATACCGATAGATGGCATCGGCCACGCCATCTTCATCATTGCTGGCACCAATTACATTGGCAACAGCTTTTGCCTTCTCAGATCCATTACTGAGAGCAATACCTAGAGAAGCCAACTCGAGCATCTCAACATCATTTTCTCCATCACCAATTGCCATTATCTGGATGCAAGTAATTAAGTTCATTTGTAAGCCCAAAATTAGAACGATTTCAAAATTAAAGAAAACAATTGAGTGTATTGGAATTGCTTCTTCAAAGTATAAAGATTAGAAAGCTATATCCAACAAAATCAGAAACATGCATTCTACAGAAAAACGCTATACTTCAAATTGATGCCTTCTGATAGAGATTATTACCAATGAATTATCAAGTTGACCCTAAAATAAAGAACAAAGAGGAAAAACAAGGGTAAAAGATGTAAGAAGACTATATTAAGCCGTACCTCCTTTGTACTGACACCCAAATGATCAAGCAGCATCTTAACCCCACTTCCCTTTGATGTTCCAGGGGGAACGATTTCAAGCATGTCAGGAATGGCTTGGACAACATTGGCACGATCTTTTGTTGCCTCCGACCAATATGGCCGTATGGTAGTAGCAACTCCCTCCGCTGTGTCTAAAAAGATAAGCTTCTGCAATGGCAAAAAGATAAGTGTCTCAAAAAGAACCAATAAAGATTATTAAGCTAAAAAACAACATTAGAATGTCTTCACTAAGAAATAATATTCTTTTATGTGGAGAAAAACATTAGGTGCGCAAACATATCTGAAAAACCAATCCAAGGGCCAATATTTGTTCCAATTCCAAAACATAAGGAAAAAAAAGAAGCTCCGGCAAGAAAACTTGCATGTTTGTGGTGCACCAAGAAACTTAAACATTTGAAGCATTACATTCAAACTAAAAGACCGACATCAATATCTAATTACGGCTGAAAGTAACTAATCAGTCAATGCCAGCAACACAATGGTGCCAACTATTTGCAAGATGCTTGGACTCAACAATTCTGTAGATTCCCTTTCTCTTCTCAGCATTGCTTAGTGAAAATAACAAATTAAAAATATATGTGCATCCTAGCAGAGGAAGTATTAGGTTGCCTATAAGCATGAGATTCTGTATCCAGATATACCTGTATGTCAACAGCTGCCAAGAGATCCTCAATAGCAGGTATGATCTCTGCCTGTAAAAATCTTTTGTGAAAAAGTGGCTCATAAGAAGCAAAATTGTATTTGGGAAAAAGAAATGTCAGGTACCTTTGGCTCATGATATGTAGTATGCAGTGAATCAACAAGTGGATGATCAAATAGAGTTAGACAACGATCCCCAGAGAATGCGATAAGAGGAACCTTATGCTCCCAAGAGTACTGATATGCCTGCATTTGATAGCTAAGCAATTACACTTTAATATAGGTAAGAATTATCTTTCAATTTATGCTAAAGAATCTTGCATTAATAGTCTTGATGGTCAATCACCATCCACCACTTCTTTTGGGGAAACAGTAGCACCAGTTTTAAACAGGATGCTAAGGACTGATAGAATATCGATTTCAATAAATGAATATTAAAGGTCATGATCCCTTGCTTCCTGGGAAAGATAAAACATGTTGATAACAATATAAATGGGCAGGAATGCATTTATTTTTAAAATAACAATAAAATGTAGTTATACTGTTCTCTTTTATTACTTGTCCAAATTTTAGTAAATTCTTTTTTCTTTCACTAATAATTTTTTCTTTTCTTAAAAAAAAAAAGGTTCTTTGACTTTTCTCCCCCCGTCCTATTTACAAGATACTAGGAAAAGACCAATCTACCCTATACTCGTACCACTAAAGCTAAAGCCCAAGGGCAATCACATCCAATGTTATTTGCAGCCAACAAAAATACAAAATCTTTTATTGTCAGAAGAAGAGCCAGTTCATGCGTGATGCACTGAACCAGCAACCACCAACTGAAACATGATATCACTACAGGCAATGAAGCAGTCTGCATTTCAATAAATTACATAAAATGAGGCCTCAAATGACAATATCGATATTGTTTGGAACAATTGACTGCAAAGTTGCAAGTGGCCACTGCTTGCTATTGTAATACAGAAACATATCCTGTCAACGTGATAAAAAGACAACATAGACTCATCACGCACATGCACAAGAACACACATACAAGTATACTTGACTGTTCGAGTTTCTTAGACTAGGTTAATATAAAAGCTAGCCAAACTTTCATCGAAGTTGAAACTAATCCCAACTAGACCACAGATAGATGTTAACATGTTACCTCTCTGCAGAAATCTCGATCTAAATTTCTTCTAAAAATTTCCCGACCCTGTCTACCGTGGACGAGCAATCCCTGCAGTCAAATAGAAACAGCCAACAAGAGACAACGTATAATAACAGATATACATACACAAACATCTTCATGCTGAAAAACACAAAATACAAGAAAGAGAACCTGTATAAAAACCCCTGGAGCGAATTCTGAAATAATGCCATCTCTACCAACTAAATCAACCTTCTTCAGAGCACTTATAACAGCTGGACGAGTCTATTTCAAAAATTTCAATTCAACATTGGAAAATCAGAACCTTCATCAACCAAGCAACAATTCAACATAAGAAGGAAAAAAGCACCCCCCAACCCGCCCCACTCCTCCTCCCCTTCTT
>NW_006263303.1:3271836-3499278 GCF_000493195.1 Citrus x clementina | reverse complement strand
CAGCAGCTGTCCAAAGAAACCTAGACTTATCGAAAAAGTGACAAAAAAGAGAAACTAAAATGTATTTGGGTTCAACACAAATAATATATAGAGATACTTTTAGAAAACCTAATTGTCAAGGAAAAAAATTAAGGGAATTAGATTCCATGTGTTCTTACTTTTCCAGTGGCTACCACCACTTTCAGGCCCCTTGACAGTGCCTCCTTCAGAGCTTTTGCTGTTGTCAATGAAATTTGGCTTTGGCTGTTCAGCAGTGTACCTTGAATTTGAATACATAATAAATCAGTAAAAAGCGTTAGGGAAAATGAAGAAAGAATCAAAGATTGGCAGGTGCACTCTCACCATCCATATCGCAGAAGATATAGCTGAATTTTGGTTTATAGAATCGTAGGCTGCCTTCTTGTTTCCTGTCTTTGAACTTTTGCTCTGTAAGAGTAACTCACTACAACTCATATGCAGCTACTAACTGAATAAAGAGAATACGCATCTAACTGAAAAATTTATAAGATATAATTACCATCTGAGTTTTCAACTTGAATATTTGTGTTGGTTTCAGAATCATAAGCACTTTGTATCAATCCTTTTCCTTTCCACCCAAGACTTTGCAAAAGAAACTCCTCATTCTTCTCCATCTCTGCTTCAGCTTCTTCGCTAATCTCATGATCGAAACCCAAAAGATGCAACAAGCCATGAACCTGCAAAGAGTAAAGGGATGTGTTACCCACACAAGCAATATTACTAAAGACAATTACAGCACTGCACTTTGATATGTCAATTTACTTAATTCGGTTTGCTTTCATCACACTCTTAGAAATATTGGACCGAAGGATGTCTTCCCAACACAATTTTCTCCACCCCACCCCAAACCCCAGAACATGCAGATACACAATCTTTGCCATGGCATGAAGAAAAACCAATAGATAAATTTAGCTTTTGTCTCTGCAAAAAGAACAGTCTTCATTTTTGAAAAAAGATATATGCTGAACAAGATAACTCTCTCCAGCATGACAAAACCAGCAAAATGAAAACAAAGCAGCTGCTGAATAAAAGATTTGCTTAACTAACCATAAGGATGCGTATTTCATCAAGAAGTGAGTGCCCTCTTTCCTCTGCTTGTCTTGCAGCAGTCTCAACAGAAATGACAATGTCACCTAACATAAGCTAAAAAATGAAAGAAGTATGTAAAATCGGGTAGTAGCGATAGACTTTCTGATCAAAGATAGACATCTTACAATTGGAAGTTTGAGTTCAGGGACATGTTGTGACATGGAGAGAACATCAGTGGCATGGTCCTCATCCCTCCATTCTTTGTTAAGTTTACGAATGAACTCATTGTTGCAAAAGAGTATAGACAACTCAATGCTTTCAAACCCACCAACATCTTCTACGGCAGTATCTCTTGTTTTATATGTCGAATCTTTCAAACTATCAAATGCTAACTTCATTAAAGTTGGTGCATTAAGACGAAGCATTTCTGCAATATTCTGCAGCATGTACAAAAGAAAAAAAATATTTTGCAAATAAGACACAAGTACAATTGACAAAATGAATCAACAAAGAATATGCCTGAACAATGGTATTGGCCGCTGGTTATAGACAAATCGAAATTTAATTTCCAATCTTCACAGAAAATATTTGTGATTAAAATAGGTAACAATTTGACTCATCGACACATGGTATAATATGCATAAACGCACTCTCCACTCTCTAAAAGTGGTACACCCAACATTCCATCCAAGTACCGATGGCATTCAATTTCATAACCAGTAAAATTACTTACATAGCAGCTGCTAATAGTAATGGTGAGTGTTTACGTAGGGCTTTAATTAAGCAGAAAATACAGCAACATGAGCTTAATTCATTGAAATTCAAATTTATAAGAACAAACATAACAATGAATACGTGGCTTTTTTTTCTCCTTGAAGTAAAATAAATAAAAAATGTACCAATACTTCGGGATCATCAGGCAGCTCGTCTTCGATGCAAATGCTGACATTGAGCTCCAATTCCTTCTGCTTGCTCTTCGCCACTCGTCTCCGCGCCTTGCGGTACCCTCTCTGTTCAGCAAAAACCTTTCGCGACGATCGCACCACGCTCTCCTCTTCTCTTCTACACAGCACGCGGAATCCCCGACCGAATAGCGGCGACGAATTCGATGGAGAAGATGCATCCAAACGGTGCGTTTTGTAAGAGATCGAAGGTGAGTTGAGGAAGGAAATGGCGGCGTACGAGGTACGGGTAACAGGTAGAGGAGTTGCTCGTGAAATTATACGCGCCATTGGAGCGGTCGAGGAAGGGAGAGCGCGGAGTACAGAGGAGAGGCGAGGGAGCATGTAGGCTTAATCTTTTGTACGTACGAAGGATAAATTTAAAGTGGAAGTGCTCCGGCTTTTGTATTGGTTATAGCTGCGTGACAGCGTGAGAGCTTCACGTTGAGTGATAGAAATATAAATTCCTAAAATAATACTCTACCCATTTTTTGTCAAGTAAATACTAATATAAATTCCTAAAATAATAGAAATATAAATTAAGTTAACACAAATCATCTAAGACCCTTATCAAAAAAAATAAAATTCTAAAACCGCTTGCCCAAACGCTCCCTTAGCCCACCAAAATACCCATCTAGGGGTGGGCAAACGGTTCCTTTTCTTATGAATCGAACCGAACCGAATCAAATCGAAAAATTGATTCGGTGCGGTTCGATTCTATTAGCAAAAATCGAAAGATTTTTTTTTTAAAGGAAAAATCGAATGATTTTAAAACTAAAGAAACCGATTGGTTTTTGTTCGGTTGGATTTGATTTAATTATAAATAATTTATTTATTTGAAAATATATAAACCCAAAACAATCTCTCAAATCCCTAACTTTCAATTGCAACCCATCGCCTCCCTCCGTCGCCTCTCTGCCGCACGTTTCTCCCTCTCCACACGGCGCAGAACTTCGGCTCAGCCCCTCTCGGCTTCTTCCTCGTGAGCGTCTCTACCTCGCGTCAGCTCAGCCCCTCTCTTCCTCACGTGCACAGCGCCTAGCACAGCCCCCTCTCTTCCTCGCGTGCACGACTTCCTAGCACAGCCCCTTAGCAGCGACACAGCGTCGTTAGCCCCTCACACGCGGTCATCTTTGGGGACCCCATCTCTTTGTCTCTCTCCTCTCATCTGGTTTTCCCCATCTCTCTAAACCCGACTTTACACCCGTTTGACCTTTAATTAACTTGTTTCCCAAAAAACAAAAAAAAAAGTAAAAATTAAAATTCCCTCCATCTAAGCTTTTGATTAGCTGAATTTTAATTTTTCGGCCCAATTGCGGGAGTTGTATGCCCATATTTTTTTTAGTTCAATTGTGAGCCTTCGCCTTTGGCAATTTGCTGTGATTAGGTTACTGAAATGTCGGGTTCTTTGAGGTACGGAATCAATCGACCAATCTCTATTGCTTGGCCTACTGAAGCTGATCGTCAACGTAATATAGAATTGGAGAAGGTAAATTACTTTTTATTTTTTTTTAAAGTTATTCTAAGTTTATTTCTTGATTAAGTTTATTTTTTAAAAAAATTGATTTTTGTGGTGTTTTACTGTGATTTGTGTTGCAAGTTTTTGATTGATTCCAGTCTGTACCCAAGCAAAGAAGAAGATGCTGAAAGAGAAAAGGTTACTGAATATCTGGATCTGGTATTTACTCCCAATATACTACTTTTATGCTTCACATTGGTACTAAATCAGTATACTAGCATGGTTTTATTATGCATTAATTGAATGCTACTTTAGGAATTTGCTTACTTGTGATTAACTAACTAATGGGCTTCAAGCCTTCAACAACCTGATTTATGCTTTAATTAATTGAGTGTTTATTTTAATATTTAATTTTTTTTTATTCCCTATTAAGACTAATGGGTTATTTTTGTAGATTGTAAAAGCTTGGGTTAAGCAATTGACTTGCCTAAGGGGATATACAGATCAGATGGTGGAGGATGCAAATGCTGTTATTTTAACTTTTGGGTCTTATCGCTTGGGGGTAAGTTCGATTCTTTATTTGCTCTTTATTATTGTTGAGGATTTTTCTTTTCTTTTGTTTTTATCATCCTCTCTTAGTATTAATGCACTGTCTACAGCTGGATTAAATTTCACCATTGGTGGCATATGAACTTTGCTTTATGGATACTAACAGAAAGTAGAAACTGATATTTCTATATGCTTAGCAATTTAGAAGCATGGTAATGAAGAGATAATGGCCTAAATGTAATGCCCATATTGTAGTAACATTGTCTTTCTTCAGTGAATTATTATCTAGACATTTACTGACACACTTTGACAGGCACATGGTCCAGGGGCAGATATAGATGCTTTATGTGTTGGGCCTTCTTATGTGAGTCGTGAGGTAAGTAATAGATTTGGGCTATTTAATCTGCTTAGGTTCTGGTGAATCTAAACACCTGGTTCTTGGCCGTTACTAATACGTGGAGATTTTCTTCAGGAAGATTTCTTCATTATATTGCATGATATACTGGCTGAAATGGAAGAAGTTAGTGAACTTCAACCAATTCCAGATGCTCATGTTCCAGTTATGAAATTCAAGTTCCAGGGAATCTCCATTGATCTTCTTTATGCAAGTATTTCTCTTCTGGTTGTTCCAGAAGTAAGTTTCTAATTTATGTTTTTTTTTTAAATTAATTTTTTTTTCAGAATACTTTTGTTCACTTTATTTTTTTTATTACTTTATCTTAAATCTGGATTCAACTTATCCCATCACCTTGTGACTCTTGTATTGGGGAATTGTTTACTTTAATTGACTGAAACTATTGTTGGTGTATAGTTGCTGCTTATTTGCTTTGATGTCATTCTAGTTCCGAAATTGACTTATTTACAGGACATAGACATTTCGCATATTTCTGTGCTTAATGTCATTGATAAGCAAACTGTTCAAAGTCTTAATGGATGCTGGGTTGCAGATCAAATTCTCAAACACGTTCCAAACGTTGAGGTGAACATATTATGCGCTTCATTTGGTCTTATTTAGTTAACCATTGATTTGAACATCCTTTAATCTGTTGTAAGTTGCAGAACTTTCGCACGACGCTCAGATGTCTGAAGTTCTGGGCTAAAAGGCGCGGCATTTATTCAAACGTAAGAGAAGTGACCTCTTTGTTTTTTCATTCTCATTGTCATTTTCACTTCATTAGAGTGTACTAATTCTTTCTCTCTTTGTGTGCAGGCTAATGGATTCCTTGGTGGTGTAAATTGGGCTCTTCTGGTTGCACGCGTGTGCCAACTTTATCCCAATGCAATTCCCAGTATGCTAGTTTCTCGGTTTTTTAGAGTGTATACACAGTGGCGTTGGCCAAACCCTGTCATGATGTGTCCAATAGAAATGGGTGAACTGGGGTTCTCAGTGTGGGATCCTCGTAAAAACCCCAAGGACCGATCTCATCGTATGCCTATAATAACTCCAGCATATCATTGTATGAACTCTAGTTATAAGGTCTCTTTAGGTACTCTTCAAGTTATGACAGAGCAGTTCCAGTGCGGTAACAGGATCTGTGAGGTGAGAGCATACTTTGTAAGTTTTACCTCCATAGCTGCATAGGTTTGGGTATTGATGCTTCATCCTTAGCGATTTATGCCCAACGCAGGAAATTGAGCTGGGCAAGGCGGAGTGGAGTGCTCTGTTTGAGCATTATCCTTTCTTTGAGGCATATGAGAACTATCTGCAGGTTGATATTGTTGCAGCAGATGCTGATGATTTACTAACTTGGAAAGGGTGGGTGGAATCTCGGTTTAGACAACTTACCCTGAAGGTAAAGGACATTTCTTCGAAGTATTTTGTCAAAATGGGTTTATACCACTGCTTTACAGCCAGGTGTCCGAAGAATTAATGATAGCTATTCTAACTTTTCCTTCTTTTTTGTTTTGTTTAAATTTCCATGTGTCTTTATTTAGATAGAGCAAGATACAAATGGGTTGCTGCAATGCCATCCTTATCCGAATAAATACATAGACCCATCCAAACCATGCCCAAATTCTGCCTTTTTTTGGGGCTTGAGTAGAAAAGAGGTAGGAACTAGTAAAGAATGCCAGCAGTTTGATTTTCAAGGAACGGTTAAAAATTTTAGAAGAGGGATTGACAATTATAGGGTTCGGAGAGAAGGGAGGGATATCTATTTTTCTTACGTATGCAGAAGGCATCTCCCTTCCTTTGTTTTCCCCGATGGTTATAAATGGCATCGACCATCAAGACATTTCAATGAGCAGTCTGGAAAGCCTTGTGAAGATGTCAAAATGTGCCAGTCTTGTTCTTCTGAAAGACAGCTTAAGAGGAAAAAAGAACATGAAATCAAGGAGGTGAGGCCAGACAAAAGTGTTAAACAGGCCTTTATTAGTTCAGAAGTACCACAGCCTGTTTCTCCAGGAATGACAACTGAGGATCCAACTAACAATTCTGAGGTTATGTCATCTGGTGGGCATTTGGTGAGTGAAAAAGGAGAATCGGAGTGATTGGTATTTTTGGAAATGCTGAGGCTACTTTTGACATTTCGGATTGTTTCAGTTAGTTTCTCTGGTTGGTTTAGTATTTTATTGCCGGGAAAGAAGAAGATAGGAAGCAACGGGCATTTGAGATTTTGTTGTACGAATAGATCGCCTTCTCCGAGGTTATAGGTAAGGTCTTGAGAAACTAAAATGACATTGTAAATGTTTATAATTACTTGCGTGCCACTGCAACCGAGAAAGTAATGATTCTTCGACTTCCATCGGTCAACTTAAAGTGTGTAAATGTTTCCACCACGGATCAACTAAATCAAGTATCATTAAATGTGAAAAATCTGTGGTGCAACTGCGGTACTGTGTTACAGTTGCATTTAGTCGTTGGATGCGAGTGGACTGTACTAATTGAAGTATATTCAATGATTGGATGCAATTGTGGCACGGTACCATAATTGTATAGTAGCTTAATCCCATTAAATGTGGGTCCTGCAGTCTTTTTTATCAAGAAAATATTTTACCAAAATTTTATATAAAATTATATGAATATGAAATCTCCTTTAATGCAAATTATTAATTATTAGGTTCGATGGAGGAAGATTTTTTTTTATTTTTTTGGGGTAGTCAATGGCGCACAGATTTAATTTCCAAGCACCATGTTTCGTGTGCATTGTTATTGTAAGTCCGCTTTTTGTTTTTAATTTACAAAGCAACGTGAAAAGCAAATGGTGATTTAAAACTCGCAAATTTGGGCGGGACCTACCGGCAGCTACTCTAGAAGTGGAGGGATGGGTTTAGTGGTTTACCATTAGCTTTGTGCTGAAGCAAAATCTTGAAAGCGAAGAGGATATTAACTCAATTTCTGCAATTTTTGAACTAGATATGGGCTCTCGTTAACTAGCAGCTAGCCAGGTTCTGTTTGAGCCGCTTGGCTCTGCGGCTTCTGGGCATCTGAGTGATTGTCGTGTGAAAAGATCAGATATCAAAATATGTAACCGGTCTTTACACTAGAGCCCGTCTTGTTTGATTGTAGTTTGTAAAGTCTATCATTTTGGTCTCAATTTCTTTCCTTTTCTGATAAGCCCATTGGCTGCTTTTGCCATTACCAGCGTAAATTCGTTTTTTCACCTTAGACAGATTTTTCAATTGTATTTCTCTTTTACTTTTATTTATTTCAAGAAAATTTTTTTTTACTCTTTATAACTAAATTAATAGATAGATATTAGAGCGACGAGTACCAAAAATTTATTTGAAGAAGATATAAGTTCTATCAAGATTACCTATTTATCCTTTTATTTGAATCAAGTGTTGAATTTTTTTTATGTTTTGACATGTAATCTTGCTCTTGTTTCCAAATGCAACAGCAACGATGTAATATTTATCTCATTAGAAATAATAATCGTGATGAACCAACATCATTATATTTTTTTCTTTATTCTTAATGAATAAATTGGTACAACTAATTGGGGGTGGGCAAAAACTTTGAATTGATCCAAGTTGGTTCAAATAATTAATTAAGTAAATAAATACAAAGAGAATTGAAATCAAATGAAAATAAGCTAATTTGCCTGCCCCTAAATTTATTATGCTAAGATCTTTATTATGACATATTTTGCTTATACAATAATATTGCGTAACTTTATCCAACCTTACAATTATAAAGTTTAAATTATGCTAACAAGTAGAATAATTCTTCTATGAGATAAGTTAAAAAATTTACTTTGTAATATTGGCTTTGAGTTGGATCTTATGTGTAACAATAATAAGCTAAGGTAGGGTTAATTCGCGCTTTATTGTTTAATGATGTAAAATTCATTTATGATTTCTCATGTATAATGGTGTACATGTACCTCATGTAACAATTGTTTTGACAATTTTTAAAGGTGGCTGGCATGATTGATTATGATTTTGATGAAGTCCCCATATATAGCTCGATTAGCAATGTAGACAGACATGTAAGGATTAGTGTTTAATGATATGAAGTTTCTCATCTCCATCTAAACTTTTTAATAAAAACTATTTTTGAATGAAACGTGTAATAATTTATATCTAAAATTCTAAATAGAGTTGTGAGTTTTTATATTGGTAAATGAATAAAAATTTGTCCCACTTCGATATTTTAAAATTTTTATAAGTAAAATTAAATTCTTCACAATACTTTTAGGAGTTGGATCATGTGATTTTTGTTTTTATTTTTTTATTTTTTATTTTCAGCCATTGATGTTGGAATCTTGGAGAAGACGTAAGGGCTAAAAAATACTTAGGAATTTACCCATATCGACCTTTTAAAAACAATATAGATAATTTAGATAATAGGCCTAATGGTCAACGGCAGTTGAGAACTTGATGCCAGTGCAAAACGAAATCACTTGGGACTTGAAAGATGGCTTTTATGAAGTATAATTCATATAAAATGTTTATACCAAACAACAAGATGTGCAGTGTAAATTACCATCAGATAATAAACAGATCTAAAGATCAGCTTAAGCTGAAGCTCAGTCAAAAATTATAAAAGTCAATGCCTATGGAGTCAAAGCAAAGGGGACATTGACGTAAACTTAATGTTATCGTTATCGCTGCTGTCACATTAGCATGGGTTCAGCTATGTTACAACAGTTGTATTATACCACTTTTTTTGGCTTTTGTAACAACTTTTCGTTCAACCCCTTCCACTCATTTTTATTTAACATTTGTTGGTTGATTTCTACCTGCATCCAAAGGTATATTTCGGCCAGCACTTTACACTATATCATATTTACAAATTATTTATTTAATGTTACACCTGTATCACAATCCCCCTTTTTATTATTTTCAAATTGGATCATTGAGATTTTTAATTTAAAACCTTACATTCTTTTTTAATTATATTTTTTTAAACGTCAGGGTATTTTTTACATTCATTATTAAATTTCATTTAATACTTTACACTCTTTTATTTCAATTTTCTTTGTAAATATTGTGGTACTTTTTCCTTACATTTATAACAAATTATGTAATTCGAATGGTTAAAATTATTATAATTTTTTATACTCTTACTTTTATCATGTTATCTAATTCAAGTATTCTTATCTTATGGATGCATTTGTTTCATCATTATATGTTGCATTATGTTGTATTGATTAGACTTTATCACATTAAGTTGTATTAAGTTATAATTTAGTCAAATATTTTATGTAGTATGGATTAACATTATATTAATAAAAAAATTTATTATAATAGATGAAGGACAAAAAATCCTTTAATAGTCCAGTAAAAAGCCCTTCAATAGTCTAATTTATAATTTAAATAAGCTAAAAGTTTGAATTATACCTTATCATTCTTTATAAGTGAAGTTGTTTCTTATTCTTGATGTTTCTCCACAAAATTGACTCAAGCATGTACTCGACCATTCTTGGCTATGTTTGACCTCTAGGCTCGTGATTTTGTTAATAATCACATGTCATTCAGTGCTATATTTTCGGATAAGGTCAAATCAATAATATTTTCTAGGTTTTGTATAACTTATCACATAGTTCTTCATGTAACCATATACTTGTTTTTCCATGGTCTGGATTTGGAGTAATTTTATTTATTGTTGGATGTATTTTGCAATAATTATGGACACATGGTGCATTGCAAGCTGCTACATATTTTAGCGCTTACAATATATATTTAGTAATATTATTTAAATTTATTAATAATAGATATTTCAGTAATTAGTAGATATAATAATTATTATTAGAAAATAGTAATTATGATAATTTAATTTGGTCATCAACTACCGTATCAATTTGATAGCTGTATTTATGCAAACAATGGGGCAAATCTTGGTGTCAGTGTTATTATTACTACTATTAATTACAATTCTATGTGAAGATAGAAAATATAAATATCAATTAGCTTGTGTTTCTTCTTTCTTTTTATCGATAGTCTATTTCTACTTTTTTTCACTAGTATTATATCCGAACAAAAGAAGAATTAAGAATTGCATATTCACAAGGGTTGGAATTACTATTGAATTAATTTGATTGGCTATACATAAAGCACTGGATTTGGTGTTAATTGGTTGAAATTGCAGTGTGTTATCTATTTTTATACATTGGAAGAGATTCTTATGTCACCACCGCCTACTGTTTCTCTTTTAATTAGATTTGTACATAAAGTAATCATCTTTAAATGGATTGATATTATATTATTAAAATTTTTTATCATTATATATTAAGGGTAAATTTTTTTACTAAATTATAGTTTAAAAAGTAAAGTAAATTTATTAAGCTAAAAAAATACCCATCCTTTGGAGAAGGGCTTGCACCTAGGGGTGGACAATTTCAGATTCAGATAGAATTTCGAATAATTCGGATTGGTAAAAAATCTATCCGATTTCAATCCAACTTTAAATCCGATCCGAATTGTTTGGATCAGATTCGGATCGGATAAATATTTTGAAAAACTTCAGATTCGGATAGGGTCGGATGCGTTTAGATTTCGGATTATATTTTGGATTCCGATTAATTCAGATTTTGAACCTTTTTGCCATCCCTACAAAAAATTGATGAAATCTATAATTAATGAAAACTAAATAGCCATTAAAAGAAAAGAAAAGAAAACAAGCTGTTATACTCCTATTTACAAACAACGCGTTTACACATCTAAGCCAGAAATTTGTAAAATTAAGTTGGCTAGTTACCTTCTACCGTAGTTATCTGAGATGAAACCCCAAGAATAAGAACCAACAAGCAGTCCAGCAAAAACAACAGAGGTCAAAAGGGTTTCCTGAGCTGGTGAAAGGTTCCACTCAAGACTTAATTGCAGGTCCAATGAAAGACAAAATCATAACTTCCATAGCTTCAGCCACCAAACCCAGTCCAGCATATACAAGAACAAGAATTTGGAATCTCCCGAACCCCACATGATTAAGTGCTTCATCCAGTGTGTACACAAGCACAACTTCATTATCCATTTGTGAACAACAAATCCGAACAATATGCAATCTGCAACCGTTAAAAAAGAAATAAAAATCTTTCAATTGAAACAAAGATATCAACATGAAAATTTAACATCTTCCATATATTGCAAATTGAAAACATGTGAAAAACAGCACTTAACCATCGACGTTGACGAAAATTTTAAGAAGGAATTGTTAAGAACTGAGGCGTCTCTTAATGGTCAAACAACTAAAGTTGTTTGCTCAATAATGCATAACTGTACAAAATTCAAAGTTTCCAACACAAATCATGGGAAGTTGCGTCGGGATTAATTGATTACCATGAAGAAGTTGCTGTCAGTTGCTTGGAACTAGTGGATTATCCGCGTCTGGCGCACAACTGGCCGGCTGGACGTGATGCAGAGTTCAAGACGTGGCTGGGTTTCGGATTCGGGTTTGGATTCGGCTGGAGGCGATCAAGACGCGGCTCGGCGGCTGGATTTCGGTCGATTTGTGTCGGAGGCAGCTGGGTTTCCCTTGCCTTGGTTGAATTTGGATTCTGCTGGACGTGATGAAGAAGGATTCGACTGTGATGAAGACGGATTCGCTTGGATTCGACGGTTCAAATCCGAACCTGATCCGAATTAATTAAAATCAGATTGGATCGGATTGGATCTATCCGATGCCCACCCCTACACCAAAGCCAGGTATCAAATCATCAGAACCAGACCAGCTTCATTTTGCTTTGGAATTTTCGAATTTGAATCAGCTCCAGCACCAAAACCACCCAACAAATCATCAACTGAATCACTCTTCTGGTGGCGAAACAAACGACCCCAGAGACGTCATCGCTTTTGGCTATCTTCAACCCAAAAAATCATCGTCGTCATCATCATATGTATAAGCATTAGAACCCGAAATCCCCGATACCATGAATGTAGAACTATAATTCGAAGATGAGCCATTACTGGAATTGTTCGCAAAAGTTTGAAATTGACGAAAAAGGTCATCGCATCCGCCTTCAAATTCCTTGTTACCAGCGTTTGATTGAAAGAGATTATCATGGGAAAAAGCTCCCACTAAATGAATTTTGATTTTGGGTACATGATGAGGGTTTGAAGCTGGAATTCAAAGAGAAACTACGAGTTGTGCAATTCGAGGTGGGTTGTTTTGATGCGGCCATGGGAAATATGAAATAATGTAAGGTGCTAATTAAAATATACCTATGGATGCAGGTAAAGATTAGTTTAATACTTAGTACTTACGAAACAAATGTTAAATAAAAAATGGGCAAAACTTATCTTACATCAACTGTACGTTACAGTTACAAATATTTGAATCCTCAGAAAAGTTAATAATTATGAAAAAATTAATAAATTTTAAAGTTTTATTTTAAACCCCAAGCTACAGCCAAGCTGCACTGCAATTGTACTTCAATTTTTTTTAAGTTTTTCATTTATATTTATAGCAAATTAAGTGCCAAGTTTTTATTCTATTGAATCTCTAACTTGTTTAATCTTATATTTATTGAGTTTTTATTCATTATATTAATGATTTCTTACTTTAATATATCATCATCTTCAATGTTGAAGTCTTTTATTAATTGTTTAACTTTATTAAATTTTTTACTCATTTGATCTCCTAACTTTTTAATTTGTTTTATATTTTTTTTATTAAAATTATTAATTTCTAACATTTCATTTGCTTTTTCTATATCATTTATAAATAAATTTGGGTTTCCTAATTTATTTAATAAATATAGCGAAATTCAATTTAATTGATTATTTTCCCGCATGTTCGAATCATTGATCGAATCAGAGGATTAAAATCTTTCATAAGAAAATCCTCTTTGTATATAGCTAGAATGTGGTATCGTTTGCTTTTTCTATTTCATTTATAAATAAATTTGGAACGTAAATTTATTTATAAATATAGTGAAATTCAATTTAATTGATTATTTTCCCGCATGTCTGAATTATTGATTGAATCAAATGATTAAAATTTTTCATAAGAAAATCCTCTTTGTATATAGTTAGAATGTGGTAATTTATTAGTTTATATATTTTGTAAAATTATTAGAGATTCTAATGATTTATTCATTGCAACATCTTTCTAGTAATTTATTAGAGTCATAATATATTTATGACATTTAATATCTCTTATAATTCAAGATGCTAAATTTAGATTATATATATATATATATAAGAAAAAAAATCTAGTTTATTCTCAGGAGAGATAAGAAATTATAAATGCATGTGCAAATATATATTCAGAATTTATAAACCTTTATGAATATGATAATTATTTAGATCTTTATAAAAATATAGTAAAAACTTTTAAAAATTTTAAGAATAAATGTAGAAGAGATGGTTAACAAAATCATTTAGTTATACAAAATTAATGAGGACTTATTTGAAAAAATAAGTAAATATGTGATTCAAAATAAATTTTTTTGTAAAAAGCTATTACACCCATACCTCGTTTTAGGTTAAAATTATTTTCATCCATTAGATTAAGAAATATCAAAATCTAACCACCCATATGCATTGGCTGTTTGTTACATATAATGTAACATAAGCATTGCCATAAAAATGAGTAGAAAGAGTTGTACGAAAATTTATCATAAAAGATAAAAAAAAAAATGGTATAATACAACTGTTGTAACATATCTAGACCCATTAGCATACGGCAACTTGGCAAATGCTACGAAATTTCTACCATTAATAATTGTTTTTTCATTTTCCTTTTCCTGAAATAACAGTGCATTTTGTTGTTGTACATTGACCAAGAGAACGTGACGGTCAATTCAAACTTTCAAAGGATAATAACATATTTTGAAACAACAATGCAACGCAGATAACCTTAAAAAAAAAAAGAAGAAAAGAAAAAGATAAAATTACCACGGATATTATATTAAAGTTCATATACAAGATTTGCTATGTCGCATTAAATACATTATTTGATTTTTTTTTTCATATGTTATATTTATGGCGTATTTATTTTCTGAATTAAGGAATTAGAATTATTGATAATATTTATTTTGTAAAAATAAAGATAGAGTCGAAATTGAAATCGTGGCGTCCATCTCAATTTGAGAATGAAGAATGAGAAACTGATTCTCATGGGGATGGAAATTAGCTCATTTCTAGAAATGACTTTTTTGTCTCTTAACAAAATTCATAATTCTAATTTTATCCTCAGTTAAAAATAAAAATCATTGTAACAAATCGATTTCAGCATCGTTGATAACAGACAGAAGCAATGATCGTTGCATGCCAGCCATCAAATGCAGTAGAGCTAGTGGTCGCACGCAATCCCATCAAATGCAGCAGAGCCTTGTGCTAATCTTGTCGCACGCCATCGTCGCAAGCAATCCCATCTTATGGTGTGCTAATTGCCACTTGCCGATCACACATTATTTTTTTGTTATTGTTATTATATTAATTATTAATAATAAAAATAATTAATTATTGTCACATATATTATTATTATTGACAATATTATTAATAACAATAGAAATAATAATAATAATAATCATCATCATCATCATAATTATTAAATAAATAAGAATTATAATAACTACTACAGATAAGGGTATTTTAGTAATTTAAAGTAATTCATTTTGATTTCAGGATAAAATAAACACATTAATGAAAATACAACCTATTTCAATTTGGATTATTACAGTGCAAGTAAACAATTTATTTTGATTTTAATTTTCAATTCCTATTCCAGCCTATTCTTATTCCTATCTATTTCAATTTTGGCCCTCTATGGTTTCCATTCCTCTATAATTCCATTTAGTAAACGCACCGTTAATGAAGGGTAATAAATTGCTTGTCAATTTAGTGTAAGGAATGTACAGTACTTGTCAATTCCTTCTAGATCATGAAGAATAGTAATATATTGTATTTAGGCAAATGGTCGCCTGCCTATCTAACTGGCTCAGTGCTTTCTGTCCAATATTCAATTTGCTTCCAGAAGCAAAATATACACTGGAGATTTAAAGTGCTCTAAAGGGAATTTTTCTAGACAATTGACTAGTCCATGGAAACAAGTCTAGTAACTCTTTTATGAATTTCAACATATCCATTGATTCCTTTAATATACCTCTTAATCGTATATGGGGACTGGGTATTTCCTTTGGTTTGTTAAATCATAAATGCACTAAAAGTGTTCCAAGTGCTTTTGTGTGCATGTAGTAGAGAATTTTTTTTGCTAATATTTAAAAAAAAAGGTAATTAAACAAATTTTGATAATAACTATTAGTGAATTTATAACGTAGTATCAAAATTCAGTTTTACTTTTACCGTGGTGCCTAACACAAAAGACTTTGTAATTTTTTATTTAATAATAGTTGAAATACTTAATTTGTATCTCAATTGATACGATAAAAAATGTGTTATTATTTAATTTGCTCTTGTGATAATTAATTATTTTTTAAAAAATAAAAAATCATTGTTTAGTGGGATAGTATGTTTACCAGAGTTTTCTTTTTCTTTTTAACGTAATTTATTCAATTAATTAATAAATTAACTAAATTATAATGTTATCATTCAATCTCTAACAATTGCAAGTTGTATAATTTGTTTCCGTTATTTCCGTTGCAGCATCACTCTAACATGTACGTGTTGCCCATCGAAGAGGACAAAAATAAGACACCAGTTGGTGATAAATATGAAGTGGATGATCAGTCACCTGCTCACGACAAATATAAAGTTGACGACTCGCGTGATGTAGAGGTTATATGCGATTTTCAACATTTTAACTGTTTCAAACATAGAAATATAGAATTTAATAAATTATACGTAAAGTTTTTTTTTTTTTTTTTGCTTCTGGTAACAAACAAAAGCAAAGCTTTCCCATGATGATGTTATCTGTCAAATAGAAAGAATTGATTGTTCAATTATTGACATGAAAGAAATGATGAATAAGACGTTGTCAGAAGCTGAGGCTGATCGTAAGGAGCAGAGAGAGTTTAGAAAAGAACAGAGAAAGTTTAGACAAGAGTAGAGAGAGTTTGCGAAATCTATAATAGGGTTTATTAATTCATATACCGACAATTCATTCAAGCGCTCCTATAGTGATACAAATTAATTCATCGGTTTATTAATTCATATACCGACAACTCATTCAGTGCTTAGTGAAGATAACAAATTAAAAATATATGTGCATCCTAGCAGAGGAAGTATTAGGTTGCCTATAAGCATGAAATTCTATATCCAGGTATACCTGTATGTCAGCAGCTGCCAAGAGATCCTCAATAGCAGGTATGATCTCTGCCTGTAAAAATCTTTTGTGAAAAGGTGGTTCATAAGAAGCAAAACTGTATTTGGGAGAAAGAAATGTCACGTACCTTTGGCTCATGATATGTAATATGCAGTGAATCAACAAGCGGATGATCAAATAGAGTTAGACAATGATCCCCAGAGAATGTAATAAGAGGAACCTTATTCTCCCAAGAGTACTGATATGCTTGCAGTTAGGGGTGGGCAAAATACTCAACCCGACCCGAAAAGGTTCGAGTTCGGGTTGTTATTAAAACCCAAACGAGTGAAAAATTGCAAACCCGATCGGGTTGTGATTGGGTCGGGTTTTACTCGACCCGATCCGAATACCCGATCGGGTCACACAAAAAAAAAAACTCACTAAACCTAAACACATTACACACGCACGCACCGTAGACCACACACATGGGCACACACAAAGTCACAACTAAAAAACAATTGGCTAAAAAAATTGACAAATAAAAAACAAAATCAAATTATAACCCACGCACACAGCCACACACGAACATATCTCACTGCCTTCACAGATCACATCCTCACACTCACGACTTCACACACAAACACACACATCGCAAAAGCCAAAAGCAAAGTTGCAGCCGGCAACAAACGCAGAAAAGAGAACGGAGGAAGTGTAGCCAGCGCATGCAGCCACCTAACCCACGACCGGATCTACTGCTCCGCGACATCCGTAGCTACCGAATCTGCTGTTGTTGGATACCTACCAGATCTATTGTTGCGGGATCTGCTGCTGCAGCCTCCACCATCACCAAGTTCCACCGCGAATCGACAACCCAAATTCTTTTCTTTTTTGATGTTATGATGGTATATAATAATATATTATATATTATCTGTTAATTGCTAAGTATATGTATTGTTTAATAATAAAATGAGGGAAATTCTTGTATGGAAATTTTTGAAGCTTAATTTATTAAGTCCGTGGAAGCTTAAATTATAAGTATGAATTGATTTTTTTGTTTTATTTTTAATTAATAGATTAAGCAGATTAAGCGCTAAAATAAAATATTTTGCATTTGATCTGTCAGCAGCTTCACCCGATCCGAATTAACCCGAATTTAACCTGATCCGATTATTCGGATCGGGTTATAACTTCGGGTTGAGTTTGGATGAATTCTTTTTTAACCCGATCAACCCAAAATTCGATTGGATAGATCCGAACCCGACCCAAACCCGAAAATGCCCACCCCTATCTGCAGTTGAAAGGTAAGCAATTACACTTTAATATAGGCAAGAATTATCTTTCAATTTATGCTAAAGACTCTTGCATCAATAGTCTTGATGGTCAATCACCATCCACCAATTCTTTTGGGGAAACAGTAGCACCAATGTTAAATAGGATGCTTATGAGCTCGTATAAATTTTTAAAGGACTGATAGAATGTTGATTTGAATAATGAATATTAAAGTTCATAATCCCTTTCTTCTACGGAAAGATAAAGCATGTTGATTGCAATATAAATGGGCAGGAATGCAGTTATTTTTAAAATAACAGTAAAATGTATTTATACTTTTCTCTTTTATTACTTGTTCAAATTTTTTTGCAAATTCTTTTTTCTTTCACTAATAATTTTTTTTTGTTTCTTAAAAAGAAAGGAACTTTTAACTTTTCTCTCCTCTTCATATTTACAAGATACTAGGAAAAGACCAACCTACCCTATACTCATACTACTAAAGACAAAGCTGAAAGGTAATCATATCCAATGTTATTTGCAGCCGCCAAAAATACAAAACCTGTTATTGTCAAAAGAAGAGCCAGTTCAAGCGTAATGCACTAAACCAGCAACCACCAACTAAAACATGATATCACTACAGGCAATGAAGTAGTCTGCATTTCAATAAATTACATAAAATAAGGCCTCAAACGACAATATCAATATTGTTTGGAACAATTGATTGCAAAGTTGCAAGTGGCCACGGCTTGCTATTGTAATACAGAAACATATCATGTCCATGTGATAAAAAGACAACATAGACTCATCACTCATCACGCACATGCACAAGAACACACATACAAGTATACTTGCCTGTTCGAGTTTCTTAGACTAGATAAATATAAAAGATAGCCAAACTTTCATTGAAGTTGAAACTAATCCCAACTAGGACCACACATAGATGTTAACATGTTACCTCTCTGCAGAAATCTCGATCTAAATTTCTTCTAAAAATTTCCCGACCCTGTCTACTGTAGACGAGCAATCCCTGCAGTCAAATAGAAACAACCAACAAGAGACAACGTATAATAACAGATATACATTCACAAACATCTTCATGCTGAAAAACACAAAATACAAGAAAGAGAACCTGTATAAAAACCCCTGGAGCGAATTCTGAAATAATGCCATCTCTACCAACTAAATCAACCTTCTTCAGAGCACTTACAGCAGCTGGACGAGTCTATTTTAAAAATTTCAATTCAACATTGGAAAATCATGACCTTCATCAACCAAGCAACAATTCAACATAAGAAGGAAAAAAGCACTCTCACCATCCATATCGCAGAAGATATAGCTGAATTTTGGTTTATAGAATCGTAGGCTGCCTTCTTTTTTCCTGTCTTTTAACTTTTACTCTGTAAGATTCACTCCCTACAACTCATATGCAGCTACTAACTGAATAAAGAGAATTTGCATCTAACTGAAAGATCTAAAAGATATAATCACCATCTGAGTTTTCAACTTGAATATTTATGTTGGTTTCACAATCATAAGCACTTTGTATCAATCATTTTCCTTTCCACCCAAGACTTTTCGAAATATTGGACCGAAAGATGTCTTCCTACCACAATTTTCTCCACTCCACCCCAGACCCCAGAGCATGCAGATACACAATCTTTGGCATGGCATGAAGGAAAAACCAATAAATAAATTTAGCTTTTGTCTCTGCAAAAAGAACAGTCTTCATTTTTTAAAAACGATATATGCTGAATAAGATAACTCTCTCCAGCATGACAAAACTAGCAAAGTGAAAACAAAGCAGCTGCTGAATAAAAGATTTGCTTAACTAACCATTAGGATGCGTATTTCATCAAGAAGTGAGTGCCCTCTTTCCTCTGCTTGTCTTGCAGCAGTCTCAAAAGAAATGACAATGTCACCTAACATAAGCTAAAAAGGAAATATTGGACTGAAAGATGTCTTTCCAACACAATTTTCTCCACTCCACCCCAAACCCCAGAATAGGCAGATACACAATATTTGGCATGACATAAAGAAAAAACCAATGGAAGTTTGAGTTCAGGGACATGTTGTGACATGTAGAGAACATCAGTGGCATGGTCCTCATCCCTCCATTCTTTGTTATGTTTACGAATGAACTCATCGTTGCAAAAGAGTATAGACAACTCAATGCTTTCAAACCCACCAGCATCTTCTATGGCAGTATCTCTTGTTTTATATGTCGAATCTTTCAAACTATCAAATGCTAACTTCATTAAAGTTGGTGCATTAAGACGAAGCATTTCTGCAATATTCTGCAGCATGTACAAAAGAAAAAAAATATTTTGCAAATAAGACACAAGAACAATTGACAAAATGAATCAACAAAGAATATGCCTAAACAATGGTTTTGGCTGCTGGTTATAGACAAATCGACATTTAATTTCCAATCTTCACAGCAAATATTTGCGATTAAAATAGGTAACAATTTAACTCATCGACACATGGTATAATATGCATAAACGCACTCTCCACTCTCTAAAAGTGGTACACCCAGCATTTCCATCCAAGTACCGATGGCATTCAATTTCATAACCAGTAAAATTACTTACATAGCAGCTGCTAATAGTAATGGTGAGTGTTTACGTAGGACTTTAATTGTTGTGTTTTAAAAAATTAAGCAGAAAATACCGCAACATGAGCTTAATCTATTGAAATTCAAATTTATAAGAACAAACATAACAATGAATACGTGGTTTTTTTATCTCCTTAAAGTAAAATAAATAAAATACGTACCAATACTTCGGGATCATCAGGCAACTCGTCTTCGATGCAAATACTGACATTGAGCTCCAATTCCTTCTGCTTGCTCTTCGCCACTCGTCTCCGCACTTTGCGGTACCCTCTCTGTTCAGCAAAAACCTTTCTCGACGATCGCACCACGCTCTCCTCTTCTCTTCTACACAGCACGCGGAATCCCCGACCGAATAGCGACGACGACTTCGATGGAGAAGATGCATCCAAACGGTGCGTTTTGTAAGAGATGGAAGGTGAGTTGAGGAAGGAAATGGCGGCGTACGAGGTACGGGTAAGAGGTAGAGGAGTTGCGCGTGAGATTATACGCGCCATTGGAGCGGTCGAGGAAGGTAGAGTGCGGAGTACAGAGGAGAGGCGAGGGAGCATGTAGGCTTAATCTTTGGTACGTACGAAGGATAAATTTAAAGTGGAAGTGCTCCGGCTTTTGTATTAGTTATAGCGGCGTGAGCGCTTCACGTTGAGTGATGGCTTTTGGTTCAATAAAACACAAACATAAAGCCAAAGACTATCTTACGACTAACGGACTAACGGAAGGTACATCCCTCACATAAACATAAACAGAATATGTGTGAGATTCACTCACTCTTTATGTAAGTATTTATGTAAGGGTTGCATCTTACATTAGCCGTAAGATAGGGGATCCTAAACATAATTATTGGAGAATTTCTAAGCATATTTTTCTTTTCAATTTTTGACATTTCATTTTTCTTTTATTTTTTACGACAAAAATGACATTTTAATCCTTCTTTGTGTTAAAATTTAATAATTCATTATGTTTTGATGATATAATAATAATAATAATAATAATAACTACACGGTTAAAAGATAAATCTAATTGTACAAGACTAAAAGATAAAATATAATTTTTTAATGGATAAATTAATCAGATTTTATTTGTAAAGGTATTGCATGTTTAATTTATTATGACAATAAATTATTTATTTTTTAAGTGACTTATATAAATAATAATTGTATAAATTAATATAATATATTAGTATTAAATGAAATAAATTGGAAAGTAATAACACACGAAGAAATAAAAAAGCGCAGTACAGAAGTAAGAGAGAGAGGAAAAAAAAAACTCTACTCAATTTTCGTCAAGTAAATACTAATATAAACTCCTAAAGTAATACAAATATAAATTAAGTTAATACAAATCTAAGACCCTTATAAAAAAAAAAAAAAAATCTAAAACCGCTTAGCCCACCAAAATCCCCATTCTTTGTCTCTCTCCTCTGATCTGGTTTTGCCCCATCTCTCTAAACCCGACTTTAGATCCGTTTGACCCTTAATTTACTTGTTTCAAAAAATAAAAAAGTAAAAATTAAAATTCCCTCCATCTCAGCTTTGATTAGCTGAATTTTAATTTTTCGCCCTAATTGTGGGAATTGTATGCCAATTTTTTTAGCTCAATTGGGAGCCTTTGCCTTTGGCAATTTGCTGTGATTAGGTTACTGAAATGTCGGGTTCTTTGAGGTACGGAATCAACAAACCAATCTCTGTTGCTGAGCCCACCGAAGCTGATTTTCAACGTAATATAGAATTGGAGAAGGTAAATTACTTTTTATTTTTTAAAAGTTATTTTAATTTTATTTCTTGAGAAAGTTAATTTAAAAAAAAAAAAAACTGATTTTTGTCGTCCTGTTTTACTGTGATAGTGTTGCAAGTTTTTGATTGATTCCAGTCTGTACGCGAGCGAAGAAGAAGATGCTAAAAGAAAAGAGGTTATTGGCCAACTGGATCAGGTACTTAATTGTCCATTTACTCCCAATATACTAATTTTATGCTTCACATTTTGGTACTAAATCAGTTTACTAGCATGGTTTTATTATGCATTACTTGAATGCTACTTTAGGAATTTGCTTACTTGTGATTAACTAACTAGTGGGCTTGAACAACTTGGTTTATGCTTTAATTAATTGAGTGTTTATTTTAATATTTAATATTTTTTTAATTCCCTATTAAGACTAAAGGATTATTGTTGTAGATTGTAAAAGCTTGGGTTAAGCAATTGACTTGCCAAAGGGGATATACAGATCAGATGGTGGAGGATGCAAATGCTGTGATTTTTACTTTTGGGTCTTATCGCTTGGGGGTAAGTTTGATTCTTTATTTGCTCTTTATTATTGTTGAGGATTTTTCTTTTCTTTTGTTTTTATCATCCTCTCTTAGTATTAATGCACTGTCTACAGCTGGATTTTTAAATTTCACCATTGGTGGCATATGAACTTTGCTTTATGGATACTACCAGAAAGTAGAAACTGATATTTCTATATGCTTAGCAATTTAGAAGCATGGTAATGAAGAGATAATGGCCTAAATGTAATGCCCATATTGTAGTAACATTGTCTTTCTTCAGTGAATTATTATCTAGACATTTACTGACACACTTTGACAGGCACATGGTCCAGGGGCAGATATAGATGCTTTATGTGTTGGGCCTTCTTATGTGAGTCGTGAGGTAAGTAATAGATTTGGGCTATTTAATCTGCTTAGGTTCTGGTGAATCTAAACACCTGGTTCTTGGCCGTTACTAATACGTGGAGATTTTCTTCAGGAAGATTTCTTCATTATATTGCATGATATACTGGCTGAAATGGAAGAAGTTAGTGAACTTCAACCAATTCCAGATGCTCATGTTCCAGTTATGAAATTCAAGTTCCAGGGAATCTCCATTGATCTTCTTTATGCAAGTATTTCTCTTCTGGTTGTTCCAGAAGTAAGTTTCTAATTTATGTTTTTTTTTTAAATTAATTTTTTTTTCAGAATACTTTTGTTCACTTTATTTTTTTTATTACTTTATCTTAAATCTGGATTCAACTTATCCCATCACCTTGTGACTCTTGTATTGGGGAATTGTTTACTTTAATTGACTGAAACTATTGTTGGTGTATAGTTGCTGCTTATTTGCTTTGATGTCATTCTAGTTCCGAAATTGACTTATTTACAGGACATAGACATTTCGCAAATGTCTGTGCTTAATAATGTTGATGAGCAAACTGTTCGAAGTCTTAATGGATGCAGGGTTGCGGATCAAATTCTCAAACATGTTCCAAACGTTGAGGTGAACATATTATGCGCTTCATTTGGACTTATTTAGTTAATCATTGATTTGAACATCCTTTAATCCGTTGTAAAATTGCAGCACTTTCGCATGACGCTCAGATGTCTGAAGTTCTGGGCTAAAAGGCGTGGCGTTTATTCAAACGTAAGAGAAGTGACCTCTTTGTTTTTTCATTCTCATTGTCATTTTCGCTTCATTACAGTGTATTAATTCTTTCTCTCTTTGTGTGCAGGTTACTGGATTCCTTGGTGGTGTAAATTGGGCTCTTCTGGTTGCACGCGTGTGCCAACTTTATCCCAATGCAATTCCTAGTATGCTAGTTTCTCGTTTTTTTAGAGTGTATACACAGTGGCGTTGGCCAAACCCTGTCATGCTGTGTCCAATAGAAGAGGATGAACTAGGGTTCTCAGTGTGGGATCCTCGTAAAAATCCCCGGGACCGATCTCATCATATGCCTATAATAACTCCAGCATATCCTTGTATGAACTCTAGTTATAATGTCTCTTTAAGTACTCTTCGAGTGATGACGGAGCAGTTCCAGTGGGGTAACAGGATCTGTGAGGTGAGAGCATACTCTATAAGTTTTGCCTCCATAGCTGCATAGGTTTGGGTATTGATGCTTCATCCTTAGTGATTTATTCCCAACGCAGGAAATTGAGCTGAACAAGGCCCAGTGGAGTGCTCTATTCGAGCCTTATCTTTTCTTTGAGGCATACAAGAACTATCTGCAGGTTGATATTGTTGCAGCAGATGCTGATGATTTACTAACTTGGAAAGGGTGGGTGGAGTCTCGGTTTAGACAACTTACCTTGAAGGTAAAGGACATGTCTTCGAAAGTGTTTTGTCAAAATGGGTTTATGCCACTGCTTTACAGCCAACTTTCCAAAGAATTCATGATAGCTATTCTAACTTTTCCTTCTTTTTTGTTTTGTTTAAATTTCCATGTGTCCTTATTTAGATAGAGCGAGATACAAATGGGTTGCTGCAATGCCATCCTTATCCTAATGAATACATAGACCCATCCAAACCATGCCCAAATTCTGCCTTTTTTATGGGCTTGCGTAGGAAAGAGGGAGTCACTGGTAAAGAACGCCAGCAGTTTGATATTAGAGGAACGGTTGACAATTTCAGAGAAGAGATTGGCATGTATATGTTTTGGAAACCAGGGATGGATATTTATGTTTCTCACGTACGCAGAAGGCAGCTCCCTTCCTTTGTTTTCCCTGATGGTTATAAACGGCCTCGACCATCAAGACACTTCAATGAGCAGGCTGGAAAGCCTTGTGAAGATGTCAAAATGTGCCAGTCTGGTTCTTCTGGAAGACATCTTAAGAGAGAAAAAGAACATGAAATGGAGGAGGTGAGGCCAGACAAAAGTGTTAAACGGGCCTCTATTAGTTCAGAAGTACCACAGCCTGTTTCTCCAGGAAAGACAACTGGGGATTCAACTAACGATTCTGAGGTTATGTCAGCTGGTGGGCATTTGGTGAGTGAAAAAGATACCATGGCAGCCCACATGCAATTGGATGGAATTGCTAATCATGAATCAGTTGCCTTAAATGAACAGAAATGTACGCTTGTAGATGATTTGTCTGTCATTAACAATGAATCAGAATCATCTGACTTGGCGGAACCTTCTAAACCAGGGTTGCTTGGTCGGTGTGAAATTCATAGTGTAGATACTGTATCCTCCGGGAGTCTGTTAAATGTGAAAGGAGTGGCCATTAAGGTAGATCAAGAATTAGTCAAACCATGTAATCAGATGACTGTTGTAGAAGTTGCTGGTAGGGAATATGAGTCAAAGTCTTGCACTCAGAACCTCAGTTGCGAGGTGAGTTTCTTTGTTTGAGGATGTTTAAGATTGAGTGGATGGCAGAGAGTGACTCTGGAAGTTTTGGAGATAGTGAGAATCAAGGATCTTTGCAGGGTGATGACTGTGTTGCTAGTTTGGATACTCTTTCGGAAAATGGATGTCTAAATTCCTGTGAGGTCTTTCACAACAGCTTGACAGAGGAATTAGAGGTTTTGAATCTAACTTCCAATCTCATTTGATTTTCTCAGATTCATTTTCTAAATTGTGTGTGTAACAGTTTGCAAAATATGCTTCTTTTACTTTGCTTTTTCACACTGCTCTTCTGTTTAGTTAGGTAAACCGTGGTCACAGAGACTAGCACGTATGAAAATCTTGATTTAGAGCTGTGAAATTGTTGCGAGTTCCCTTTTTAGTTAATTTCCGTTAACTCCATCGCACTAAATGTTTGGCTGGGTGATTTCCAGACTGGTGCATATGTGGTGGCAGGTCCTGCACCACCTCGTGCTATGTTTCCAGTAACTGTGATTAAGAACCTCACTATGTTTTGTATCTGAGGATCAGATACATGACCTTTTCTCTTGTTTCTTTGTCACTAACATGTTGCTTGGAACCTAAATCCACTAATTCTTCTTTTGTATTATCTAGCCAAGTAGTACACTGGGGGCCACGGTGTAATCCTATGATGGAGCTAGGTCAGAATCTTTGCAGAAGCTGGTGTTAAGGCATGTGTTTTAGAAACCCACTATTTATTTGTGCAAATTATGATCCCTTGTTGCTGTCCTTTTTGGTCCCTGTTGCTTTTTGTCACAGGTTGACTTCGAAGACAACAGAATGGTGTGTGAGATGTGACTCATACGGTAAGATAATAGCTATGGTGGAAGAGGGATTTAGCTTCATGGTAAGTGTCTCATTTAATGCAGAGTTTTGCAGAGTGCCATCTTCTTCCCATCGAAATGGTGGGGAAACTAGGTGCAAGCTTTGCCAAATGGGACCACACTCAACCATGCGCAGAACTGTGTATCTTGTTGTGAGTCTTTAGTTTATTGTTGTTAAGAGTTAAGGGATTTCTCCAAGCTCCCAAGGAACTCTTGAAGTACACTGGTGTGGTGAAGACTTCTTGTCCAGTTGAGCTGTTTCCTGCTCTCGTGGTCATGGAAGGTGTAACTCCGTCTATGTATGGAAGGAGGACTTGTATATAAAACAAGAGCCAGTCAGATGTGATGTTGGGTTGTGAGGGTGAATTCTGTACCTTTTTAGGTTTTACAATGACAACGGTTTGTACCTATGTATACTTGCTTCTTTGTAATATAGTTTCTTTCTTCAATCTGTCCCAAAACGATAGAAATAGGGTAAGAAAGTCCATTACCTTTTTTTCAATAAATTTTTATTTATTTGAACACAAATTTCATTGTTAATATAATAGGAACAGTGTTTTGAGTTGAGGACCTAAATATCTGATTCGTTCGTCATCTGGTTATGAAAGTATGAAACCTATTGTGCAACATAAGTGTACGAGTCGTGTATTGGCATGACAATTTGCTAAGTATTGGGCACGTGTGAGAGTGAACGGGGAGAAATATTACGAGGACTTGAATTAAGAAACTATACAAACATTACCTACAAAAATATACTTCTCAACCTACATACAATAAAAACCCTACGTAGCCATTTCATGGTTTATGATGCACCAGACATTTTACGCCAGGCCATTATCCTCTTCTGCTGCCACCTTCTTACTACGCTTGAAACCGAACAGATAACCAGCAGTACCAAGAAGTGGAGCAGAATCAACGTCCCTACCCATCTTTTTCCCTCCGTAATTTTCTGTCGGACAACATCGACGAAGAATCTGCAAAACCTCTTTCATGGAAGGCCTGGAAGATGGTAAAGTGCTTGTACAGATGAGTGCTAGTCTATATACAGTGGTCATTTCTTCCAAGTAACACGGCTCCGCAATCCCCTTATCTAATGCATCAGTGATAGGCTTCTCCTCTGCATAGTGTCGCCACGCCCACTCAGCAAGACTAGTGTGCTCGTCACCATAGTTAGCTTCTTTTCCTGTCACCAATTCTAACAGTACCACTCCAAAGCTATATATATCTATCTTTTCATTCACTTTTGTTGTATAGGCATACTCTGCAATGCAAATAAAAGAGATGCGTTGAAGGGATGTTATAATTTGAAAACAGCTTTTGAGATTGAAAGCTATAAAAAATATGAAGTTCTTGAATATTTGTTACCTGGGGCAAAGTAACCGAAAGAGCCTGCAACTGCAGACATTGTGTGAGGCTCTCCTTGCTTAGCCAACATCTTGGCAAGACCAAAATCTGCAATTTTCGCCTTGAATTCAGAGTCCAATAAGATATTGCTAGACTTTACGTCTCGATGAATTATCTGGGGAGTGCAGTCATGGTGCATATAGCACAGCCCTTGTGCAGCTCCAATGGCAATCTGAAGTCTTGTTGGCCAATGAAGAACATGTTGATGGACAGAACTTGATCCTGATACTAAGCTTCTCTTCCTCCCATGAAGCCATCTATCCAGACTTTGGTTTTCCATATACTCGTATACAAGAAGCTTTGAGTTCTCACTTGAAATACAGCACCACAACTTGACTATATTGGCATGCCGAATAGTGCCCAGTATTTCAATTTCAGCTATAAACTCTTTCTCCAACTTCTGATTCAACTTCCTGTTGTTCCATATCCTCTTCACAGCAACAAATTCACCCGCACCGTTGATATCAATCCGGTATACTTGCCCTGAGCCTCCACTTCCAATCAAATTACTTTCTGTCAAACTTGACAAAATGTTTGATTCTGTGAAACCCAATTGATGGAATGAGGTCAGCTTCCATGTTGCAGGGTCGCGATTTCGCTTTCTCCTAAGACAGTCTCTAACCACAAACCAGGACAATGATACAGTGACAAGAAGAACAAGGATGGCAAGAACTAAAATCAACGCAAGGTGTTTGGAAGAAATTTTGTCGGAGTTGCGGAATCTTGAGGGACATTTTGGAAGGTTTATGATTGGATTTTTCACACAGAGATTGGAATTGTTCAGAAAACTATCATCATATGCAAGGTTATTGAACTCATCTGGGATATTCCCATAAAGTTTGTTGGAGGATAAGTTAAAAGTGTTAAGCTTCAACTGGCCAATTTCAGGCGGAATTTCACCTGAGAACTGGTTCCCTGACAAGTCTAAGGAGACCATGACAAGCAAAGACCCAATAGCCTTAGGAATTTCACCAGAAAGTTCATTTCTAGCGAGATTCAAATTATTCAGTGAAGTCCAAGAGACTATCTGGGATGGCAATTTGCCTGAAAGCTTATTGCCATCAAGCAGTAGAGTATTGAGATGAGAAAGACTAGTCAACTCAACCGGAATTTCACCAGAGAAAAGATTGTTGCTTGCCTTGAAAACAATCAAGTTCTTCCAAGACCCAACTCCACGTTGAATTTGACCTGAAAACCGATTGTTACTGATCTCCAATCTTGTCAAATTCCACGCCGTTTTGCTTGGTAACTCTCCAGAAATCGTATTGTCACTCAGCATCAAGCTGACAGATTGAAAGTTGTCCAAAAGACCAGTAGAAGCTCACCAGAAAATCTGTTGCTGTAAAGCTGAACAGTTCTCAGAGTCCTCCAATTTCCAAGCGATTTTGGAACCGCCCCACTGAGATTATTTTCGAAAGCCACCACCCCTTGCAAAACACCACCAGCACATAAATTTTCTGGCAACGGTCCGCTGAATTGATTAGTTGACACCTCAAATCCTTCAAGCGCGGAATGAAGGCCAATTTCTGGTGGCAAAACTCCACTCAAACTATTATTAAACACCTTAAATTTTTTCAGTGCAGGAATTTTACCTATACTTGCTGGCACCTCTCCTGATAAATGATTAGAAAAAAGGCCCAACAGTTGCAAATTCTTTAACTTGCCAAACTCTTCTGGAATTGAACCGGTTAAATTGTTCATTGAAAGATCAATATCAGTCAATTTCAAAGCTTCAACTGAACTTGGTATCTCACCAGAAAGTATATTATCATAAAGAAACAACTGGGTCAGGTTGTTTAACAAAAACAGCCCGCTAGGAATAGCACCCTCCAGGTGATTACCATTCAATGCCAGGATTTCAAGACTTGACAGATTGCTCATAGCTTCCGGAATCTCGCCTATCAAGTTCGCTTCGGTCATCCACAAAGTCTTCAACTTCTTTAACATTCCAAATTCAATTGGGATCATTGCAGGCTTAAAATTGCTATTATAGGCTAAACCCAGAACTTCTAAATTGGACAGGTCTCCGATCTCTTTCGGAAATGTGCCATTGAACTCGTTCATATAGAGGTACAACGTCTGCAACTCCGATAATCGGCCGATACTCCGAGGTATGTCGCCCGAAAAGTTGTTGCCTCCAAGGTCTATGCATTGGAGACCCGAAATTCGGTCAACATCGGATGGTATCGGACCCACGAAATAGTTTTGAGACAGGTCAAGGTTTTGAAGCTTTGTGCAGTTGTAAAGGAATTCTGGGAACTCACCAGGAATGGAGTTACTGGCAAGGTCGATAGTGGTTAAGTTTTTCAGGTCGCAGATTATTGGCGGGATTTTTTGGGTGATGTCTTTGTTTCGGAGCGAAATTCCGGTGACCGAATTAAAGGTGCAGGTAATTTCCGGCCAATCACAGGGTGATGACGTGGAGGTCCAGGACTGGAGAGACGGTGGATTGCCCAGTTGTTGTTTGAGGTTCAGGAGGATCGTTCGTTCTTCAGTGTTTGGGCTTTGGGGAATTACTTCGAAGGGTATTGACAGAAGAACAAGGAGAATCAGAGTGACTGGTATTTTTGGAAATACTGAGGCTACTTTTGACATTTCGGATTGTTTCAGTTAGTTTCTCAGGCTGGTTTAGTATTTTATTGCCGGGAAAGAAGAAGACAGGAAGCAACGGGCATTTGAGATTTTGTTGTACGAATAGATCGCCTTCTCCGAGTCCGAGGTTATAAATAAGGTCCCGAGAAACTAAAATGACATTGTAAACATTTATAATTACATGCGTGCCACTGCCACTGAGAAAGTAATGATTATTCGTCTTCGATCAGTCAACTTAAGTGTGTAAATGTTTCCACCACGGATGAACTAAATCAAGTATCATTACATGTGGGTCCTGCAAAGAAAATATTTTACCAAAATTTTATATAAAATTATATTTATATGAAATCTCCTTTAATGCAATTATTAATTATTAGGTTCGATGGAGTAAGTTTTTTTTTTTTTTTTTTGGGGGTCAATGGCGCATAGATTTAATTTCCAAGCACCAAGTTTCATGTTTCATATGCATTGTTATCGTAAGTCCTCTTTTTTTTTTTTTAATTTATAAATCAACGTGAAAAGCAAATGGTGATGCAAAACTCGCAAATTTTGGCGGGACCTACCGGCGGCTGCTCTGGAAGCGGACTCGGAGTGGTAGGTTTACCATTAGTCTTGTGCTTAAGCAAAATCTTGAAAGCGAAGAGCATATTAGCTCAATATTGGGGCAGTTCTGTAATTTTTGAACTAGATATGGGCTTTCTTTAACTAGCAGCTAGCCAGCTTCTGCTTGAGCCGCTTGGCTCTGCGGCTTCCGGCCATCTGAGTGATTTGCCGTGTGAAAAGAATCAGATATCAAAATATATAATGGGTAATTTACACTAGAGCCCTTCTTGTTTGGCTGTACGCTGTAGTTTGTAAAAATCTATCCTTTATGTCTATTTAATTTCTTTTCTTTTCTTTTTTTTCAGATAAGCCCATTGACTGCTTTTGACCATTACATAATGCTGACGCCGTATGCGTAAATTCATCTTTTCACCTTAGAAAGATTTTCAACTGTACTTCTCTTTTAATTTTATTTTTTTAAGAAATTAATTTTTGCTCTTTATAACTGAATTAATGGATAGATATAAGAGCGATGAGTAACAAAAATTCATTTGAAGAATGTATAAGCTCTATCAAGATTGCTTATATATTCTTTTATTTGAATCAAGTGTTGAATTTTTTTTTTTTATGTTTTGACCTGAAATCTTGTTCTTATTTCCAAACACAACAACAATAATGAAATATTCATCTCATTAGAAATAATAATTGTGATGAACTAGAATCATTATATTTTTTTCTTTATTTCTTGATGAATAATTGGTATAACTATTTAGGGGTGGGCAAAAACTTCAAATTGATTCAAATAATTAAATAAATAAATGCAAAGAGAACTAAAATCAAATGAACATAAGTTGATCCTACCTTAAATTTATTATGTAAATATCTTTATTATGACATATTTTGCTTATACGATAATATTGTGTAACTTTATCGAAACTTGCAAGTATAAAGTTTAGATTATGCTAAAATGTAAAATAATACTTCTATGAGATAAGTTTACAAATTTAGTTTGTAATATTGGCTTTGATTTGTATTTTATGTGTAACCATAATCAGCTAAAGTAGGGTTAATTCGCACTTTATTGTCTAATGATGCATGATTCATTTATGATTTCTCATGTATAATGTTGTATGTATACATCATGTAACAATTGTTTGGACAAATTTTAAAGGTAGTTGGCATGATAATTGTGATTTTGATGAAACCCCCTCTACATAGCTCAACTAACAATGTAGATATGTAAGGATTAGTGTTTACTGATATGAAGTTTCTCATCTTCATCTAAATTTTTTAAGAAAAATTATTTTGAATGGAACATGTAATAATTTATATCTAAATAAGGTTGTGAACTTTTATGTTGGTTAATGAATGTTTTCTTTTAAAAAAAATGTCACTTTAGTATTTTAAGTTTTCATAAATAAAATTGATATTTTAATAATACTTTTAAGAGTCTGATCAAATAGTTTTTGAGTTTTTTTCCTTTCAATTTTTAGCCATTGATGTTTGAATCTTAAAGAAGATTTTAGGACTAAAAAAATTATTTAGGAGTTTACCCACATCGACCTTTTAAAAATAATATAGATAAATTAGATAATATAAGCCTAATACTTGTTGTCAGTGCAAAACGAAATCACTTGGGACTTGAAAGGTGGCTTTTATGAAGTACAATTCATATAAGATGTTTATACCAAACAACAAGTGGTGCAGTGTAAATTACCATCAGATAATAAACGGATCCTAAAATGAGCTTAAAATTATCAAAGTCAATGCCTTTGCAGTCAAAGCAAAGGGGGCACTGACGTAAACTTAATATTGTCATTATCGATGCGGTCACATTAGCACGTGGCAACTTGGCAAGTGATACGAAATTTCAACCACTAATAATTGATTAATTGTTTTTTCATTTTCTTTTTCCTGAAATAACAGTGCATTTAGCGGTTGTGCATTGACTAAGAGAACGTGACCCACAACTTGGTCAATTCAAATTTTCAAAAGAGAGCAACATATTTTGAAGAGTAATGATACAGCCACAAATTCACTCTTGTATAAATTTATTTTGTACAAACTGACGTGACATTAATTTATTGGTTGAATGAAAATATAAATTAATAAAAATAAATCATGTGGGCCAAGTGATATTTAATTCAACCAATCTTATCATGCCACATCAATTTATACAAAATAAATTTATACAAAAATTTATGGCTGTATCATTATTTTATTTTGAAACAATAATGCAACGCAGATAACCTTTAAAAAAAGAAAAGAAAAAGACGAAATTTCTACGCATATCCTATTAAAGTTCATATACAAGATTTGTTATGTCGCATTAAAAGCATTATTTGATTTTTTTTTCTATAAATTATATTTATAGAAAATATTATTTTTTAGAACGAAGAATCAGAATCATTGATAATATTTACTTGGCGTCTACCTCAATTTGAAAATGAAGAATGAGAGATTGATTCATAAAAGAATGAGGATTAATCGCTCATTTTCAGGAATTGCCTGATTATTATTGACAATATTATGCCTAATGCACGCAATCCAATCAAATGCAGTGGAGCCTAATGCTAATCTTGTTGCACACCATCGTCGCACGCAATCCCGTCTTATGGTGTGTTGATTGCTGGGTGTTGTTCAAACAAATTATTAATTTTTTATTATTATTATCATATTCATTATTATTATTATTTATATTAATATAATAATGATAATGGTAATAATAATTAATTATTGTCACATATATTATTATTATTATTATTATTATTATTATTGACAATATTATTAATAACAATAGAAAAATAATAGTCATCATAATTATTAAATAAATAATATAACTACTATCATTAGCTAAGAACATTTTAATAACTTAAAATAATTCATTCTAATTCCAATACAAAGTGAACACATTAAAAGAAATACAACTCGTTCCGATTTAGATTATTATAATTTAAATGAACAACTTATTTTAATTTTGTCCCTCTATAATTTTCGTTCCTCTATAATTCCACTTAGTAAACGCAGTAAACTACTTGTCAAATTAGCGTAAGGAGTATACGGTTCTTGTCAATTCCTTCTGGATCTTGAAGAATAGTAATCTATTGTATTTAATGGTCGTTTGCCTATCTAACTGGCCCAGTGCTTTCTGTCCAATATTTCAATTTGCTTCCAGAAACAAAATCTACACCCGAGATTTAAAGTGCACTAAAGAGAATTTTTCTAGACAGTTGACTGGTCCATGAAAACTAGTGTAGTAACTCTTTTATGAATTTCAACATATCCATTGATTCCTTTAATGTACCTCTTAATCGTATATGGGGACTGGGTATTTCCTTTGGACTTTGGTTTGTTAAATTAATGCGCCAAAAGTGTTCGAGTGCTTTTGTGTGCACGTAGGAGATACTTTTCTTTTTTTTACTAATATTTTAAAAAAAAATTTATCATTGCACCATCTTTATCTTTTCTTATGTTCATTCAACAACTATAAAATTTTAATATTTACTTTGCACCACCTTTATTTTCACATTTGTATCAACTAGCTACTTTTGTTTTAACACTATTAAATTATTTTAATAAAATAATAATTTTACCCCAAATAAATTAAAGACTATTTTATCTTATAAAAATTTTTAAAATTAAAAATTATAATCATAAAAATATCTCTAAATTTAATAAAAAAATAAATCTCAAATAGAAGTGCTCAACTGATTTTTACTAAATTTAGATTTTACAAAATTTTAATAAAAATAAATGAATTTATTTATTAAAAAATTATAATTTTGTAAAATTTTATTAAAATAACTGAGTTTATTTCTTAAAAGAATAAATCCTAAAATTTTAATAATTTAGGAGATTTTTATTAAATCCCAAAATTTTGCAATTATTTTTATAATTATAATTTTATATTAAAATAATTTTTATTAAAAATAAAAATTCTAATTTTGGGATTTATTTTTATTAAATTTAGGGATATTTTTATCATTATATTTTTTATTTTTTAAAGTTTTTTATAAAATAAAATGGTCTTTTAATTTATTTGGGGGTAAAAATGTCATTTTATTAAAATTATTTAATAGTGTTAATACAAAAGTGGCTAGTTGATACAAATGTGAAAAAAAAAAAACTATTAGTGAATTTGTAATGTAGTATCAAAATTCAGATTTACTTTCATTGATGGTGACTAACACAGAAGACTTTGTAATTTTCTATTTTATAATAGTTGAAATACTTAATTTGTATCTTAATCCCATGATAATTAATTATTTTTTTTAAATATAAAGAATCTGTTGTTTAGTGGGATAGTATGTTTACCACAAAGAGCTTTCTTTTTTTTTTTTTTAATATAATATAATATAATTAATTAATATACCACTTTGTAATTAGACAAGAAAGTGACTCTCAATGATCTTTCCTTGCTTTTACTAGCCTCACATAATTGACGGAAGATTTTGAGAAAGAATAAAAGAAGTAGAAACGTAAAAGCAGCCTTCTTTGAAGAAATTTAATTCGTTATCTCATAGATATGTCCCAAATCAATAATTGTTTAAGAAGATAATAGCTACAAAATATGCTTTCATATCTAGAATAATGACCCATGTATGAGACACGTGTGTGTGTGTGTGTGTGTGTTATTTCGATGTCATGTGTGAGTGAATTCAACTGGTCGAACTACTAATTAATACTATGGCTTACTCGAAGCTTGACGATTTGGCAAAGGCTAGATTCGGAGGGTTTCGAATAAAATAATGATATTGTTTCTGGTAATATTATTATAAAGGATTGATGAAAATTACATTGTCTGTATACGAATATAATAAATTTATTGATATTCACCATTAGAGATATACACAAACCTCTTATATTTATTAAGAGCCATATTATAAGTATGGACTTAGAAAAATTGAATTCAGGGAGGGTAGAATTCACAAATACACATGAAATAGTCGAAAGTTATTTATCACCGGGCTAATGCATGGTTCCCTAACATTTGAAAGTCTAAATTAAAAAATAACATAAGTTAAAGCAATTCATAATATAAAATATAACCAAGTTGAAGGTGAAATTCTAATTAACATAAATGTTGTTCTAACCTATAGGCTAACCTAAGTTGAGGGCTTTAGGTCCATCATTAAATTTGCGACTTATAAAAAAAAAGTGGTAGGTGGCTCGATCGTAATCTAATTTCACTTTCTATATTCATTTTTCTGTTTTGTTTGGTATATTGCGGTGAAAACTAAAGAAAAAAATAATAATAATTGATGATGTAGAAACGTAAAAGATTAAAATATTAGAGAAATTAAGTTTATAATAATGAATATTTAATTGGAAAAGTCTTGAATGAATAAAATTAAGATTTTGAGCCCCTTTTATACTAATACTAAATTTTACGAATTTATTAAAATAGGCAATTTAAAATATTATTTTATAATAAAATTCTCCTAATCTAAATTAAAAAAAAAAAACAAAAACAGAGAGTACGCAAATCTAATACTTAGGAAAAAATAAAAATCCTAAAAATAACAAGAAAAATAAGAAAATAACTAAAAAAAGTAGAGTTTTTCGATTTATCCACAAGGCAAAAAACATTAATTGTTCTAGATTTGATTGATCTCGTTGCAATTTTTGAAATGATATATTATGTCCTTCTTAAAACGGACACATGTAATTTAAATTATGTCCTCTAAAAATACCCTATTTATCCTATGCAACCATTCTGCGTTAATAATATTGTCAAGCAAAAATTATTTATTATTAATTTAGACGCATTAAACAAACAGGAATTTAATATTTATGCAAATATCCAACATCCACGAACATGATATACATAATATAAATATAATTTTAATTAAAAAAATTGAGTGACAATAACAATGCAATCTTCCGAATGGCTACCCTTGAAGGAAAAAAAAAATAGTTGATTTAATTTTTGGGAGAAGAAGAATGTAGTTGAATTTTAAAACACCGCACGCTTGCTAAACTGTAGGCGTTTTCTCCGAAAACTGGTATGTAATGATTGTAGTAGTCAACAAAGCAAAGGGGTTTTGTCTCCGTAGAAGGTGAACAGATGAGAATGAAATTTGGCACATGGAAACTTGGCAAGTGATACGAAATTTCTACCACTAATAATTGATGGACTTGACTAGCTTACGGAATCTGTAAGCTACAGACTGCAGCATCAGCCGTTGGATGTGGTTGGTTGTGGAGTGAGAAACTAAACAATAGACAATCGGATGGTGGGATGACGGGAAATGTTTGTTACAGAAGCTGTACCATAGACAGGTCCATAATTGATTAATTGTTTTCTCATTTTCTTTTTCCTGGAATAACAGTGCATTTAGCGGTTGTGCATTGACTAAGAGAACGTGACCCACAACTTGGTCAATTCAAATTTTCAAAAGAGAGCAACATATTTTGAAACAATAATGCAACGCAGATAACCTTTAAAAAAAGAAAAGAAAAGAAAAGAAAAAGACAAAATTTCTACGCATATCGTATTAAAGTTCATATACAAGATTTGTTACGTCGCATTAAATGCATTATTTGAATTTTTTCCATAAATTATATTTATGATGTATTTATTTTCAAGATCCAGGAATCAGAATCATTAATAATAGAGACGATAATCAAAATCGTGGGTCTACCTTAATTTGAAAATGAGAAATGGGAGACCGATTCATAAAAGAATTAGAATTAGTCGCTCATTTTCAAGAATTGTCTGATTATTATTGACAATATTATACCCAATGCACGCAATCCAATCAAATGCAGTGGAGCCTAATGCTAATCTTGTTGCACACCATCGTCACACGCAATCCCGTCTTATGGTGTGTTGATTGCCGGGTGCTGATCAAACAAATTATTATTATTTTGTTATTATTATTTATATTAATATAATAATGATAATAATAATTAATTATTGTCACATATATTATTATTATTGACAATATTATTAATAACAATAAAAAATAATAATTATCATAATTATTAAATAAATAATAATATAACTACTACAATTAGCTAAGGACATTTTAATAACTTAAAATAATTCATTCTAATTCCAATACAAAGTGAACACATTCTGATTTGGATTATTATAATTTAAATGAACAATTTATTTTTATTTTCATTTCAAATTCTTATTTCATTCTATTCCAATTTTGGCCCTCTATAATTTCCATTCCTCTATGATTCCACTTAGTAAACGCACCATTAGGGTAAGGACAATAAACTACCTGTCAATTTATGGTGTGTTTACTTGAGAGTTTAGAGAATGAGAATGAAGGAAAGAGAATATAACTCATTTTTACTTGACAAAATGTAATTTAGGAATTAGAATAAAATATGTGGGTCTCATACAATTTAGGAATAAAGAATGGGAATCTCATTCCCATAGAGGGTTGGGAATGGGGGTTCTCATTCACTGACCTAACTTTTTTATCCCTCTAATTTTTTATATTTTTATTATTGTTATTATTAAATTTTATTAACTTTATTATTGTAGTTATTATTAATTATTGTTATTATTATCATTAATTTTATTTATTTTAATTAATGTCATTTTCATAATAATATTTATACATGTATCTAGTTAATGAAAATTATATAATTTAATACTACGAGTATTTTGATAAATTGATTCTCATTCCCATTTATTTTACCAAATAAACACATCAATGGCATTCTAGCACATTCATATTCTCATTTATTTTTGTCAAATAAACATTAGAATATCATTTTCATTCCTTATTCACATTCCCATTATCTATTCTCATTCCCATTCCATCACATTTCATAAAGTAAACGACATCATTAGTGTAAGGAGTACACCAGTTGAATTCCTTCTAGATCATGAAGAATAGTAATATGTTGTATTTAATGGTCGTTTACCTATCTAACTGGCCCAGTGCTTTGTGTCCAATTTTCAATTTGCTTCCAGAAACAAAATATACACTCCAGATTTAAAGTGCACGACAGAGAATTTTTCTGGACAGTTGACAAGTCGATGAAAACTAGTGTAGTAACTCTTTTATGAATTTCAACATATTCATTGATTCCTTTAATATACCTCTTAATCGTATATGGGGACTGGGTATTTCCTTTGGACTTTGGTTTGTTAAATTAATGCGCCAAAAGTGTTCGAGTGCTTTTATGTGCATGTAGGAGAGAATTTTTTTTGTTAATATTTAAAAAAAAAAAAGAATGGCAATTTGACAAGTTTTTGATAATAACAATTAGTGAATTTGTAACGTAGTATCAAAATTCAGCTTTACTTTTAATTGATGGTGCCTAACACAAAAGACTTTGTAATTTTCTATTTTATAATAATTGAAATACTTAATTTGTATCTCAATTGATGCGATAAATAATATATCACTCTTTGATTTGCTCTGGTGATAATTAATTATTTTTTTAAAGATAAAGAATCTGTTGTTTAGTGGGATGGTATGTTTATCACAAATAATTTTTTTTAATATAATAGAATATAATTAATTAATTAATTAATTAACCACTTTGTAATTAGACAAGAAAGTGAGGCTCAATGATCTTTCCTTGCTTTTACTAGCCTCACATAATTGACGGAAGATTTTGAGAAAGAATAAAAGAAGTGGAAACGTAAAAGCAGCCTTCTTTGAAGAAATTTAATTCGCTGTCTCATAGATATGTTCCAAGTCAATAATGGCCAATAACTACAAAATATGCTTTCATATCTGGAATAGTGAATCATGTATGAGACACGTGTGTGTGTGGGTGTTATTTCGATGTCATGTGCGAGTGAATTCAACTGGTCGAAGTACTAATTAATACTATTGTTCACTCCAAGCTTTGACGATTTGGCAAGGTTAGATTCGGAGGGTTGCAAATAAAATAATGATATTGTTTCTGGTAATATTATTATAAAGGATTGATGAAAATTACATTGTCTGTATCTATTTTATCACCGGGCTAACGCATGTTTCCCCAACATTTGAAAGTTTAAATTGAAAAATAACATAAGTTAAAGCAAGTCATAATATAAAAGATAACCAAGTTGAAGTTGAAATTCTGATTAATATAAATGTTGTTCTAACCTATAGGCTAACCTGAGTTAAGGGTTTTAGGTCCATCATTAAATTTGCCACTTATAAAAAAAAGTGGTAGGTGGCTTGATCGTAATCTAATTTCACTTTCTATGTTTATTTTTCCTGTTTTGTTTGGTATATTGTCGTGAAAACTAAAGAAAAAAATAGTAATTGATGATGTAGAAACGTAAAAGATTAAAATATTAGAGAAATTAAGTTTATAATAATGAATATTTTATTAGAAAAGTTTTGAATGAATAAAACGAAGATTTTGAGTCCTTTTTATACTAATATTAAATTTTACGAATTTACTAAAATAAGAAATCTAAAAATATTATTTTATAATAAAATTTTCTTAATCTAAATAAGAAAAACAAAACAGAGAGCACCCAAAAATCTAATATTTAGAAAAAAAAAATCCTAAAAATAACAGGAAAAATAAAAAAATAGATTTTTTGACTTGTCCACGAGGCAAAACAACATTAATTGTTCTAGATTTGATTGATCTCGTTGTAAGTTTAGAAATGATATATTATACGCTTAAAACGGATACATGTAATGTAAATTATGTCCTCCAAAAAATATCATACTTATCCTACGCAACCATTTTACATTAATAATATTGCAAAGCAAAAATTATTTATTATTAATTTAGGCATATTAAACAAACAGGAATTTAATATTTATGCAAGTATCCGACATCCACGAACATGAAATAAATATAATTTTAATAAAAAATTGAGTGAACAATGCAATCTTCCGAATGGCTACCCTTGAAGGAAAAAAAAAAAAAATAGTTGATTTCATTTTTTCGGAAGAAGAATGTAGTTTGATTTTAAAACAACGCACGCTTGCTAAATTGCAGGCGTTTTCTCCGAAAACTGGTCTGTAATGATTGTAGTGGTCAACAAAGCAAAGGGGTTTTGTCTCCGTAGAAGGTGAACAGGTGAGAATGAAAGCCGGGGGAGCACCTAACATCGTGAAAAATTATCCCTTAGATTTGGTACATGCACTTTTGATTTTCTCTCCTTACTTGGAAAATTTTATAAGAAATCATATGTTTGGTGGGTGATAGAGATTAATCACGTCATTTTCCACACGCGAGAAGTTCTTGTCATTCATGTAACCTAAATTTGGTCTCTGGTAAGCGGTGACCATCCAATTATTTAACAACCAACAAGTAGAGCATATACAATTTTTTATTTTTTTTAAAAAAAGGATTAGATCATATAAAAAATAACAATTTAAGCAGAAGAGTTAATTATGGGCTATTGGGCCCTGATCCTATACATTAAATGTTTATAGAGCAATGGGTAAATGAATATAATCATAACAAACGTTGAGATTATTTCAACCCTTTTTTTAATTAACAATTTTATTATTAAAATTATTTTAAGTAATCCTTATTTCTCTTTCTCTTTTAGTTTCACAAATTTTCATTAATTTATTCAGATATATTCTTTTAATTGCAAATAATTGGTATCATTAACTAAAAGAAACAAAATCACCATTGAAAAATGAACATCGATAAATTTTCATCTGCCATAAAAGTTATTGAATATCAAGAAATTAATTTTTGCTAAATACAAAAATTGATGAATATCATGATAAAAATTTTCTTATATATAGAAAGAATGAAATATAGGTCGTGATATATTAAGAAACGCAAAAAAAATAAAAAAAAGACTGAAATTAGGTATTTAGTTCGTAGAATACAATAGTTGAGAGAGAACCAATAATTGTAAGGTAGAGAAAAAAGTGATTAGTGAAAAGTAATTTTGAGATTTTTAAATCTTAAATTTTTAATAATGAAATTATTTTTTAAAATGGGTGTAGAGTGAAATTTGATGGATTCAAATAGCCACACCTCATAACAAAACAATGCGAAATTTTTGTCTTTTAGTCAATTTTGAGGATTGTTCAATAAAGAAAAATTTAAAATCATTAAAGAAAATTTCAAACATTTATAAAAAGACAAATGATTATGTCATGGTTTTATCATCTTTTTGTTCATTTATCATATTTCATATTTATAATTTGAATTGGATTATTGGCACCCTTATTTTAAATACAACATGTTAAATAATTTAAATCATCATATAGTTTTTTTTAATACCCTATTTTATTTCAGAAATATCCTTAGTTACTTACTATTCTTTCTCCTAAACAAACCCGTTAGCGATCGCTTTCTTAATTTCTTTTGGCAGTTTTTTTTTCAATATCATCATTCCTTCTTAAAACTATTTAAACATAACTTTCTTTATAATTCCCTTTTTGATAACTGTCCATTATATAAATAATCCAATTGCTAGAACTTTTTTCTTTTTCGGTTAATAATTTTTATCATCATTTGTCTATTTGCTCAACTTCTTGTAGCTTTAAACTCCAAAGAGGAAAATTTTCAAGTTTGTTTGATTGATTATATATAGATATATATATTTTGAGATTATTTATATTGAAGAAAAATATTTACATTGGCTCTATAGTGTGAGTGGTCTTCCAACTTTCTGAGTCATTATGATAAACCTAAAGGATACAGGGTTAGGGATGGGAATGGGCACCATCCACTACGGGTTTGCCATTACTAAATTTGGACTCGCAAAAAAATTTAAATTACCAAATCCATCTGAAACTCATAGTGGTTTTTATTTTTTTTAAAAGACATGTCCACTATCAGTTTTAACAATTATCAAGCTCACCCACAACCTGCAACAAGTTTTTTGCGGGTTTTGTCATTTAAAATCATAAATATAAAAAATATTTTTAATAATATATAAAAAATTAAATTATATAATTCAAACTATAAATTTTTAACAATAGCCTAAAAAATCGGCATATGATAATCAATTCTAGATTTTATCAATGTAAATAAGAAATTAAAGTTTCAACATTGAAGCAAATACACCAAATATATTAATCTAACACAAAATATTTTTGTTCTAGACAAATTATCATCACTAATACCAATGCCTTGCTCCATCTTTTAATCAATATACAAGTAATATTAATAATATTAACAAGTAAATTTTGTATAACTATTATTAACAATTAATTAAATAAATGAAAACCTAACTTTAGTAAGCGATCATTAGGTTCAAGTCATTAAAATAAAACAAACAAAATCAATCAATAAAAATAAAAATATTAGTAATATTAAACTTCAAAATTATAAAATCTCTAGTTATTAAAAGCATATATATGAGATAGGTTAAGTTTAGGAATTAAGAACTTTAACTCACATATATTTAGGTTAAGTTTAGGAATTAAGAACTTTAACTCACATATATTTATGATTAAATTTTTTAATGTAATTTTTCTTATTAAAATTAAAAATATAAATAATAAAAATAAATAATGTTGGTTGACGGATACTCACACGAGTATCCAATAGATTTTTTCTCAATACCAAATCTACCCGCAACCCACAACGGACTTCAGTTTAAAATACCAAATCTACCCCCAAACCGCATCCGCGACGGCAGGTTTTTGTTGGTGGAGGAGGGGGTTTAACAGGTTTGTGGGTAATTTTGCCATTCCTATACAGAGTTTAGCCAATAACAAAAGCACCCAAATATCCAGCCTGTTCCATAAAGGTATTAATTAAAATTGGTTTCTCACTAGACAGTAGACACAAATAATATATTAAAAAATACCTTTGTGATTAGTTAATAACCCACAAAGTAATTAAAATTGGTTTTAAATTGATTTTTTATTTTTATTTTTATAGTAACTAAAATTGGTTTTATTTTATTTTTCCAGGACATGCAAAATATAGCAAATTACATTAAGGTGTCATGCGTAATTAGTTAATAACCTACATGTAACAGTTGGACATAAAACAAATAGTTAGTAACTTCTATTAGCAAAGCAAGCAACTAATATTTTAATTAGCAAGTTCAACGTCATTTCATGTTAATGATTACAGATTCGTAATCAATAACTTGAAAGAAGTAGCTAGCTATAGCAAGCATATATAGTAGAATTTTGCTGAAAACTAATGTGGGTTATACATATTTATATGGTTTTTGTACTATTACTGTGTGACCTTCAAAGGCTTGTAGGTATGGAGAGCCTTGTACAGGCCATGAATCGAGCTACATGCCGCACCCAACGCAGCAAGAAAGCACACCAAGTTCAGAAGCTGCAGCCCAAACCACCAGCTTGTTCCTCTTTTGATATTTTTTTGGGCAATGTACATCTCCAGAGGGAAATAAACTGTCAATGGCCAGTAAGCCAAGGCACCGAGGAGACCTAGCACTTCGTTGAAGAAGGGCAACGCCATGGACAGAAGAGTTGCCATTACCACAAAAATTGTTCTCCAAGTTAGCCTGAACAAGTTGACACTAAATTTTAAGTTGTTTTTGCCGATGGTTACAGGATACTCTTTCGTCACAAACTTTGATTTAGGCCACCTTGTACTAGCCCATGATTCAATCACGTAAAATACTGGTTGAGCCATAACCTGTTCAATTGTTAATGTTATATCAGAAAAGCAGTAGCATACTTACTAACTTGGTGGGAATGTGAGAAATTAATGTAATCGAACCTGGTATGCTCCTAATAGGTGCACGACAATGAAGGAATTGGCCATGTCGACTAACCAAAAGGGCTTGTAAAAGCCAGCCAACAGGTTGCCTGGTGCATGGTTCCCTAATGCAGCATAGCCAAAGCAACCGCAAAGCATATATAAAGTTGTTGCTGTCAGTGTGGCTATTACGTTGGCCTTCTTCATCACTTTGTTTTCAGGGGGAGATGACTTCAGGGTGTCCTAAACATTTACAGGAAAAACAAATGAAAGAGACATCTTCATCAGAATGATTCCGCAGCAAATGTAAGAAGATAGGACTGTTTAAGTGCTCATTAAATTCAAATGATCTCCACTGATGATATTTGTACTCACAATGAGTAAGTGACCACTCAAACATTTGATGGTATAAATGTATGTTAGCTTACTTGGATCTCAATCAAGATCTGCAAATACGCGCAAGCAAAAGCAATATTGCCAATTGCGCTAAACATCCCCCATGTTTTATCTGCTGCAGTCAAATTTGGTCCAATTTCTTCTCCTGTCAGAGAGGTCGTTTCTCCATGTCCTGTTCATAATTCAAGATTGGGATAACTATTTAGCACTTTAGACCTTCGAGAACCCATTGAAGCTCATTTATTTGAAATTAATTTACCCAAGACAGCCTTCGTGAATGCTAATCCCATGCCAATGCCTGCGTACGAAACAGACATGATTGCAGCAATGATGGAGAGCCATGACAGCTTATGAATATTCGGGATCTGAGACAGAAACATTTCAACAATTCCTATTCCAATCATGAATGGATTGTTCGAAAACTTGCATTGAGCTCCATGACCTCTTTTCTGAAAACAATTTGATTTTCGTATGGTCCTATAAATATACACACCGAATATGATGAGTATTAGATTATACTGTCATGCAAATTGAATGTTCATACGCTCCATGTTATTCATTTTAGCTTACAGCATGCTTATTGCTGCAGTGATCGTATAGCCTACTACCATTCCAACAAGGAGGACATACTGAACCAAGCCACAAATCTTGTGTTTTCTTCCTCCTGAATACAAATCGAAAGAAGGGAAATTAATCAGTTAATATGTACTTAAGTAATTAAATTCATCTATGTTTATAGTAAATAAAATTAATTTCTAAGGTTACCCAAATAAGTTTTGACAGCAGCCCTGTATGTGTGATTTCGGTTTCCAGAAAGTGGAGCTCTGTAACAGTCTGCTAAGAGACCTGATGAATATAAGGATATACTGGAGAATATTAACAGAGTGGACACACCGGTGATCCATCCAAGCTGTGCTATGCCCCATGCCAGTGACAGCACTCCAGATCCTACAATTGCTGTGACTATATGTGCACTTGCAGTCCACACAGTCCCTTCAAATAGATTGAAAATTAAAATTAATTAATTAGTTTCACATGAATTTGTCCATCCCACCATATAATTAATTAATCTCAAATATGTCTACATTAGCATATAACAGAAAGCCATTTCAAATTTCATTATAATCGTTGTCCTTCAGGAATTAGTGTTCAATAATAATTTGAAAGTTAATCAAAGTACGTGCATCTGGGTACAGTACATTGAAGCATTCAAATATGTCAAATATGCAGAGAGGCTACGTGGCCAATGAATCATAACACGTCTTACATAGATAGTTTCTTTTACCATGCATGCAACCGAAAGCTTGGCCTTTTGTTCACTGATTATCAACTACTTGATCAATATCTTCAGTGATAATCAACTATTTAATCAATCTGTTTATAAAACCTTTTCCTTTCTGTTCAAGAAAATTCATCTGCATACATGTTTATGAAATCCGATTTTTTTAAATTGTGAGCGGAGTTCAAAAAGGAAAAAAAGAAAAAGCAAAAGAAGGAATACTTTCAAGTTGTTCAGGTTCAAGAGATTCTCCGTTAATGTCTACCAAAATGAATGACTGGTCCAGTATATCAAATAGATATCAGCCATTAAAGCTCTATCAAGAGCTTAAAATAATGCAAGCAAGCAAGATCCAACAACAATAACATGTACTGTTGCATGCGTATATGCATGAGTTTAAGTACTGAAGGAAGATGATAATGAGAGAAATGAAAGGGTTGTGAATATTATTATATTACCAGTTCTTTTAGATCTTCCATCATCATCGACCCCACCATCTGCAACTTTGTAAGCCTGTGCATCCATACTTGAAATATTATTAGCTTGTTCAATTTCTTCATCTATTTCTCCCATCCTAGCAAATCCAAGTGTGAACACTATCATCCAGTACTACTCCTGCAAGCTCACATAATATATATGGAATTAAGAGGAGAAAGAAAAAACTATTACGAAATTGGTTTGGTGCAGAGCCTATAGACTAGCATTTCCAGCTAGGCTGTATCCGTGTCTCTCGATGTTCATATTAACTTCCTCTCGGAATTGCAATGGCCAATCACTTGTTCACAAATACGAATACATTTGTTGTTCTTACAAAGCCATGCATGCAATTGGTGCTAATTCGGCGCCATGCAACTGGCGCTAGTTCGGCCCAATTGGATTTGACGAAATTAAATGCTATTTGTGTGATGCCTTTTATTGTAATAATTTAGATTTATTCTGTCAATTGCATTTATTTTGGCTGCTTCACTTTAGCATGCTGGTAATGACATGCAGTTTGACTTTTCAGTCATTTCATTCTCTGTCGCTGCAGTCTGCAACACCAGTCAGAATTAGGGAATAGGGAGAATTTGAATCCAAGTCCAAATAAAAGATTTTCTAAAAGATCGATCCTAGCTAATTAAATCACAGGTTTGTCGCATCCCTTTGAGAATATTTGCTAAAGAGTATATTAATTTTACAATTTAAATATTTATTTACTTATTTATGTGATAAAAAAAGATGAAAAAATATGTTATTTTTTAAAAAACTATTCAAATAGAAATAAATTTATTATTTTAATTAAATAAATAATTTTTTTTTTAAAAAAATAATTAATAATTAAAACACCCACCTCTCTCTCTTCAATAAAAAGTAATAAAATATTAATTAAAAGAGAAAAAAATTCTATAAAATTAAAGAAAAATAATCATTTATTATTTAAAAAATCTTAATTGAAGTGTATTTTGAAGTTTTAAATGTTGATGTGGCTTTTCAAATAAGTGATAAAATCTTATTTGAGGAGTTTACGAGAAATGGTCTTATTAGAGCCAAATCTAGATTTCTTTACATTCTATTATCTTTTCTTATAAAAAATTGTTTCAGGAAATTATTATGAAGTTGAATATTACTTCCTTGTAACATATATGCATACAATCGCTGCAATGGGGTTTTGATTACTGTGTAAACTTGAAGAGCTTGTAGGTATGGAGAGCTTGGTTCACGCCTTGAATGGATCCACATCCTGCGGCCAATGCAGCAAGCAAGCACACCAAGTTCACAAGGTGGAGCCCAAACCAGCAGATCGTTCCTCGTTTTATTTCTTTGCGGACAATGTACATCTCCATAGGAAAATAGACCGTCATCGGCCAGTACGCTATGGCTCCGAGGAATGCAAGTACTTCATTGAAGAAAGGGAATGCCATAGAAATAAGTGTTGCCATCGCCACAAAAGCTGTCCTCCAAATTAACCTGAAGAAATTGACACTGAACTTGGAATTATTCTTGCCAATGCCCAAATGGTGCTCGTCATTTATGAACTTTGATTTAGGCCACCTATTTCCAGCCCATGACTCAACCACGCCGAACACTGGCTGAGCCAGTACCTTGTTCAGATGAAAAATAATCGCATTAGACATTTACATGTAGAAATTTGCCACATCTTTTCATGTTTAATTTAGAGAAACATAACTGAACCTGATAAGCACCCAATAGGTGCACTACTATGAAGAAATTTGCCAAATCTATCAGCCAAAAGGGCTCATAAAATCCAAATCCAGTCAAAATGTTGCCTTGTGCATGGTTCCCTAATGCAGCGTAGCCAAGGCAACCGCACATCAGGTACAAAGTTGTTGCTGTAAATGTAGCTATAGTGTTAGCTTTCTTCATCACTTCTTGTTCAGGAGGAGATGACTTCAATGTGTCCTAAATATTTTTACAGGGCCCAGAAGCATCAATACACATTTGAAAACAAAAACAAACCATCTAAAATTTTGATCATAGGTTGGCTTACTTGGATTTCAATCAAGATCGCAGCATATGAACAAGCAAATGCCATATTGCCAATTGCTTGAAATATCCTCCAGGTTTTATCTGCGGCAGTTAAATCCAGTCCAATTTCAACTCCTGTTAGAGTGGTCTTTTCTCCATGTCCTGTTCAAATTCCATCGTTTTCAAGATAAGGAGTGTGCTATCACCAATCACTATTCCAAAGACACAATTAATTGCTGAGTCAATGGGAAAGGATTACCTGAGACAATCTTTGCAAATGATAGTCCCATCCCAATTCCAGCATACGAAAAGGACATGCTTGCCGCGATGGTGGAGAGCCATGACAGCTTATGGAAGTTTGGGATCTGAGACAAAAGAATCTCCACTATTCCAAGTGCCATCATGTACGGATTGTAGGAATACTTGCAAGGAGCTTTATGACCTTCTTTATGGTAACAATTTGATTTGCTTATGGCCCTAAAAAAATACACATCAATCATATTAATATCAAACATTGTTATAAAGATTGAATTTAGTCTCTGACATAGAATGTAGTCATATAGAGCTTACACCATGCTAATTGATGCCGTGATTGTATAGCCTACCATTGCTCCACATAGGAGGGTATATTGGACCAACCCAAGAGCCTTGTACTTTCTGCCACCTTATTTAACTCACCATAAAGGGAGGGTGTTAAAATTTAAACTCATCTATACCTCAGAAATTTTGCCTGTATTCATTAATTAGCTGTTTGAATTTACCCAAGTAGTTTTTAACAGCATCCCTATATGTGTAATTCCTCTTCACAGAGTTTGGAGCTCTGTAACATTCTGCTAAGAGACCAGATGTATACAATGATATCCCTGAGAAAATTACGAGAGTGGCTATGCCGATGATCCAACCCAGCTGAGCCAAACCCCAGGCAAGTGAGAGCACTCCAGAACCAACAATTGCTGTAATTATATGTGCACTTGCAGTCCACACAGTCCCTATATCAAACATAAGGTTATGTAGATTGGAAAATCAAAAGAATTTGACATGAATTCATTCTCCATAAATGAACAAAGGCAAAAACAGAAAACAAATCTACCCATCACATTTAATGATCTTTAATGCAATAATATGTAAATCTACAAGTAATAAAAGAAATATATTATAAGCATCCGCTAAAGATTTCAGCTATCCTATCATTTTGTTAAAACACTTAGTAAAAAACACTGAACAAGGTAACCCAATCAGTCAATCTCCTCTTCAACTATATGATTGGAGCAAATTTCATGTTTAGAACTTGATCCTAATCAGTTGTTTAAGACATTTGGTACATCAAACATAATAATCCAATCCCCTCACTCATTTTATCGAGTTTTATGGTTAGAGCTTACTTCTGATGATCTCTCCTAACCTTTTGTTAAAATGTTTTGAATAAAACTCCTTGCAAAAAATCGACTATGGTAATTCAATTTCCTCCCCGCCCATATTAGCGGTTTAAACTCAGAAGTTATATATAAAATTATACTTGGGGGAAGAAAATAAATAAATTGGGCACGGCATACTTTCCTAGCAGAACCCAAAAAGAAGCAAATTGATTCAATTATATCAACCACTAAACTTACATGCAGAGTTGGTATTCCTACATGAATAAGCAAATGAAACATGATCAAAACAAAGCAAAGTGTTGCATGCGTGAGCAGGGTTCCGAGCAAACTAATATTATATTAATAGAGTACTGAGAGAATAAACAGAATCAATACCAGTTCTTCTAGATCTTCCATCATCATCAACTTCCCCATTTGCAACTTTAACTGGATCCACACTGATTTCACATATCTCTGACTCAATCTCGTGATTCATGCTGCTCAATTCTAACTCTCTCTCTCTTTGCTTCTCTACTTGAACAAGTCAAATATTGTGCTTTGTAAAATGAAATACTATTAACTGGTTACAATATAACAAAGAAAATTGGTAGCCAAAATGAATTGCAGCTTTAAATTCTGGGACCGGCCTATTTTTAGATGAAGGATTTTTATATAGTTTTGGTAATTAATTTAATCCCGTTGCTGCTGATGCAGCTCAATATCACTGCATATGGCAAAGATGGCCACGTAAATTGCAGGCACTTGGTTTCATTGTACAACACCACGACTGCATGTTACGCAGAGAGAATTGGACCAGATTGCATTAATGAGTTCACATTTTAAGTCATTGCATTGCATTTATTACCTGTATTTGAAGTATCTTCGACTGAATTATCTTTTTTTCAATTTTATGCTAAATATTGATCGGTTACAGGATCATGGCCTCGTAGGGAATTCAAGTCTTTGTTGTGCATTTGTGCATTTGTGGGTGAAAGAAGATTATTAATAATCTTTCTCTAGTACGTGTGTCTTTATTTTTAATTTTTTTTATGTGAATAATTTATTAAATTGTATAATTTAATAATATTTTTTATTAATTCTATTAAATCTTATAATTTAAAAGTATGTCCGTATATAAAAAAAAAAGTGTGCTCTCATTAGAAAAAAGACTATATACATACACTCTCAACATTTAAAAAGATTAAACAATAATAGATTTGAGTAAATTTTATTTTCTAAATAAATTAAGGTTGGTTTCCGATAAATTATTCTGAGTAATGATACAACCACAAACTCTTGTACAAACTTATTTTGTACAAACTGATGTGGCATGATAAGATTGGTTGAATTAAATATCACTTGGTCCACATGATTTGTTTTTATTAATTTATATTTTCATTCAACCAATAAATTAATGCCACGTCAGTTTGTACAAAATAAGTTTGTACAAGAGTTTGTGGCTGTATCATTACTCAATTATTCTTATTCTCTTTTCCACAATTCTCTTTTCCATAATTGCAAACAATTACATTTACTGATGCCTCCTTCCAACTTGACGCTAATTAAGGACTAAGGAGCATTACAGTTTACCTACAAAGATTGGGAAAATTTTACCTCTCATTGATTTTTTTTTTTTTTCAAATTTTGTTGATAATTTAAGATTCGTTTTAGTTTATTTATTTTGAAAGCCAGCTGCATTTTAGCTTAGACCATTAATAAACAAGGCTTAGCTGCTTGTAATCTTTAATGCGTTTAAAAATGAATTATACTATAAAATTGTACATTTCTCTGTTTATGAAGATGTCCACATCAAATACCTTAAGAGAATGGTGGATTGGGCTACTTGAATACACTTGTATTTGTACAGTATGGCACATAGGCCTGCATTTATACAATATGGCACGACACGACTCAGATACAAGCCTGATTAGACATAGATTTTTAGCATAAAAGTTATTTTTTATTGAATTATATTGCTTAATTTATTAAATAAATAAAATTGAAATGAGCAACATTAAATCTATTAGTTTTTTACTCTATTTAAATTGTACTGAATTTGTATAATTAATTAATGTCGTGTTATTTTAAATTATAAATAAATGGATGAGTTGTTAATCAAATTTGAAATTAAATTTGTATTGCCATTTAGTGTGGTGTTACTTGTTTAGTTTTCTTATTATTGTTACTGTTATGTTTTTAACATACTTCAAATGGATGAATGAATGAGCTTCTGGAAAAAAAAAATTAAAGAAAATATTGATATTGGTCTAATTTCTTTATTTTATTATAATTTATATTTTAAATACGGGCCTGTGCAAAGCAGGCCCCAGCATGGCATTGTCCACCACTCAGTGGGCCGGGCCGACGAGCCCCCATGCGCTTACTTCATCTCCATCGTTACTAACTCTTGGATAACCATCAGACTATCAGTGTATGGCAACACGAGTATGTGATCAGCTAAGGGTCCGTTTCTGTGAAGGAATTGGACCACCAAATGACTTCATCTTCATTAAGGTAGTTGAAGTTCCTATCTAACCATAACAAGTAAGTTGATAATAAGTGTATAAAAATCTTCAAATCGTAAAATGAAAAGTCTGTGACAGATGCAATTTACCTTTTTTTTTTTTTTTTGTCCCCTGAAGTAGACAAAGCGATTTCGGCCTAATTGTATATTTTGCTGTAGCAAATAAGTTTCCAAACATCATATAAATAGAGTTAATTTATTACAAAAAATAGTAGTTAACAAATACCTTACAAAAAGGGGAAAAATATTGGAACAGCAGATTTTAATTCAACATAATGATAATGACAGGTCGACATTAATGATGACGATAATATGCCTATAAAAAGAATATCAGTAAGAGATTGAAGACTGATGGCAGAGCACGGTCAAAAGAACAAGCAAATTAAGATTTCTTCCAACAGCGGAAGTGTGACTAGCTCTGCCCATTTCACTTGTACTCAAATGATGGCACTGGAGGAGCATCAAAGCTCTCCAAAACCTCTGTTTTACTTCCACCACTGGTTGCTTCGTCTTCCTTTTTACCACCGAAAAACCCTCCAAACCATGAAGACGAGGAAGATGAGGATGGTGATGAACTCTCAACTGGTACTGGTACTTGACCTGGCATTTGCCCCATAGGATATCCAGGCACACCAGCCATGTTGGGAGCCGGCTCTTCCATCATAGGCATATTCTGCGGTGCACTGAGAACCTTATTTAACATGATCCCAGCTCCTTCAATCAAAGCAAGCAAGACCCCACCAAACAAAGCCGACCTGGAAGCAGAACCCAACCCTTGCCGCATTGAAAGAAACCCCCCAGTGGCAGCACCAGCTATAATTGAGTTCCATGGGTCTTCCTTTTGTCGGAGATACACCATTGTGCAATCAAAAGTAGAGAAGAGGCCGCCCCACACAGCAAAACTGCCGCCAACTCGAGGGGCATTCATACGTACTGCTTGAGTTCCTCCACTTAAACGTGCACCTGACGGGGAATTATATGTGCCTTTCAAGAAGTGGAATGCGGCACCTCCAACCGCACCCATTCCGAATGCACCACCAACATCATCAAGAATACGGTCAGGGCAAGGCTCTCGAGAAGTTTCAGGGGTTCCCATAGATGTCGTAAAAAGGAGATAAATCTAGCACTCCAACGCACCTATCTCCCCGCAAGCAATACCCAAAGCCTAAAACAGACATAAAATGGAAAAACTCATTGATATCAATGGATATTAAGACATAGCTGCATATTCAGTGAAATTTCAGACTTCCTCAAGTTTAATTACGATGAACAGACATCCCCAGAATATGACCACAAACTAAAAGAGACAACGGAGTTCAATCCCTCAAAATAATCAAGTTAAAACTCTTCAATTAGCTTCATGAAAAGCTGCTCTTTTTCATGAAAAATAACAACTACTAAATAATCCTCCTTTCAAACACAAAACTTGATTCTCAGGAATATTCCATTATGGTTGCCCGAGAATCAATCATTGCTACAATAATCAATAAAAGAAAAGAAATTAAATTTTGAGCTAAACCTAATCAGCTAATTCATACTTTGAGTTATGGAATCAAAGGAAAATATAACAATCAAAATAACAAGACGATAAAAGTATAAAACCCTAGCACAACTGATAATCACTTAGATTAAGAAATCTTTAGAAAAGAAAAAGGAAATTTGCCAGTAATTTCTTTGCAACCGAACAGAAACAAACTTTTCGTGTGGGGGAGTTTTCTTTTAATTTCTCAGCAACCAAACAGAGAATCGAAACGTACCCGTAAGAAAATCACAGCCTGATCGGACAAAGTGAATGCAGCGTGGAAACAGTGCTGGAGTGTATAGGGTCTCACCTTTCGTCGTCTTCGAATTGGTACCCGTGCACTGCACGCTGATGATTTTGGACATTTTATGATAATAACATCGAGTCCCTGATTTCTTACTATTTTACAATTAACGACATTTTCTCTTCGATTTGTATCATATAGGTCCTCAACCCCGGCAACCCTTGGAGTCTGATCAAATGACCCCACCCCGGTGACCCCACTGGAGAAATAAAGGATAGTCTCAAACATTACATATAAAAATTTCAAATGCGAAAGTTCCATTCAAGGTGTTATTTATTTTAAAATATTTTGTCAATCACTTAATTTATGATTCTTTAAAAGTTGTTCCGATGTCAATCATCTATCATTGGGTTGTTGAAATTCACATTTAATAATGTACAAAGAAACATTCCCACAGTTCCAACCAAAAACAGGAAAAAAAAAGAAAGTAGGGTCCTTCACAGTTGACACTCAATAAAATATTAGAGGAAAATTAAACCAAAATTGAGTCAACTTATAAGCATTTCAAGCATTAGTACTAGTCGGGTAATTAATGGGATGAGGGAAGGAATAGAAAATGTTTTGAGTTAGATTAGAGACTCTCCTCCAAGTTCATCAAATCTCAGGGATCATAAATACTTCAACTTAATAAACTAAGATGAAACTTAGTTTATATACATCATTCACAGCCACTTCAGTCACTGACTTATTTTACAAAGGCTAAGGCTTCAGCCTCCAAGATATGAGAAATAGAGTGTTCATATCATTGGATACAAAAGCAGGGAAACTTAAATACATGTACTGTCAGAGCAAAGCATACTCTACATTAATCATAAACTCAAGCCTGCTTCTTCACACCATGGAAATTAGACCATTTAGAAGATTGAACATGTGAAATTTCTCCATCATCATCTGATTCTAGTACGCGATCAAGTGGCAGTCTTTTCTTTCTCAACGCCAAAAGCTGAAAAAGAAAAAAAAAAACATTACAACCCATTACAGGCCAGCTAAGATAATTTGAGCACTTCTCAGTTTTTTATGAGTGAATTGAACTCACTTTGTACCGTTGAAAGTTCAGAGCTCTTCAATACAAGCAGCTTCTTCACAGTGGATACAAACATGCTGCAAAATTTCGTTGACTCCCATGAAAATGACGGATTAAAAGGGGAAAAAGAGAGAGAGAGAGAGAGAGAGAGGCTAGAGATTGACAGTGAGAACTGCTTACTGCCATGGAACATCACCAACAAGCATCCTGTCTCCTTCGTTATCCTCATAAAGTAATGTATATTCATCGCTTTTGGCTACTGAACTTGTGTCTATTTTCGACCCTTCCATCTTGTTTTTGCATCCAGCAGCAAATAGATCTTGTTGAACTAAAATGATAAATCAAAATTGAACTAATTTTTTTAACCATATGTACATAGCATCACGTCCCAAGTAATGAAAAATCAACAAAAATTAAGACTGACTTTTATGTAGTGAAGCTTCACCTGGAAGTAAACCTTTGAAGAGTTCATCAATGGCAAAGGAAAGTTCCTCATAGCTGTTATATGCACTGAGATTTATTTTCCTTCCGATGGGGACACCTTCCATATTGATTTTCACAAACAGATTAGTCTTGAGACTTTCAGATTTTGCAGCAATTCTCTCCTCTGTTGTTTCATCTGGCTTGGTATCTGGCTTTGACAAGCTGCTGCCGCCGGCAGCAAGATTTTTCCTGAACGAGCCGATTGGAGGCCATCCAACTACTGGAGCAGGTGCAGTTCTGCTTGTATTAAAGCAAAATTTAGAGGAGACAAAAAGAAAGTAAAATTTATTGACCTTGGCTAGATACTATAGCTGGCTGAGTAATCTTTAGCATTTCAATTTCAGTCAGTAGTACCACAATAAGATTGAAAAAGAATTAATGATGCTTGTCTGATTAACATCAATCATTTTTTGTTTATCGCTGAATATAGGATTGGTTTTGTTAAAGCAGGGCATATGAATATTATGCAAATGAAACTAGTCCATAGGAGTAGAAATTTTAACTACATATAGCAAGTAGGAAAAAGGATTTTCTCTTAACAGAGCTCTTCCGAATTCACCCACAACAGAATTTAAAAAAAAAAAAAAAAGTCACCGCAGTTTCATAGATAGAACCAAAGGTAATTATCAGATTTTGATAATTCAAACACACGTGAACGTCAAAATGATCCTGATCAATTTTCATCATGTAAATAAAGAAGGCCAAGAAAGAAATGCTGGTTACCTCTTATTGGAGCCATTGGTAACAGCTGTATTTGCAGCAACTGAGAATGCATTCTTATCTGGGTACAGTATCTCTGCCACTACAGAGCTACTTGACTTCAAGAAGCCCTCTTGCTTACCAGCCACTCCTTGAGACCTCAATGTGTCTTCAAATGCTCTTTTGGCTCCATGGAAACCGTTATTTCTGGTACTGTGACCGAGAAAGATTGGAAACTTATCTTGTTCTGGACTTGGAGGAGCAAGCCTCAATTCCAGTTTTTTGTCATCAGAGATCATGCTACGCAACCCAGGATTTCTTTTCATTATACTTGGCTGATGAAAGAAGGGAAAATGAAACAGACTTGGATGGAAAGAAACTGTATTTTGCTTCAACCCTTGTGCAGAAAATGGGTATTGAGTGTAGAAAAAGAGTGAAAATACATAATGTCCACAGTTACAATAATTTCAATTAAGAGGCAAAATGGAATCATTTGGAGAAATGGAATGTTGGCCAACAAAGGTATTAATTGAGGAGAAAGAACCTGAATGAAACTAAAAGCACTAGCACATATTATATATTAATGGAACACTCATTCTCCATATTCCTATCAGGAGTAATCAGCTTTCCCTGGAAAAAGTGAAGCCTCTGACACTAGTAAATAGTATTAGCCCACGTTTAAACCAACACCACGATAAGACTCTGAGGGTAATATAACTAAGACCATGCAATAAAATTCCAAGCAAAGCTAGAGTTGATATGCGTACAGTGAGTGGCTTCATTGACTTGTGTTCAAAATTCTGCCGGACGCCAAGTATGGTCCAACAAGAGGAAAATGGTAGGCGTTTCCAAGGCTTAAAAACATTCTAGAAATGGAAAAATAGAAGCTTACACACGCTAAATGCAACTTCCTCTATATATAATTTGTGCTCACTTCTGGCTGTATCATGACACCTGGAAAACATTAAATTGTCTAATCACTACAGAGTGGGATGAACAAATGTTCTCAATTATGAAGTTTCCACTTGAATTAGCATCAAAACTCAAATGAGGGACATTCGCTGACGTACGCAATTTCATGTGGCATTAGCCTTGCTAAATTTTGTATAAATTTAAGAGAAATTTCATGGCAATTTTGTGAGATGGCACCCTAATAGCAGTCATTGACTGACTCGTATTGACGGGCGTGCTTGTGCTATCCGCATTTCATGGGTGGGTGGACAAGGCTGGCTTGCGGTACATTTTGAAATTTTTTCGAAGCAAGCAATAGAGTGTTCAATGAATACTGGATTGGAGATATATCAAGTCACTGTCATCATCATTTGCATGAACAACACTTTTGCACTCACTATGTGTAGTGGTGGTTCCCTACTTCCCACTTATTTAGAGATATAAATCATATGATATGGATCCCCCTGCCCCTGATATTTCTGGTCGAGCTTCAGAAATTTCAAAGGAGATAGCCCTTTAAGACCTTTTTTGCTTTTTGCTTTATCTTCAATTATTTGATTGTTTTTATCATTACAAGTTTGCCTGCCAACCCATCTACCAAAATCAAATCACTCCCTTTCTTTTCCTCTTTTGATAGCCATAACTAATGTTGAGAAAAAATGGTTAAGGTTTCTCTCCTTCCAACACCTGTATCTTTGTGAAATATGCCTCCAATATCAATTGTCTAATGGTAAATGAACTGTTTCTTATCCAAGGTTTTTGTGAGTGTTAAAATGAAAATGGATAATGATGATGATAACATTACTCTTAATTTCCTTTCCTTTTTCTAATTAACAAAGAACACCCCCATTGAATGATTACCAAGTGTAAATAAGAGAACGGTTAATTTGACACACTCTCTCTCTCTCTTTCTCTCTATATATATATATATGGAAGTTCATAATCTAATAAAATTCGGTAGAGAAAAATAATAATATATTTGATTTATTTGATGTACTAGAATGACTATAATACAGCTCCATCCCTTTCTGTTAAAAATCCTCGAGTTTTCGAAAATTCTCACCCTGAAGTTTTCGTTACTAACCCTTGATTTAAGACATATTATGTGCGGTATTGTATAGAACACGAGCCATCAACAATGAAAACTTCGAGGTGCAATTAAAAAAATTTGGAAGGATGCTATAGCAAATAATGTTATAGCGAATAAGCTAGCCTTCGTTACAGATGCATATAGAACCTTACTATTGCTTTTGTGGATTCTCAGCTTCAGTTTTTAAGAAAAAAAATGGGCTATTTTGCTTTGGTCCACCAAATGTGGACAATTTTTAGTTCGTATGTTTCCTAAAGCATGGCCCTTTGGCTTTGTTTATTTTGTGGCTTCGCTCTCAGGTAATGGATCCTGTGGGGTTTCCGCATGTTAGCGTTGACAGAATGTTAATTCTATGGAGATTGCTAACGATCATTGTTATGTGATCTCAATTTGGAATCATTTTGTTGAAGCAATTAATGCAATTGTAAATTTGGAAAGCAGAAACTGTTAAGCTCCCGGCTATTGAAAATAAAAATGAAAAAGCTAGCAGGCTTCGCGCGCTTGTGTGTCCGTATATATATATTTATGTAAACAATCTTTTATTCTTTTTCCTTTTGCGGGATAGTCACAACAAGAAGGCTGAATAAGCTTCATTACGAGGGTGTACATATTTCAAGCTGGTAATTTTCCCAATTTATTTGCAAGGTTAGATAACGAAAATGTCCTCGATTAGACATGGGATAGTAGGAAAGATGCAGTTGCATTATTGGTAATAAGAGGTAGATGCCCAGAACATAACTTCTGCAGCATCATTAAATACAAGCTTCTTATATCTATTCAAGACTTTAGTGAGCTCGTAGCATCTCTACACGAATCCACGGACAGGCAGTGAAGTGACGACGGTTCCATATTATTTTGTGCATATCATATATATTATATACGTAATCCTATGCCACCTTAAGCAGCTTTAGCTTGTTTCACCATCTGAAAAAGAAATGAACACATAGACAATATATCAAGTACAGAGTTTAAACAATGTGAATGCACACAATTACGCAGACAGCGAGGTACCTGAAAGTAACTTTCGAGCCGCCTCCTCAGAGTTTCATACTCTTGCTTGATTAGTTGGAAACTGCTACTGCATCTGCAGAATTTAAAGCACCCATAATTGAAAATTTGGCCCCAGATCCAGAGTGATGACTGATGAGGAGTAATTATTGGTGTGCATGCTTATTAAAAATTCAAATAAGATTACCCTTCAGCATTTCCAGCATTGCAGTATTCCCTGAACTGTGAGCATGCGTCTTTCACCTTTTTAGCTCCAATACTAAAAATAAGTGCACAAAGTAAATTAAAATAAGCTGCTTGTTTAAATCAAGGAAAAATTTCGACACACCCCCTCGTCAAGTGACAATCTTCAAATCACCCCCTTACTATTGAAAACATCAAGTTATCCCTTAAAACTCGTTATTTTTAATTATTGACCGTCGTTGCCTCATAAAAGTATAAAAGTATCCATACCTTAACAGAATATTCTTATAACGATATTGTGAGGCTTAAAAAAAAAAGGGTTAATGTATGACTAGTTATTGAAAAATGAAAAAAAAAATTAGTTGATGTATGACTAGTCATTGAAAAATAAATTAAAAAATAAAGTGTTGAAATAACTTAATATACCTAAATAAATTGATAGTTTTCTTAAATTAGGCATGTTAGTTAAATAAATTACAAGACATGTCATAAATTACGATAATGCCATCAATATCAAATTTCAAAATTAAAAGTCATACCATTTTCGTCTTTTTCTTTCATTTTTTTCTCATCCTTACCCTTTTGTCTTTTTTTTTTGTATTTGTTTTTTCCCCGTCCTTACTCATTCTTCATCTTTTTCTTCATTTTTTTTCTTTTCTTTTCACGTACATGACTGCAATAGTATTTTTTTTCTTTCCTTTCATTTTTCTCATTCTTACTCTTTCTCTTTTTCTTTCATTTGTTTTTTTCTCATCCTTACTCTTTCTTCGTCTTTTTCTTCATTTTTTTTTATTTTCTTCTCATGTACATGACTCCAGTAGCATTTTTTTTTTCTTTCCTTTCATTTTTCTCATCTTTACTCCTTTTATTTATTTGGTGAAACTCCAATAGCATTTTCTTTTATTCTTTGATTTTCTTTTTTTTAGATCTATATTTTCTTTAAATACCTTTATTAATTGAAAAAGAATAATAATGATAATAATAAAAAATATGAAAAAAGGTAAAATATTATTCTTTTTCCAATTGTAGTTTTTAATTAATTTTTATATTTATTTTTTAAAATAAAATTTTTAAATACGAAAAGGTAAAAATTTAATCTGTTCAAAAAAATTAGTTATAGAGACACAAAATAAAATTATTTTAAAGTATTAGGGAGCATACTATAAATATTTAAAATACTTATGTGTGTTTTGAAAACCTAGAAAGATTTGAACCCATGAAAATTAATCTACCTAGGTTTGATCTTTTTCTGTTAATTGACTATTAGGAAAATGTGCAAATACTATTTTATCCTTTTAGCCGTTAAAAATAATAGAGAGATAATGAATTTTGGAGAATAACTTGATGTTTTTAATAGTAAGGGGGACGATTTGAAGATTGTCACTTCACGAGGGGGTAGCCCGAAATTTTTCCTTAAATAAAAAGGGAAACTCGAATTCTGGCACTTTTGTCCATAAGAAATCTTTAATTACCTTGAGCAGCTACCCTTGAACTGATGCAATATGTCATCCAGCCTGCTAAAATCTACTGGCCTATTGCTCCTGCAAAGATCAGTATGAATCAAGATCATCACCATCAAAGTCAACTTCAAGTAATCCCATGAATGTTATTGATACATTTTTTTTTTTGGTGTACTTACAGCGTTTGTTCTATGTTCTGGATCAATCTTGCAGAATCACTATAAAACAATGATACAACCTCCTCAACAAAATTTGGGTTAGCATCATCTTGCAGATCCTCCAGCTGAATGAGCTGCTCTGAGTCAAGATAACCCTGTAACAATTTATCATTTAGTTCACCATTCCATGCAGAGCTACCAATTAATATATAATTGCTGAATCAAAATGAAGCGTTTACTGTTTTCCTTACAAAGTGCAAAACGACACAATTCAATAGAAAAAAAAGGGAAGGGAAAAAAGAAAAAAAGTGCATCTTTTTAAACGGATTCTCCGTCACTATCATCGCAGTAGACAATGCTTGATAACGACCATCTATGGGTGCAACAGTTTTTGGGGGAAAAAAAAAAAAACTTAAAACTTAAATCTATCTCATAACCATGGTGGCGTGAATACTGGAAATTGTTACTTTTTCTCCCTGCATTTTCTACTTTTACTATTTACTGGATTTTTTTTTTTGAATAATCTTCGTCTAGTTTGTCAACTTAAATAATATAATAAGTCGCATGGGTATAGAAATAAGGGAGGGCTTAAGTTACGTTCACATAACTTAAATCGGCCTAAAAGTAATTATAACATTTGTTGACTCCTCAACATTCGAAGAAAATAAAATATTTTTTTCATTAACAGATAATATTCCATATGTTGATGATAGAATCCAAATGGATTGAATTTTAAGGATTCCAATTCAAAATTTGAAATAAATTTTCCTTTGACTTCTTTTGATTTAGTATTATGAAAACAGATAGAGATAGGCAGTAGTAAAAGTTGATTTTTTTTAAATAGTTTTAAGTGAAAGAATAACCACATTTTGTGAAATCATGAGTATAAGAAGTGATACAAGTGAGAGAGATTATTGAATGAAAATGAAATTGAAGTAACCTGGTCAAAGAGGGAACGCCTCATGTAGAGGACTTGATGCTGCAGCTGATTGCTGTTCATTTTTTGTTTTTTTTGGGTGGGGGAAGCGGAGAAATGTAAACGAATTGAAGTGAAAAAGACGACAAAAGTATACAAATAATATATATATATTATTATTATTATAGTGAGAAGAAAAGCTTGCCGTTGTTGTTGGGGCGAAAGAAAGTAAGGGGGGATTGATGATGTTGTACTGCTAGTGCTAGGCCAAGGTATTTATAGCAATGCCCAGCCAAAGGGAGATGAAACAGTTGTATGTATATACGTGGCAAGCAAATATCTTATTGGGTCGTATGCATGGAGATTCTGTAATTTTTCTTCTTTTTTTTTTTCTTTTTAAAATGATCTGTGTCTACTTTTTTCTGATAAGCAATTTTATTGTATTTTTCACAACTTCCAAGATTATCTCCTAATCCTAACCCTGATCGGCATGTCCTCTCTTTATATTTATATATTTAACGTAGAGAACTAGAAGGTTCGAGTCTCTTCCAAGTCTTCAATGAGCTTTAATTATATTAAACTTTAATACATTGAGTTGATTGAACTTTTAGATGGGCTTCAATTATATTAAACTTTAATTGTATTGTATAAAATAATTATTAAAAAAAAAATCTATCTCGTAACTTCAATTTTAAAAATATTATCATGGGTGCACATGATTAAAATTTAATTATTTTTTATATTTTAATAGTTTTTGATAGCTATTAAATCATCACTTTATATTTTAATTGGAAAAGCACTTAAGTTCCGAGATATTGATAATTGTAAACTTATCGATAATTATTACGAACCATGCATTCATTTAAGTTTCTGCTGCTTTTTGTACAGCAAATGTCAAATAAGCTGACCGCTCTGGTGATCGCGTTATTGATTAAAAACTGTTTTAAGAGGGATTAATTTCAATTTACCCCCTTCATAAATTGTTTATGCTTAAAGTACCTCTAAATTATTATAAATCAAAATTTAACCCTAACTATTGTTGAGAACATTTTTCCCTTATCTCTCTAAATAGTAATTGAGGACAAGTTGAGGTTTCCATTAATTTGCGAATAATTCGAAGATAATTAATTTTATTAGTTGGGTTAATCGAAAGTAATCCCTATAAGCGACAGGACATGGTAAAGTAGATAGATTATCTAACTAATTAGTAGCTTGTAGATAAAGCATAGCGGCAACGGCATCACTAATATCCGGTCCGTGCATTGAGTAAACATGTAAACCCTCGTAACATGTTTTAACCAGTCGACGTACCATCTAGGCTGCTGATACAACGTGATTGGATTCAAATCAGTAGCGGCAGGCACGTGGCAGACAGAGATTAGACTGTGAGGGCGGGTGCGTGCCTAGTGCTCCTGCGGGGAGCAGGAGCGGCATGTCCAATTTAACCTCGAAGCAAATCCTGGAATTTTCTTCCCAGGATACGTCTCTGTCAAAGTCCCCCATATTAATCCAAGGTCGCTAAAATGGCATCCCCTATTCTTTTTATCTTTTCCAGCAATAACGGCGCAGAAACTTTACCCGACAATTTTTTTTTTTTACTTGATCATAATTTATTCACCTTGTAGGCGAATAATGAACAGAAATCTACACTCCTAAAAGGCAGAATCATTGATAAAATTAACCACCCTCTGCGAATATCATCAATCAACGGTTATACAACAGCAAGAGATCAGTAGAAATCATGTACATGGTCCATTTTGCATCATCCATACAAAGAGAAAGCAAATTCTTATAATTTTGCGATTTCACTCGAATAGCAAACAGGCTGTAGTTAATTTCGGCGAGTTTTTAAAAGTACCAAATAATATCACAACATAACCTTAAGAGAATGAATCAGCGAATGAGAAAAAATGCGAAATTTCTCAAATTGGAAAACATCCGGTAATGATTGAAATGAGAATGAGAACATTATTACCTTTAGATGAGAAGACAAATCTTTCTCGGTCCGTCTGCTATTCTCAGGAAAAAGATAAATGTTAAAAGAAGGGTTGAGCAGAGATGCCCCCTTTATTCCTTTGCCCCCACTCTAGAAAGAGCGAGACGGCGGGGAAAGAAAACTTTTCAGGGTCATTGACTTTTTGAGTCTCTGTCCTACGCTTTATGCAGATGCGTGGTCACATACCTCCTTTGTGAAAAAGGAAACAAAGGTTTGTGGGTGGATGGGTGGGTGAGTGGGCGGACGGAATGGGATGAGAATATGAATAGTTCATCTACTACTGGAAGGATAGACATTCTTTTCTTGCTATCACTATGTTGATTGGAATCCCACTGTAAACATTATAAACCCTACACGCAATATCAGGATTTATAAACAACTTCGAGGGGAAAAACGAGATTTCCTCACCAATCATAGCCGGGCCGGGTCTCGCAATACCCGGACCCGATGCACTTTTTTTTTGCTTGGGCCGAGTTTTTAAGCCCGGCACCAGTTCGGGTACTCGGGATTTATATTTTTAATACTATATGTGTATATTTTTGTATAATTTTATAAGTTTTAAGTTTATTTCAATAAAATTTAACATAAAAATATAAATTTTAAGTGTTTAAAACTTTATATATGTGTAATAAATAAATTAAATAAATATAAATATTTAAAATAATATATATATTTTTAATATTTTTTAATAAAATCCTAGTTCTAGGCCAAGCTCCGGATTTATCAAGTGATATCTAAGATCAACCCGACTTCATACCCGGCCCACAACGCCCGGGGGAGGTCCGGATCTAGACCGGACGGATATTTTTGCCACCCCTAACCAATCAGCACACTATTGGCATTTTCAGTGCACTTATATCAGCACACTTAACAAACCATCTAAAAAGTACAATGGGAATAATTTACTGCATAATTAATAAACAACTTGCATGCATATCATGGATAGTAGTAGGTTCCTACTAGGGAATAGAACAAGATTTCTTATCTACGCTTGGAATTGAACCCTATACCCTAATCCATTTATTATTTAGGTGTATTTAGAGCATTATAACTAACAGCGTCAGCTTTCCTTGGTTTAAGAGACTAGCAGTCTTCCACAAGGTAACAGTCCTGATTAAACACTATGCACCAAGGGCATTAATTTATAAAACAAAAGGCATTGAAACTAGCAAGTGTGAGAATGCGACATATACTTGCTAATCAGCTTATGAATGTATAGGAAAAATGACAGATAATTAGCCATTGAGCATGCAAGCAGTTGCACCAATAAGAAGAATAAGTAGAAAATAACAGATTGGGATCCTCAACAGACTTAAGTGAATTGTATTATATCTAACAGCAAATACAAGCGAAACAAGATTCGCTGAATAGTCAATTCAAAAAAATTACAAATAGAGTGGAGAAAGGAAGACAAGAAGTCCATTGATTAACAAGGAATAAAAGGTGCACCTGTCTGGACGAAAGAGGTGGAAGCAACAGCAACAAAGAATTTGTGGACTCCCAAAAAAGTTCTCTTTTTCACTCACTGAGAATATTCTCATGTGCATACTCCAAAAGTTTGTGGGCAATGATGGGTCATCCAAAATTTAATTTTGAGGTAGCTGTATTGTAGATCTTTTTTCTCGAAAGTTTTTCCACAAGCATCGGTTCTGCTTAACGCCGCAAGAATCCCATTGCCTGGTAGACATTATTGAGAGTAGCATCCGCTATATCTGCAGCTTTTGCAGCGCCATCTGCCAGGACTTTGTCCAAATAAGCTGAATCAGACATTATTTCCTCATAGCGAACCTACAACAGTGGCAAAACCTAATTGATGATGGGACATGTTTATCAGTAATAATTGAAAATCAGCAGTAGAAGACAAATAGGCAACTTTTCCAACAAAAGGAAACAATCTCAGTACAGTTGTTAGAAGAGTGGGGCAACTGTTAAGAGTCAAATAGTGTGGAATACAAATACAAGTTCATCCACTGACCCACATAAAGCAGAGAAAAAAAGAAGTTGCGTTCGAGCACCAATTATTTATAACTATACAGATGCAAACATTAAATAAAAAGAAGAAAACAAAGTGGAGAGATCAACTTGCTTTCAAATCAACTTGAGTTGCAGAATCAAGCAAAATGTTATGCTTATCAGACTGCAGTGTCATGCACTGGCCAGTACTTAAACTTGACATCAGTGTATGCCAAAATATTACATGGCCTATACCAGATGTATCTCGTACATAAGCAATGATTCAGGCTATTAGACTCTTATTTTTAGAATTAGATTACGGAACAGATTAACACCCACACCACCCCCCACCGCACGGCTTAAGTGCATATAACATTATTTTCTTCCCCAGCTACATATATTTATTTGTTGGCACTCAAGCATGTAAAGAGAGTACTCCATGTTTCATGTCAACAACCCAAGAATTTTATCTAGTGTCCTACTACTTTTAGGTGCTTACTAGAAATTCCAAACAAGCTTGGAACAATAACTAATATTATATTTATATGAAAGTATAAGAAATCATCATTGCAAGTACACAAATGTACCCTGCACCTTAAACTCTTTTTTCTTAATTTCTAAGCAAAGCACCATATATAGAGTTAAGACCTGTATGGGATGCAGATGCTCAATCAAAGCATCCGTCAGAAGGGGTTTAAACGTACCCCAGTTCATATTTTGGCATTCCTCCGCAACTTCCTGCAATAGAAGTTCATGAGAATTACTTCAAGTGTGGAATATGTAATAGTTGTCACTATTCGTATGCACACATATATAAATAAGAATTCAGATGAACACATATTTGACATTGGGAGAAGAATTTTGCCAAATGAAAAGATGAAAATGATATTCTATAGTGTGATGCAACAACAGGTTAGCACTTGTGGGACAGATAAGGCCAAAGGATGCATGATTAGCGCCACAGTTGGAACTCCTGATATATACCATATGCATGCATGATGCAAATATCAACTTCTAAATAAAGATCATCCACAGCCTCAAATAAAATACTAGACTCAAATTGGATTCATAAACTGATATACTCAACAATAAGGGTTAGGTTTTGGGAATTGAAATCTGTTTTTGTTCACGTAACATTCATTTCGTGTCACAAGCAGGTTGTAATCCAAGACAAAATTATATCTTTAAATATTATTCTAGTTAACCCTTCCAGGAGTCCAAAGTGTCAGGTTTATCCACAGGACAATGCCTAAGGGATGTCATATCATTTAAACAACCAAATTGGTAATCAAGATTCAATAGAGGCTCTGAATCTCAACTACAAAGTTTATTTTCCAGTATCACAAGATCCAATCAGAATAATAAATTTTTAGTAATAGAATCTGAATTACAAGCTTACAGCAAAGAACTGCAACCAAATTACAAAACATAAATTCCATACCCCTTTGGTCTTCCCTGAAATGAGCTGATAAATCGAAAGAAGATTGTTGCATTCAGGTCTTGCCAGATTGTCAAATTCCAGACTGTAAGAGTTACAGAAAATGAGAGACACATAAAAGAGTATAAGACCTCATAGGGGAATCAGTCAACTAGAAAGAAAGTAATAAGAAAACAACAGTAATTCAATGACTTCCAAAATCAGGACAGATTAAGAGTTCACCCAGCAGATGAGTCGGTTTTGCAACGTTTAATCTTATTTGCTATTACCTACATGGCAAAAGTTAAAGAGAGGAATGAGACAACATCAGAAACTAGCTTCCTCTTATAAACATGTATAACATCTAGATATTAAAAAAAAAAAATGTAAAATTAATGTCCTGATACCTGAGAAAAACCATACCTTAGATGCGTAAGGATGGCAGTATATTGCAGTGAAACATACCTAAGAGAAGTCACTTGAATACAATTTCTCTTTCTACAGCTTAAAGCCAGACTAATCATGATTATAGCAGCAGATTAACTTCGTCATGTATTATTACAAGCCAATTCTATGAGAGTGGTCCACAATTGGTTTTTCTTTTTCGGAGGTATAAATAAACATTAACTTTTAAAAATCCAAATTAGATTTAAAATTGAGGATATAACGTAAAACTATTAAAACAGCTTATGGAGTCCAATACCTATTTCTAAAATATTTATCAAAGGTAGCCTGCAAGTCAATGTGAGATTATATTCCGGAAATCTAATATCATCCTCTATTCTCTATGATAAAGCAATGTTCAAATTAAAAGTAACTTGTATTAGCTCAGTTGACCAAGCAACCTGCACACTGACGCGGACTGGACCAAAATACAAAGAAGCATATCATTTACACTTAAACCTAGATAACATCAATGAACTTATAATTCAAATTATAGTGCTACACAAGGTTCATTAAGAAAGTCAAGAAACGGCGAAAAAATTTGTGACTCACATCTTTGGGGTCAAGAAGATTGATTCGAGACTGATCAGAAGGTGCAGACTTGGACATCTACAAAGTTGATAACCACAACAATTGTCAGCAATAACCAAAAAGATCTTTATCTGATATTAATAATTGTTAATTGTTCTTTCTTAGGTCCAAAGCTAGGTTGCTACAATTTGTAGTCAAGTAAATACCACACTGTCTCCGCAATCACAGAAATGAAAGGGACATTCTAAGGCTAGATACAGAGACATAATTGAATGAACATCAACATTCATAAGCAACTGGCTATGGAGATTGAGGAAAGGCCTTCATATATGTGAGAACATGCTTTTATTTTGAAAGATAGGATTGTTTGCTACCAGCTCCTCAAGAGCTTCTGAAAGGAATTGGGAAAACTGCTCTTGAGATAAGTGAAAAACTTTAAACTTATTTTTTTGTGGGGGGTGGTTGGAGGAGGGGGGGAGGGGAGAAAAGAAGAGAAGTGTTCTTGAACCCTTCACTCTACATGTCCTCAAGATTCAGGCATTCAAAGAATTTAAGTTTTGCCCGTTATCTTGAGGTTATGTTCACAGCAGTCATAACAAGAATGGCAAAAGAAAGTGGGAGAATGGCATTCATAATAAAAAAGTGGGAGAGTTTCATCCTTGAAAAGTAAGGAATTGCCAACATTAACTCCCTTGAGCAAACCTCCGAATGATCAAAAGTTCCAAAAAAAAAAAAGGGAATATGAAATACCATAGGTGGGAACATAATAAGTCATATTTTATTTCTCGTATTTACTCTCTTGATTGATACCCATATAAATATATTCAATCTACCGCATAAAAAATCTATAACGTAGAATACACTACGTTAAATGGTTAAAACCTTGGAAAGCCCATCAGTAAGGGACATAACTCGGGCTCCCGCTGGTGGTATTAGGGGTTCCGGTACCTACATGAGGAAACACATTTGGTAAAGAATACTCCATTGCTTCAGAGATACAATTATGAGCTGAACCAGGTATCAAGAAAGAGAATCCACCTTAAAAATAGCACCTCCCCGCCTGTGATCAATATACAACATATGAATGACCAAGTGGAGCAAATAAATACAAGAGCATGACAACATAAAACCTGTTGAAATGAGTATTATCCAAGTCCAAATCAACTTATAATTTCTTCTTACCCTCCTAACTTCTTCCATTTCCTTCCTCCATATAAGTAATTAACACGCTCAGCCAATTCACGGGTCAACTCCAGATGCTGTTTCTGATCCTCACCAACAGGGACAAAATCGGACTGCAGGGGCACACTGCAATTTATAAGAATCATGCATATTCAGGATAAATATCAGCATATCATGAATATGCAAAGGCATAGAAGTACACATCAAACTCTCTATGTTATACTCTTTTGATAAACAATACAAACTAAATAATTAAAAAGAAACTTCCAAGAAAAATATTTCATGCCCTATTGAAAGAGCTGCAGGCCTTAATGACCACCTGATATAAAAGAATATCAGAAGCCATCAGAACAGGATAAGTCAAGAGCGCAACTCCAACATTTTCATCCCCCTGCAGAATAAAAGTCAAAGAAACACAATCAATTTGAATAAATAGAAACACCAGTACAATACACTACAGAAGTAATAGAAAAGCAAGATAAAATCAATAAAAGAACCAACAATCTCCACTCATGACACAAATGGTATACACCGAAAGAAAAATTAACAGGTAATAATGGCAATGAATATTAAATTTAAGATTACACACCATTAGCCTCTTGTAGGACTTGATAACCAAAAAGATGATCTTAACCTTTGACTTCATTACCCAACAATTCAGTGGAAGTTTTTTCTGATGTCTTCAGAGTTGAGTGCTTAGATGAAGCCAACAAATAAGCAGATTGACGTTTGCATAAATAAAATTCATTCACATTTCACTACTAGAAGAACAAAGTGTAGTAGTGGGGGTTTTCCTGTTTAGGTTAAAGATTTTAACAGTAGGACTGGTCCAAATGCCCTGAGCACTGACCTAGTTCATGTGCATGAGCATTAAAGTCTCATTGATAAGAAGTGTATGGGGTAACACCAGAATTTGCAAAACAAATTAATAACAAGAAATGTATGAGCTCTCTCTCTCTCTCTCTTTTTCTCTCACACAAAAAATAAAATAAAATAATATAACAGTGATGACAGATGGGGCTGTCATACAGCTACAAACGCACCGCCTTATGAGATTTTTCCTTAAATTGAATCATTTTGTTCAGCCAACCAATTGGTGTTGCAGAACTTAGTAGCCACATCAACTCTACATGAGCGCGAACATGAGACTGCACAAAAACAGAAGCCTGCATGTCCAATTCAAAGTTAATTCTTTATAGTTTGAACTGAAATGCTCACATTGCTAAAGACAATAGACCTTGGAGTTGTCTATCCCGCATGCCAAGTAAATAGCTGCAGTTTCTCGTGTTGCTTTAGATAACTGTTGTGTATCATACGGTAATGTAATCTATACAAACAAACATAAAAGTAAAAGGTAGAGTTAAAAATAGTCTGCAATTACTGCTGTAAGAAAACCCAGTTCAAATGATTTTGTAATCTATAAAAACAATCATGTGGATTTTGTTAATTTCCTTTTTTTCTTTTTTTGAATGAGTTAATTTACTTTTCAGTCTAAAAATTGGTTATACAAAGACAAAAGGAATAGTTCGAAAGATATACCGCATGGAGATCGACAATGAAAAAGAGAGTCTCATATGAATTCTGCAACATCAAATCACAAAAGGGCTACGAAATCACAAAACCAAAAAATGATGAAAAACTGCCAAAAAAAAAAGAGGGTAAAAGATGTAAACTAATAAAGGTGACAATTACTTCAAATGAGATAATCTTAACCAGTCCTGTTAGAAGCCCAAATCATTACACAGATTGAAAAATATAAATTCAGGAAGTTGACAACAATTTCACTTCCTCAACCAGCTAGCATATTTGGTTTTTGAAACTGACATGCAACATCTACTAAAAGTATAAAGTATGAAAAACAAGTATGCCAACCTATTATTCATGCACAAAAGGTGCCAAGGATTTATTTGAGAAAAAAGGTGCTATGCAAAATACTGGAAGAGAATAGTGTCAGCAGCAATACGAGACCACTATCAAAGCATTCCAAAAAGGTCGTAAGCAAAATAATTGGATATCAGATTTACATGAAAAAATTATGGCATTATGTCTATTCAACAACAGAGTCATTTTCAAGTTAAGTTATGGTGCCTCATCTGAGAATACACAAGAGATAGTCAGACTACCTGAAGTGCTATCCAATTTTTTATGGCACCAAGATAATTTCCAAGGTGGATAGATCCTGTTGGCTGCACTCCGGAGACTATCCTCTTTCTGCAAACAAATCGGTCAACTTAAATGAAAAATCATCTGAAAATAGGAGAATAATGAGAAGGAAAACATGTTGAAATTGTCAGTGAACATTCTGTTTTTTTTCACAATTCAATTAGGTAGCAATTAATACCAAAACAAGCTCAAAATTCATCAATAAAGATACTATATTTCTAAGTAATCCTAATGTAGATTATCATTGTGATACACACTAATCCATTGCATTGTCAGTAATGCGAAGTATACAAACTGATGTGACATGAAACTATTGATTTGATAAAAATAGAAAAGTGAGTGACAACTAATGATAGCAAATAATGAAAGCCATCCCTAGCATATCATTCAATCGTTATTGCTTTTCAAGTATATAATCTTTAAATATATCGATATACAAACAAGTAGAAAACAAAATTATGAGAAATTATTCGTGCTTATCTGTTTATTTGTGAAGAAGCGAAGCTTACTTAACAGAGCTTGAAGAAGCGACCGGAGCAGTCGGTTCCGACAGCGAGACATTGCAGTAACAACGGAAACCACAGCCGTTGTGTGTTGCAAGGTTTCTGTTTTGACGAATTAGCCCCGGTGTTTTACAATATTTACTTGGAAGTCCACCGCGAGACCTGCATTTTCTTAATTAGCAAAAGCAAAATGGCAATTTAGCAAATGAAGCGTTGGAGAGAATTTCGTTAGTCAGTTGAAGATGATAAAGTAAGTGGGAGATTGAGAGTACAGTGAAGAAACGAGGCGCGGGGAGGAGTTGGAGACGATGAGAAAGTGAGAGAGAAGGGCGCGGCCCATTGTGTAACTTGTGTTTGTGTTGTGTTGTTTGGTTCCTGGTCTCGTCTATTTTATCCGTCGAGCGGATAGACGGGCTATACGACTGAGAAAGAAAGAGAGCCAAGTGCGGATGCGTTAAAAATGAAAATATGAAATCAATTTGAAAATCTCGCAGGCTCCGTAAATTTAGAAAGTAGTAAATTTTTTAAGAAAATAAAATAAAATGTTATGTTTACAATCTTATCCCACTCCATTATAAACTACTACTCAGATTGGATATTTAATTTATATTCTCTTCGGACGGTATTTTAAATAACAATCACGACAAAATTATGTTGCAACTGTTTTATGGTACAACAGTTGCTTCCAGCCATTAAATCTATAATTACACTGTTATACTAATTGAATTTAACGGTTGGAAGCAACTGTTGTATCGTACAACGGTTGTAACAAAAATGAACCCTAACAATCATATCCACTTGTCATTCGATCTTTGGACTTATGAGAGCAGTAATTGAGACTAATGATTCGAGTCCGGACTCACGCCTCTTCAATTAGTAACGATTGGAATCTTAAGGGCTAATGTAATATGAGTTGTGTAATTATATTATCAGTGTAAAAGAAAAAAAATATCAATCATATGATTCGTATCCATATCTATCCTTCATCTGATTTGAAATTAAAAAAAGCGTGATGAGCGAAAGCCCAATCCAAGACCGAATCATAGCTGTCGAATTCTGTGCTTAAGCTTTAAGCGAACCGCATCTGAGTTGACATGATTGCTGGGCCAAAAATATTCGGCTCGGCCCAATTTAACAACTCTATTGCCTACAACCCCTACATTATTCATTTATAGTCTCTCCTTATTTAACTCAAATCAGTCGGAACACTCCCCGCCGGCGCCGTTATTCCGTCTCCCTTAGTCCCGCGATTGTGGCCACGACGACTCGCCGCTGAACCTTCGAATTTCAGCCAAGCGATCACCGTTGGCCTCGCCACTCTGCTTGCTATTGGAGCTGGAGTACTTGGAAAAGTATTAAAGCATAAACAAGCAGTCAGCCAAAGAGATGGATAAGAATGAAGAGAAGCAACGGGAAGAAGAAAGAGAGCAAGTGGTGAGTCCATGGGAAGTCTCATCTTCAGGAAAAATAGATTACGACAAACTCATCGACAAATTTGGATGCCAGCGACTCGACCAGTCGTTGGTAGACAGAGTCCAACGACTCACTGGCCGCCCTCCTCACGTCTTTCTCCGCCGCGGTGTTTTCTTTGCCCACCGGTTTTTTTTCTTTCTTTCTTTTTCTCACTATTTTATATTCATTATTATTATTATTATATGTTTCTTTAGTCTTTTGATTGATTGAGATGAAACTGGGGCAGAGATTTGAACGATATACTGGATGCGTATGAGAAAGGGGAGAAATTTTATCTGTACACGGGAAGAGGGCCATCATCAGAAGCTTTGCATTTGGGGCATTTGGTTCCTTTCATGTTTACCAAGTTAATATTTTATTTTTCTTTAAATTTCAGCTAAATTACTATACTGAATTAATTGAAAGTTTTAAGACAACTATTGTAATTTTTTTTTTTCAGTGAAAATAGATAACTTGGTATAAGCTCCTTTTCAAACTACAATGTGCATTTTTTTTTTTAAATAGCAAAATAGGAAGAGGCAGTTCTATAATCGGCTTTATATTAGTTTTGTTTGTTTGTTTGTTATTTTTTTCAGCTTGTAACAAAATTCGAATAGCAGGTACTTGCAAGATGCCTTTAAGGTTCCTCTTGTTATACAACTGACTGATGATGAGAAGTGCATGTGGAAAAATCTTTCTGTTGAGGAGAGTCAAAGACTTGCAAGGGAAAATGCAAAAGACATAATTGCCTGTGGTTTTGATGTAACAAAGACCTTTATCTTCTCTGATTTTGATTATGTCGGTGGGTGAGTAATTGGATTTATTTTCCAACTATTTTAGAATTTTTTTTTATGTTTATACGTAGTTGATAACCTGCCTATAAAGTTTTAGACTTCAAGTTTTCTTTTTTAGGGATTAATGATTAGGGAATATGAGAGGAAACTGATTTAGAAATTTCCTTCAAAGAATTTATAGATAGTGTTTGGGTTAAAACTTAAAAGATAGCTTAGACATTTATGGAGTCAAAATTGTGAATCGATATAACGGTGTTGAAAATAATTTTTAATTTTTATTTCTTGGGTGTGTGTATGAGAAGGATTATGATTAGTGTTATTGTCATGAGAAATTGTGGTGTTATTTTGAGCTGATGCAAATTTTGGTTTGTTAATAAGCTTTTAGCTATGTTCAAAGTGCCTAAGTTGTCTGTAAGAAATCAATTTGTCATCAGTCCCACTCGCTGTATGTTGATGTACTGGATCATTTCAGTCAGTGGCATGCACACTGAAGGTTATGGTTGAAGCAATTTACCTTGCTGAAATAGATACTAAAATAGATGGCACGTTGTATTTTGAACCTTATAGTCTAACATGCAAGTAGGTTCTTTGACTTGTTTTAACTGAATATCATGTGTTTGCATGTTGTCCAGAGGACGTAGAAACATAAAGGGAAGTTAATATTGGTTGCATGTTCTCTTAAAGACATAGAATCATATATCAGAGTTGATATGGTGATAAAATGTATTATGGGCAAGAATTCCTGAAACTATGGCAACGATTGATTTAAGGGCATTATTGAACAACTATGTTGGGATTGAAAAGTGAATTGTTTTAAGTCATCCCCAAATGTGGAAAGATCCTCATTCATTATGTGCAATGACAAATTGCACCTGTCATTGTCGCAGTTGAGTTCTGAAATTGGTATACATCAGCATCAACTGTTTTAGCTTTTTCTTAAACCTTGACAGGCACATTCTGTCGTACATATTCTACTTAGTTCTTGTGCTGCCCAAGATAATGCGAAAATTTCCTTTGCAGTGCCTTCTACAAGAACATGGTGAAGGTTGCGAAGTGTGTCACATATAACAAGGTGATTATACACTTTTTTCTTTTGCAAATTAATTTCACTTTCCTTGGTTTTCTCTCTATTTGGTATCTTCCCTCCCCCCCCCCCCCCCCTCCCCGTGCCCCCAACACAAAAAAAAAAAAAAACTTCAGCTGTATTTGCTAATGATGGCTTTTTTTTTTTGGGGCCTGGTGTTGCTGTTTAGGTGGTTGGCATATTTGGCTTCACTGGTGAAGATCATATTGGAAAAGTTAGTTTTCCACCAGTTCAGGTATGTTATTACACCTTTTTCTGATTACATTATGATTTCCATGTCCATGCTCTTGGGGATCTTGTCTTTAATTGCTTTACTATTATATTTCTCCATGTTATTTCGTTGTGAGCTTAGGAGATGATTTATAAGGTATATATCTGTTATCTAGATTTTTTACTCCTTTTGTTTGCATTTGCACACTTGTTGATGACTTCATTGCATGCAAATTGATTAATTAAACTTCCATAACAAGTATACTCAAACTAGATCTGTATAACTGTCTATTATGAATATCATGCCTTTTCTAAATGGCAAATACCACAAGTGTACCGCTTCAAAGGAATTAAGCAACAAATGAATATTGCTCGGGTAATGTTTGTATATGGGAATGACTTCTATGCTTTATTTTCGGTTAATGCAGGCGGTTCCATCATTTCCAAGTTCTTTCCCACACCTTTTCTCAGGCAAGGATCACCTTCGTTGCTTAATTCCTTGCGCCATTGACCAGGTGGGGAGTCCTTTTTTGTTTGGTGTAAATGAGACTTGTTGTTTAATTTGAATATACTTTTGGATCATTTTAATGCTTAATAAATTGTAATTAAGGGCATGTTTGGAACACTACATTGCATAACATTAGGATATTATTCCTTATTAAGATAATGCTATCCGATGTTTGGAATGAAAAAAGGACCTATGGCGTTGCATTAAATTTTAAATTAATGCAGGATTTCTAGCATTAAATATATCCCATATTGGGTTTATACCGCGCAGCATGAGATTTGTCTTTTAACTACATTAATTTTCATTAAATCATTTTCTTTATTTGTTTAATTTTAAACTAAGGTTGTTTGGTTAATGGAAGCCACTTCCGACCACTGTTAGGGCGCCACCACTGCCTGCTGGATTTTAATGTTCATTGAAGTTCATTTTGGTGCCATTGTAATTCTTATTTTTGGGTCTACACAACAGTATAAGTATTACTGGAAACAGAGCTTTAGTTCGTCATACGACTACGGCGAGTGGAAGCTCTATTGGTGGTAATACATGAACCATTGAGTAGCTCTGGTGATGAGGACTCCAATAGTACCAAAACTGTCATAAATGGATACCGATGATTGCAGGTGGCGGTTCGTGGTGGTTGGCAATGATAAATTTTTTATTTATTTAAAAAATAAATAATAAATTCAATAAAAATAGAAATATAAAATATTATTATATAATTAATGCAATGCAATGATATGTCATGCAATACAGCTAATGCGATGGTTTCTAGTGCAATTCACCCTAAGCACAATATTCTCCTGAAACTCAACTGTTTTTGTTTAATAATGAATGCAATCGTTTATAAGGCATGCAATATATAAAATATAGAGTAGTATACATACAAACACTTGAAATTGTAGCTCAACTACAGTTTAAAATTTATTTCACTAGTCCTCGCAATATTCAACTGTTTTAATATGAGGACCATTTTGGGAATATATAATGGTTGTTTGGCTTAGTAGATTGTCAAGAAACTTTTTGAGGTGGTTAGCATTTATTTATTTATTTTGATTCTGTTTTTTCATTAATGTCTTTGAGTAGTGATTTTTCAGGACCCTTACTTCAGAATGACACGGGATGTTGCTCCTCGGATAGGTTATCACAAGCCTGCATTAATTGAGTCATCATTTTTCCCTGCATTGCAGGTATTATATTGTCTGGCTTAAAATTATGCTGGTAAATGATTGAGAGTCTGGATATGTACATGTATGTGGCCGAGCTTAGTTCTAACATTTGATGATAAAGACATTCAGTGAAGAATTTATTTCTTATACTCTGATAGTTGGTTTGTTGATGTAGAATCATTGATCTCATTGCTTTTGTAACCGATACCTGCAGGGGGAGACAGGAAAAATGTCAGCTAGTGATCCTAATTCTGCCATATATGTTACTGATTCTGCGAAGGCTATTAAGAACAAGGTTTGATTCTGAAACTGCATAGCTCCTCTTCTACATGGCTGTTTATTATTATATGGGGCTACTTTATATTTTTATGACATGCAATAGATCATTCTATTGAAATGTGCAGATAAACAAGTATGCATTTTCTGGCGGACAAGAAAGTGTGGAATTACATAGAAAATTAGGGGCAAATCTTGAGGTACTGGAAGTCTTGTTTCTTCAAATTTTTACTTTATTTATTTAGTATTGTCAGATATGATGATGGATGTCAGATTTTCTAAGTTGCTATTTCGAATATGATGTTAATGCGGTAATTGTTTATCCTGCCTTTTCTTTTCTTTTTCTCCCCTTTTATGAGTATAAAGGCAAATGGACCCAGAAATGGAAAAGATTCTGAAGGTCCTGCTTAGCTGTCTGTTTCAAGTATCATTTTACTAATGGCCCTGGTTAATTTTCAACTTTCTTGCGACTGCTCGATAGATTCCGGGATTAATGGTTTTGTGATAAATTATCTTTGTTTTTGATATCATCCAGGTAGATATACCAGTAAAATATCTAAGTTTTTTCCTAGAGGATGATGCAGAACTAGAACACATTAAAAAGGTAAAATTGCTTTTTCTAGTTATTTTGATTAATCTCTGGTGATAATTGTTGCTTTATGGTCCTGCAAGTTTTTAAGCATTCATTAAGAAAATAGCTAAGATCCGTTATTCTTGTCCCTCTTCCAGGAGTATGGTGCAGGTGGCATGCTAACGGGGGAAGTTAAGCAACGCCTTGCTCAAGTTTTGACTGAATTGGTGGAAAGACACCAGGTGGCTCGTGCTGCTGTAACTGATGAGGTAACTCTCCTGCATGCAATAACCGAAACCGAATGAAGCTTTTGTAAATTATGTGACATTATTGATTCGATATAGGTGCATTCAGTCACGTCAGATTGTTAGATTTCATGGTGGATTCAATAGAAAATACCAGTTATTAACCTCAAAAGTATTCAGTAATATGAATGCATGTTTTCAATTGTTTGCTTCTTTCAGATGGTCGATGCATTTATGGCAGTGAGACCCCTTCCCAATATGTTCGACTAGTGTTGAGATGATGAACTTGGGCGGATTTCCATCCATTCTATTTCCCAACCTGAAACATGCATGAGAGATGTTTCAGCTTCAAGCTACACATGATGGATTGGATTCCTTTTTTACCAATTTCTTTTCAGAATATCAGTTAAAATAGAGTTTTCCAATGGGACCTTAGAATTAAAGACGTGTAAGATAATGTCAGATGGGATGAGGCTGATTCTCTTGCATATCATAATTTGACACCTAATGGTTCACTTGTTTGAGCACACGCTGTTATATCCAAGTGTTTAAGCACATCAATCTCTTCAGTCTTCTCCTTGATTTTCATAATCATTCCACCACTTTCATTCTTTAAAATTTGTAACTCAAACTAAGAAGCCGCAACAGGAAAAATCATGCTTCGGTATCGAATCGATCATCCTTTATTATTATTATTATTATTAATTGCATTTGAATAACTACCTTTTTTGTCTTGCATTATTGTGAATCGTATAACGACTACAATACCATAGATAATTTCATTGTTTGGTCTCCGTTAGTAAATGAACTTCTTTAGAAATGCGTTTCAAACTTTCAGGAACGAGAGTTATCCGGTATTTACCGATGGAATGAAAACTTTTAGCCATTATGGTATTTTCATAACTTAGTGGATAAGTACTAAAACGAATAAAAAAAATCATAATCAGATTCAGATCTATTGTGCTAAAAAAGATTGGGGGCTCAATAGTATTGGGCCTGGCGCAATGACAGCCCACTTATCTACAAAAGGGCGGAGTTGATTGGGCCGACAAGCCCACAACCACTCGTAGCGCTTACTAGAGATTTCATTTCGTAGAGATTCGCAATCCATCAAATAGGCAGGCGAGAGTGAGAGATTCGCAATCCATCAAATAGGCAGGCGAGGGTGTGAGAGAAAGAGAAACGAAGAAGAAAAATAAATAAATGCCGGTGGCCTGGGAATTGGTGGAAGATTTTGCCGCGGCGTAAGAGAAACATTGAACCAACACCATAATAATAGTAAATCAGATAGAATATACCACCGTAGATGCTCACAAATCCAATTATACGCCTTGAGCGGGAGTGAGAGAGAGAGAAATGGTAGACGATAGACTACTAGAGAGAGAGAGGCAACAGATCGAGCAGATTCGTCAGCTCGATTTCGAGGAATTGCAGGTTGAAGAAGTCGACGATTTCCATGACTCATCCGACGACGACGACCGTGCCGCCACGTAAGACCCCCCTCCCCTGGGTCTTTGATTTTCACAATTTCACTGGATTAATTATCTTATCTTAGCACTTTAATTTATCATTTTATAATCACTACTCTGCCTGTAATTTACGTCTTAACTAGGCTTTGATTTTTGAACTCATGCGCGTGTAGGTGCGAGTATTGAAATATTTATTCTTAATACTATGTATGAGTGATTTACTTCAAATTAACTGGAGATGCTAAAATTTGTTCAAATTTTAGTGGCCTGACCAGTGATCAGTTAGAAGCTCGTTCTAACTTTATGTTATGTTGCTATGGTGTCTGAAAATTTTACCTTGTTAGCTGTTATTATTCTTGTAAATGTGTAGAAAACCAAATGCTTATTAGCCAGCCTGCTTTGAGCTCTCTTGTGACCTTTGAATACTTTTAGTTCTGGTTTCAATTGTGTTATTTTATTGTGATTTTCCAAAGTTATAGGAATAATTTTGTTACTGGTAACAGGGGTGCCGACTCATCCAATCAACTTACTTTCGACACCTGTTTGGCTTCGTTACATACATACCTTGGTGGTAAGTATGTGATCTTTGTCGCTGTCTCCCTTCTGTGACTTTTTTTTTTTTTTTTTATTTAAAAAATCAAATTTACATTTTTCCCGATTGGTTAGTGATAGTTCAAACTATTTGAGGTTTACTAATGACATTTGAGTGTAACAGATGTTGAAGATACTCACAACAGAATGGCTTTCTTGGAAGGGGGTGCCATCCTTACCCTCCCTTTGTTCTATCTTGATGGTATGTTACTCTTTTTTTTTTGCCTCCTCTGATTTGTTTTTCTGTCATACCATGTGGAATTCAAATTTTAGTAAATTAACTAGTTCATAAACTCGCCCATGTAAGGCCTAAAGACATAGTCATTTAGTGAGGAACAGTAACATTTACCATGTTCATATCGTCTTATCTTTGTTCTGGGGATGTCTTAGGCTTTCTATTCTATTGCCCTTATAAATAAATCTTCCAAATTATAGCAGTCTGACTTTGCTGTTGGTTGATTGGTAGGAGTTGTTCTTTTCCCTGAGGCTACCCTTCCTCTAAGAGTTATTAAACCAAATTTCATAGCTGCTGCTGAGAGAGCCTTGAGCCAAGTTGATGTCCCTTATACTATAGGGGTGGTATGTGAACTCTTCATCACTTTAATATATAAATATATATATATATATATGTATGTATGTATGTATGTATTTATATAGAATTCCTTTCTATAGCTATATCTGAAGTTGAACCGTGAAACTTCTGTTCAGGTTCGTGTTTTCAGGGAGCCTGACAACGGACAGATAACATTAGCAACCATTGGGACAACTGCAGAGGTTGATAGCTGACCCTGCTGCTTTCTTTCATTTTTTTCCCCTCATCTGATGATATGTGAGAAAAATCTCTATATGAGCAGTTAGTGTATGGTTAATGTTCCAATTCGAGTTCTGAGTTTCCTGCTGCTGCTTAATGATTGTTTATACATCATATGCATTTTTTTCTCCTCTCTAGTACTTTCCACTCCAGTTATAAACCCAATTGCATGGATTTTAGAGTTTTTAAATCTCATTTCCAAATTCAACAACTAAGGGCTTGTTTCTAAAATTTTGTGAAGACTTGATATGAAGTTTCTTCTGTTGACCTCTTTATAGTTGTTTCTGTCCACAATTCCCTTTTTGTTACTTAAATATAGTAGTTCATTTTCTCAGATTCGGCAATACCGAAGGTTGGAAGATGGGTCACTCAATGTTGTAACTCGTGGGCAGCAGAGGTTTCGTCTAAGACGCCGCTGGATTGATGTTGAAGGAGTGGTTAGAACTTTTACTTTTTGAAACTATTCACAAGATTTGTCGTTTTTGGTTTCTTATAGTTTGTGAGGCTGATATATCCAATTCCATCTTCTTAGCCTTGTGGAGAGATCCAAATTATCCAGGAAGATTTACCACTAAGGACCCCACGGGATGTGTTCGAAACATTGGGATGTGTGAGTAATCTAAGCCAGAGCCTCTCACATACACTGCCGTCAAATTCTTCATCACGTGGATATGGCATCAGGGACAATGATTCAGATGCAACTTCAGAGGAAAGCTTTGAGAGTGAGCTTTCACCAACAGAAAGGAGAATCCACCAATCTGTTATTGATTCCGCCTATGGTCGTGATATAATGGATGAATCAACAAGCAGCGATGATGATAAATCTGCATTTCAATCTGACATTCGATCTAGAAGACCTCATCTTAATTACTCTGATTCCATTGGAAATTGGAAACAAAGTGAAAATGTTGGCTTAAGAATTGGAAAGAGTTCTGCATTAGGAAGGCAATCTCATAGAGGGGAAGGGTCAAAAATGTGTTGGAGAAACGAGTTGAGCCAGTTCCGTAGAACATCAAGAGCATTCTTGCCCCATTGGGTGTACCGTATGTATGACTCATATTGTCTGGCTCAGAGAGCAGCAGGTAGTTTGACCTTGCTTTTTGTTCTTTCCTAACATTGTCTCATTTGAAGTGTTACATTATTTATTTATAAAAATGCATTAAAAGCAAGATGATTTTGGCAAATTCTCTAATAAGAGATGAACCTATTAAGCTCAACCATTTGTTGTAAAATAAATCTCTTTTAGTTAAGGCTTTACTTTATTCTTCACTTTTTAGATGATTCTCCTTTTCTAATTAAGCATTGAGATATAGGAAAATAACCTGTTAGGACTTCTGAGAAGGATGAGGGGAGGGCTCTTTTCTTTGGGTTGTTTAGGTATTGGATTTGACATGTGTCTTTTCATTGGTCGGTGATACTACTAGTTGTTTCAACATTTTGCAGATAAGTGGAAACAAATAGTTGGAACACCAAACATGGATGGTCTTGTCAAGAAGCCTGATCTCTTGTCATTTTATATTGCCAGTAAAATACCTGTCTCTGAATCTACTAGACAAGAGCTTTTGGAGATTGATGGTGTTTCATATAGATTGCGCCGTGAAATTGAATTACTTGAGAGTTTTGATCTTGTTCGATGTAAAACCTGCAAGGTAATATTATATTATCTCTTCAAGTGCATTCATGCCGCAAAGAATTGCCCAATTAATGCTTCCTTTAAAATCTGTCTATGCAGACCGCAATAGCAAAGCGGAGTGATATGTTGGTGATGTCTAGTGAAGGTCCTCTTGGTGCTTATGTGAACCCACATGGTTGTGTGCACGAGATACTAACTCTCAATAAAGCAAATGGCCTTGCTCTCTATGGTCCAGCAGAAACTGAATACAGCTGGTTTCCTGGGTATGGGTTTATGTTTCCTGTTTGGTTGCGATGATTATGTGCTAATCTTTTCTCTCATTTCCTGCTCTTTTCCACCATTTGCTGATAAATTGGCTGTAAGATATAATCAAGGCTGTGATTGTGATATTGCTATGGTTTGCAGGTATGCATGGACAGTTGCCAGCTGTAGTACTTGTGAAACCCACATGGGCTGGCTTTTTACTGCTACAAAGAAGAAGTTGAAGCCTAAATCATTTTGGGGGATACGCAGTTCCCAAGTTGCTGAAGGAACATGCTAAGCCTAGAATTTTCAATTGTTGAAAACCCTCTCCAGTCATCATCCTGTAATGAGCTTAATATGTAAATATCAGTATTGATATTTTGGCGATATATCCGGTATGTAGAAAATATCGATGCACGTGAAATATGAGTTGGAGCATTTCATGAACATGAAAGCTATTTTCAGCATTTGCAAGTTAGTGGCGAAATCGTATTTCTGGTGAGTTGGAAGCCTAGTGCTACAATGTTCCATTTATGCATGTAGGCAGATTTGATTAAGATCGTATCTACAACTTTGTTATCTCCTTCAGTTCGGCAATGATGGATGTCGAATTGTGCCTTGTTTAAAACTTACAGAGCCAATTTTTTAACTAGCTACGGGAGAAATTACTCTCTGCGCTCAGCTACTGGTCGCTTGCTCAGCGGCTCAGCCCACCAGCAACTACGTACTTAAATGTTAATTCACACAGCAAGCTCAGTCGATGATGATGGGTGCCAGATTGCCGGTGAATTCGAGGAACCAGAATAATATCTTCGAAAATGAGGATTATACACTATTATTTTGGAGAAATTAAGTGAAATTTTCTCGTTTTAAAATAGGTTGAAATCTTTGTATAGTTATAATAGTGTTAAATTTATATATTATTTTACTATTCTACCTCTAGTTTTTATGTTAAATCTTAATATTTAAACATTCTGAAAATGTAAATCCAAGCAAAATGATTGATATACACTTTATGATTAAATTAATTTAATAATGAATGGTAAATTATGGAAAAAAATTATCAGTAGCAGCTAGGAGAAACATTATAAATACCACTAATGGTTGTATAAAAGTATTTATTTAAATTGTAATAACAATTGGTCATATATGACCACTAAAGTTCCAGCATACATTTTAGTACTATGTAAAGGGGAAACAAATAAAATGTGTTCATCTATGAAATTACAATGACATTTAGCCATGTGTCCATTGCAATATTACAAAATGATGACTAAATGGCTCCCAAAAATTTATAATGCATCATACATTTCGGCTATCAACTTCGCTCTTGATGACTAAATGATTCCCAAAAATTTATAATGAATTATAATAAATTTCGGCTATTAACTTCGCCCTTGATGACTAAATGATTCCCAAAAATTTATAATGACTTATAAATTTCGACTATTAACTTCGATCTTGAGGTTATGTCAAATTGTCACCCGATTTTTATCCATAATTTATAATTCATTATTTAATTAATTTAATTATTAAGGGTAATGTCATTTTACTTGATATATATATTTTAAATTATTTAAATTTTACGGCTAACATCAAGATTAAGAAGTAAAATAAAAGAATAAAATAATATTTAAAACTAACACTGTTATAACTGCAGATAGTTTGCACTTATTTTAAAATATGGAGGAGATTTTGCTCAATTTCTTCAAATAAGGAGAATCCTCATTTTCCCTGTCTTAATCTATTTCATTCACAATTTTCATAAGGCCAAAGTTACTGCAAGTAGCCATAGTGAAAAAAATTTCATTGGCGATTTCGTGGTTCCGTTGAAATTTATTTCTGCTGAAACTAGGAAAGTTGGTATCATTTTCAATCAATACAGGAACAAAAAGAAAAAGGAGGTTCCTGATAGCAATGCTAAGAACCTCTACATGATTAAAACAAACCAAAATAGAAAACTAAATTTAAACTGATAAACAGGCGACAAAGAAATATTAAAAAGAACAAAAATTAATATAACTAGGTTCGCAGCAGATTGCAGAATGCAGACTATAATCGCACACTTCCACATGGAGTTCAGTTCAACGGTAGCTTCGGTACATTGGGCTGTACATGCAGCTCTCAGCGTAACTCACTAGATCCTTAGGACGAGGAAGACGGGAAGCCAGACCTGTATACCAATCAAACAGTATGATTAGTAAGAATTAAGAGAGTATTGGCTATCGTTTGACATGAGAAAGGAACTCACCAAGGTCATATGCCTTGGCAGCAACTTTAGCAGCAATGTGGGCAGAGATCTTTCTGATATTAGTGAATGGTGGGTATATCAATCCCTTATCGAAGTGCTCTTGTGTCACTTGCGCTGCCAAAGCTTCCGCTGTTGCATTGGGAATAATGGAAGCAGTTAGAATGGATCAAGCCTTGTTTCTTACTTTTGGCACATATGTAAATAGAACAAAATGTAAATGTCCCGTACACATTTTGAATCCAACATGTAATCATCCAAGTACTTACAGGCTGCTAGAAGCATCTCATCGCGAACACGAATTGCACCGGATATTATCAAACCCAGACCCAATCCGGGGAATATATAAGCATTGTTTCCCTGAGAGACAAAAATGAGAAAGGAGTAAATAACAACTTCTTGTAAATTTCAGGTAGAGAGAATTTTCAGCAACAAAGTGTTTCAGGTGTAGGTAGAACCTGGCCAGGCACAAAAACTTTCCCATTGTATTCAACAGGGTCAAATGGGCTTCCACTAGCAAAGATTGCTTGACCCTGTGGATTTGGTAATAAGGTTAACAATGAAAATGAGATCAGAGAGTTCCACTCATGTTTCAAACTCCAGCACACTCACGACACTTGCATAAAGAACGTCAGCATAGGTAGTGCAAGAGTCTGAATATTAATTTACCTTACTCCATGTATAAGCTTCTTCCGCTGTACACTCAGACTGTGAGGTAGGATTGGATAGAGCAAAAATAACGGGTTTCTGCATGCCAACCATTGAGATTAATGAGAAATTCTTCTGGGACAGATCATTTATATATTGGAGAGACAGAGAGATGGGGAAAAGGGGGTTGAACCTCATTAAAGGATGCCATAGCCTCGACCACCTCCTTTGTAAAAGTCTTTCCTACTCCAGATGTTCCCATCAACATTGTTGGCTTGATTGCCTGATTAATTGGGAGCATGAGCCATCAGGTAAGATAATGGCTAAAACATTGAAATTGTCCAAATACATTAATGAATTATCAAGTGACTTTTTTTCCAAACCTTGACAGCATCTAATAATGATTTGATAGGTGCATGCTCATGAGCCCATGGCTTCTTGAAGTGCTGAAGTGACTCCTTACGAGAGCTCACAATCAGTCCCTGCAACAGGTTCAAAACATCAGTTTTGACTCGACGAAGATAAACTGAAACATAATAGTTGAACAAGCAAATGATTAATATAAAGGTTAACTGTTGTACCTTTGAATCTACCAGCCAAATCTTCTTACGGGCCTCTTCAATTGGAGCTTTTGTCTGCCAAGAACATAGTAAATGATTAATCACAAAGCTAAGGGCTTGGCTAGGAAGAAATTAAAAGATAAAGACAAGAAGTTTATACCTGCTTTGACATTTCAAGAGCAATAAGCTCTGCTATACCAGTTCCAGCCTTCAAAATTCAAAGGACAAAAGTGAGTCAATGAATATATGCAACATGGGTACATCTATGCCTTATCTTGATAGTACATAGGAATAGAAAGAAAAAAATAAGCACACACACATACAAATATTAAAAAGGTGCCAGTTGCCAAAAATGACGAATAAACTGAAATTATGAATCATAGCTTGACCACACAGGAAGGCATGCAGACAAACCAAGTAAGAGCTATTAAAGAATATAATCACACCATTAAATATGTAAATAATGTATGTGAGGGCATTTGATTGAATTTATCTGAAGAAGACAGAAAAGAAATAGAAAGTTCATAAGGTGCTTCAGCCTCACCTCTCCAGCACCCAGGAACAAGAAAGTTTGGTCAGCGAGGGTTCCGCCAACTAATTTCAAAGCGGAAAGAATCCCAGCTAATACCACAGATGCTGTACCCTGCAATAGATGAAAGAGTTCAGAATTAGGAAATCCAGTATTCATAAAAGAAAGAGAATGAGCGAGCTTTTACAACATCATTACCTGTATATCATCATTGAAAACGAGATGGCTTGAGCTGTATTTTGACAGAAGCTCAAATGCATTGTGATTTGCAAAATCTTCAAACTGGAAAAGACGTTAATATTGTTAAGAACATAACCACATAAAGTTCAGAACCAGCTCTTTTACTATTAAAATGTTGAGAATGATAACTGACCTGTATGAGGACTTTCTCCCCATAGTTTTGCTTTACTGCGGTCATGAACTCTTGTAGAAGTTCCGCATATTCCTAAATTATATAGATAGAACTCCTTAATGTTTCAGAAAATAAATAAACTTCACAGCATGGCTAATTAGGAATCAATGAAGGGAAAGAAAAAAAAGAGCAAAAAGCAAATCTTCAAACCTGGCCAGTTGCCCTCTTTTGCCTTAGCCCAATGTAGAACTCGTCATTCAACAACTGCTCGTTGTTTGTGCCTACATCTATGGTTATGGGCAAGCACTGCAGATGGTGATGCGGGAGTTAGATACAAACAAAAAAATATTTTATTATCATTAAGAAATGCTTAATCATAGTAATGCTTACAGCTGACGGACGGAGTCCTCCCAGTGCTGTGTACAAAGAAAGTTTTCCTACTGGTATTCCCATCCCCTGGCAAAATTGAGCTCATTTGCGTTAAGTAAGATGGTAAAATCATGTTATTGTTCCAATTCATAACTTAAATGCACGTATCATTACCTGGCAGCCAAGATCCCCAAGCCCCAAAATACGCTCACCATCAGTAACAACAATAACTTGAATATTTCTCTCTGGCCAGTTTTTCAACACTTCAAGAATCTTTCCTCTGATTGGACACCGCTAATTAGCATCCACTTAAGGCAATCTAATAGAGCAATAACACATAAAAATAATACATATACAATTATATTATCATACTTCTCTTTCAAACTGATGTAAAGACCCTGGGGGCGCCTGAAAATGCTCCCGTATTTCTGGCAAGCCTCTCCAACGGTTGGAGTGTAAACAACTGGAAGCAGTTCCTCCACATTATCAATGAGAAGCTTGTAAAATAGCCTTTCATTCCTCTCCTGCAATACATTCAACAGTGGAAAGAAAAGGTTAAAACACAACTTTAACACTGCTTATTCCACATTATCTGCGTAATAACACTACTGTTTTTACAGTTGAAATGTTCAAGAGCATTGCATTTTTTCTTTTTGCCTTTTTACAGAGCATTAACTTTTGTTCAACACAGACTATAGCACCTCTATAAAGATAGTCATGATAGGCGAACAGTACCTGAAGATCCATCATCGCTACATATCGCTGCAAAGGAACTTTGTATTGGCGAAGGTTGTGCATCAACCTTTTCTCCTGAATAAACAAGGTTGTAATAGATGTAAGCAAAATTTCAATGGGTTTGAACCGTAAGTAACATCAACAATGGTCAAACAAACCTGAAGCTCCTGATTCATAAGTGCTGGTGGCAAAAGGCCACGCAAGTAATGAGCATCTCTCTCATTCTCAGTGAAAGCAAGTCCCTTGTTGTGACGAGGGTCCCGCAACAAAGTATACCCACTGCAACGAATATGATGATCAAATAAATTTGTTAGTTAACAATTCAAACAATGGTAAATAAATAAATTATTCCCTTTCAGTCATCAAAGACTATAGGCTCAAACAATGTATTTCATATCGAAAGAATCATACAAGATGCTAGGAAAATTAAGGCCAAGTGCACAATATATACTGAATTGGTCTCGAGATTCAAATTAGTAACAGCCTCTCCTCATTCAACAAGCTTCTTCTTATGCCTTTTTTTTTTTCTGGGATCATATTCAGATCTAGGTTCTGTGAAAAACAATTACATATAGAAGTTGTATGACTCTTGAGAAAGAACCATAGTTTTCTTTCTTTTGTTTGAGTGATCACGAAATAATCAGTAATCAACAAGCTTTGACTTTTCAAATTATGCATCTCTAGATCTAAGTAACACTTCTACTAAGCTGTACAAGTAGAACCATTCAACCAAAACACAAACACAATTGAAACAAACAGCTAAGTAAAGATCAAAACTTTAAAGAACAAGAACATAGGAACAGAAGAAACAATCAAGCAAAACATGAAGTTGCGCAATGTGTGATCACCTAGCAACAGAGACAGTCCAAGGAGTGATAAGCTGATCCTCGGTGGCAAAATCCTCACCATACACATCCACGACACCACCACCACCAGCGGCGTTGTTGTTATCCAAATCACTACCGTTCACCATTGTATTTGTTGTACTCTCCATTAAAGCAAAAACCCTTCTTTCCCCCCTACCCAACAATAGTTTCTGCAAAGACTAATAACACAAAGCGGAAGCAAAACAAACCAGAAAGCAAATAACTCTGCGACGGTTAATGTTTTGCTAAAATGAAACCAAACACACCATTTATAAGCAACGAAAAGTAAGAAAAGTCTCTTTTTTTTTTAATATGGTGAGTTGGCCTTTTCCAATGTTCGTTGTCAAATGGAATGAATAAGATACATTGCCCACGTGTACAAATTGGTTTTCAAAGAATCAATGGGGTTCATTTGATTACAATATTTTTTCGAAGAAAAAAAAGAAATAATACAAATATTAATAGGATAATATTCAACAAATATGAAATGAAAAAATAACAAAGTGGGAATAGATAGATTAGATCAGTTTAATGGTAGGTACCAGAAGAAAAGGGTGTCTTTTGACTGAAAGCATTTGTATTGGATGGAATTGAAGAGGAAGGTGCAAGCGTATATGTGTATGTGTATGTGTATGTGTTTGCGTATGTGTAACGACTCGACAGTTGACACAAAAATGTTTTCCGCGTTTTTTCCGAAGAGAGAAAGCCCGAAGCCGTTGGTCCACCTGTCTGTCTGTGTCTCCATAGATTTAGAAGGTAGCTGGCATGGCTTGTCTTGAAGCAATATTATATTTATTATTACTCTTCTTCTTCTTCTTCTTCTTCTTCTTCTTCTTCTTTAGAATGGGAGTTGAATTTCTAGAAACTCTGTTATTTCAAACTTTGTTTCCCCTTTTCTTTCAATTCAATAATTAAAAAAGAAATAAATTAACCTCATTTATTACTAAAATTACCATTGTTAAGTACCTAAATTATCAACAAGTTGATATTTTAAATAAGCATTATATACTGAGCCCCATTATCATAGAACCCATAATTTTTTTTTTCTAAAAAGGTAGAATTAATGGTATTAGTGTTAAAAAAGAAATAAATTTGTAGAAACCATTTATTAAGAAAGAAATTGATAAATTATCCATATAAAAAGGTAAACAACGATATGATTATTCAAGATAGAATTCAAAGAAGAGATTGTGCTGATGCAATCTTTGCCATTGACAGAGAAAAAAAAAAACTTGAATATCAGTGATTTTCTTTTTAATTTTTGGGAGGAATATAAGTGATTTGATTCTAACTAAATTGATAGAAAAGAGTGAGGGAAATCAAAGAATTTATTTAATTATATGTTAGGAGGCAGCAGCAGCAGCAGCAGCAGAGCATAATATAAGTTCATCCACATGTGAATCTATCAATCAAAGTTAATGATGAAAAGGAAATGGTCCCAATTAATTTCGGATGAATTTTTCAATTACTCCGAGCATCGACATCATTGACATCTCACAAATTTCTCAGCCACTGGTTTCCAATTATCTGTTTTCAAGTGGGCTCAGCTCATGCCTGTGCCACTTTTTCCTGATAATAAGTGATGGATATTTTCATTGAAAATCCGCGCCACTTTACTGTCCGTATGTGCTGTACCAGGCCTTGTTTAAACAACTCACGTGACTTCACTTTGTTTTTTTGGTCGAAAATTTGAAACAGCTTCTCCATATAGATTTTGGACATGTTACACGAAAGGTAATGGCCATGTTCAAGTTGCTCGGAGAAATAATATTTCTTCGTAATCACACGATTAAAATGATAAATTATAAAAAATATATTATCAATAGACTCGTGCGATCATAAAAGCATACTCCACCTTAAAGTAACTCTTAACATAATCAAATCTTACATTAAAATATAAAATTCTTTTAAAACTTCTCATAAGAACTTACTGAATAATTATTAAAAATGAAAAATTAATAGGGTGAATCAAATTTTAAAAAGTTCACAAATATTTTATTTATTTATTTTGGTTATATTCCAAATTTGTTTGTGGTCAATTAGGGAGGTTGGCTGGCGGTGGAGGCGACTGGTGAAGGTGGCATCGCTCTGAACACAGAGACTTGAACAGATCGGAGACCTCGTCTTGTTGATAAAATATCAACTTAACGACTTTTTGACTGGACCTGAAACAAAAAGCACTTTTATATTTTCAATCGGGAAGCACTTTCACATTTTTTTTCTGGAACAAGATATACAAGTCAATGGTTACATGCATCAAAATCAAATAGCAATTGAATTATACGCGTTAACTTGTTCCGATTTCAATCGAACCAATTGTCAATATGTCACCTTGAAGCATTAATTTCTTCCTTGATCCTTATATATACACTTAAATTATTGGAAAGTCAAATATATATATATTGGCCAAGTAAATAACGTTTAATGTAAAATTATTTTGTTCATTATTTTACGGTCCATTTGCATGCAATTACGTGCCCTTCCACAACTTGTACTAATCTGAACATGCAATCTTTTTTTTCCCCCACTTTCATTAATTAAAGCCTTTTAATTTAACGCTATGTTCATCTTCAAGTCAATACTATTACTTGATTAACATATTATAAAGGTATGAACGCGGTGACCTCAGCCATCAATTCTTGAATATATATTTGAACCATTCCAATTAAAATGGAATCATTTGAAAATTGTATTCGAGAGACAAATGTACTTTATTTAAATTTTAAAAAAGGACATTGATGAAAGAACATGATCTACGTACATCTCTATAGTTTTCAAGATTACATCATTTTCCAACTCAATTTCCGTTTATTATTATACTCAAATATTTTTCCTAAATAAGCTTCCACTCATGTTGATAAAGATTCCCAATAAAAAAATTCGCCACATCTAATTGATTTTAAAAATAATAAAAATAGTGATAATGATAGCGAAAAAAATTAAGAATAAAAGAAAAATTATTTTTAATTTTTAATTAGCTCTCGTTAAATCTATTAAAATAATACTCATAAACTCATAAATCCATAAAATTTAAACTTTAACTTTATTATAAAAATTATACTTTAATTCATAATTAGCCCACAGCCCAAAGTATTTTTTCATTCTCAAAAATTGAATTAATTTTTTTAGTTTCCACAGCAATAATCAATATAACATTTTTAAACAATGAAATTTGTGAAGAATTATATATAAAATCAGATGGAAGATGAATAAATAAATGATAGTTTGACTATTTATGTAGAAAATTATATATTTAATAGTATTGATAATGAGTTTATTACGTAATATTTTCAAAATATACAAATACATTAAGAATAATTATAAATATATTAGGTAATATTTTATATAATCAAAGTTTTTAATTTTTACATTTTGTTATGTTAAAATAAAATAAAAAAATAAAATAACCAAAAGAGATTCACTTTACTCTTTTTGTTTTTCTTGTCTCTTTACAATGCTTTAAATCAAAAGCATTTTCTTTATTTATTCGTCAATCGTCACGCTGGTGATGGAGTAGCCTATCAGAGCATTGATGTCCGTCAACGTGCGGATTTCATCCCATTTTCTACAAATAAAAAACACTTTCCTTCAATTATTTAGTCTTTCCACATTGATCCCTAAGTCTAGTTAATTCTAGTTTTCAATTATATGAATATTTTTGCTATATTAAAAGATTTTAAGAATAAATTAAGTACATTGAAAAAAATGTTTTTCATTGTATTGATATTAAAACTGTCTTACATTATTTTCAACACATAAAATCTTGCCAATGAATCTTTCACAAGAACAATTGTTTGGAGTAAATTTAGTATCAATGAATATTATAGTTACGATGTTATGTATAGCTATCCGAATTTTTAAAATTGTATTATATTCTAAATGGGGTGCTAATCAAGTGCGTGCAGTCATGCACCATATGGAGCACGACTACTTGAGTGGTAAGCTCTCATTTGGGGGTTGTGGGGCGATTGTCATGCACCTAATCACGTGTGATTTCAAATGTGCCCCAACTCGATCAAAATCTTTGCTACGTCTATGAATAGAGTCATATTGTTTTAATAAAATGTCATAGTTGGTTGTATTTGTAATGCTAGCAAAATTAATTTATTATATGAATGGAACCACAAAATAATATAAGTGTTTTCAATAAAGATATTATCGTATTAATTTATTAAAATTATTAATTTAACCTATTAGTTCAAGTCGGGATTGTAAAAAGAAATTATTAATTTACCGAGTATTAATTTATATATGTTATGTTGTACTTAAATTTAATTAATCATGTTTTCACTTAAGTGACCAATATATAGATTTATTAGAGTAGTGTTGTTTTTTCCCTAAGGATCGGAGTAATAAACTTAGTGATTAAAAATGATTTCATATATTTAAGAATGTTAAATATATTTGTACGATCCCAACGAAATATCCCATTTAAAAATAGAAAATTTAAAAAGGTAAAACAGCAGAGGATTGTGAGATGGCTTTCTTTTTCTTCTTCTTTTTTTTACAAAAAAAAAGAGAGGCATGTGAGTGCGAAGAGTTAAAAGCAAGAAAAAGTTATGCATATTGCTGGGAAAGTTAGTGATGGCGTGCTCTATATATGTAATAATTACTCTATAATTGTAATTGTAATAATAATTAGAATATATAATAATGCTCCACACAACCTAAGCACTTTTGCATGTTCCATGCCAGCAACATTATTGTCGAATCGGACAAATCATATTCATGTATAGTTAAATAATATAGAAAATCGGTTATGATATATACGTATATGCATTGCTTTCCTTAACTTAAAATCTCCTACCGCTAAATATTATACCGTCCTGCTTGATATGTAGGTTAAGCAACTGTAATTTAAAAAGTATAATATTAAAATATTTGATAAATATTAGTTGTTTGTAAGATAATGAACTTATAATATCTTCACTATTTTTATTTAAATTATTATTTAAAAATTATATTTACTACACATTATTAACTTTTATTTTATAATTACATCTTTTTTTCTACAACAACTCTAAAGTATAGCGCGTCAAATATCAAACAAAGCCTGCATTAGATTTCTTTTAGTTTGTTGACTACTATACATGCATTTATATATTGACCACTTTTAGGATATATTTTTAAATATATCAAAATATCTATCAAAGCCTGCATTGATATATTTTTATTTAATCTTTATTTCCTATGTTTTAATCAAAAATCAAGTAACGACAAGTCCAAACCACATTCATAATCAATCAAGCTACACTTACAACACATAGTAGGTTTGAGATGCAACGTTATAGTAGGACCGTTCAAAAGTCCTATTTTTTCATCTACTTGAGTTACCTACTATATTACTTAAACTAAATTTAAATAAAATTCTTATAACATCATATACAACCTGAATCCCGATTTTATAAATGAAACTGAAAATTCAAAAAAAGCAATAATAAATTCCTTCTTTTTTTAGGTAAAAACTCGTTTAGTCCCTATAATTTTAAGTTAATTCCTATTTTGTCCCTGCTTTTAAATTATTGACACCATGCCATTATTTTTTGTTTATTTTGACTTACTTTTACAATATTACCCTCTTACAATAATGTTAGTTTTTTGGACATTAATAAAACAAAAAAATTAAATTACAAATTTAATCAGAAAAATAAAATAGAAACAAAAGGAATTTATATTAATTTTTGTAAAATATTCCACTAAAGATTTAATATATTAATTTTTTATTAATGTCCAAAAAAATCAGTAATTTAATTTTCTTTACAATATTAATTTTTTTGGACATATGTGAGCTCCAACAAAAATTAATATATATTCTTATTGTTGTGATTTTATTTTTGGGTTAAATTAATAATTTAAATTTTTTATTAATGTGCAAAAAAAAATATTATAAGAGGATAATATTGTAAAAGTAAGCCAAAAGAAACAAAAAGTAATTTCGGGGTTAATGATAGGGATGTTTTGAAGTAGTTTTAAAAATTTATGAACTAAATGGGCATTAACCTCAAAATATATGAACTAAACAAATTTTTACTTTTTTTTAATGATTTTCATTTATATATTTTAAGAAATAACTATCGTTGGTGTGTTTTACGAGTAATTTTTATTTTTTGATTATTAATTGAAGACAGATTTTGACACTTCTTGAGTTTTAAACATTCAACTTATGTTATAATATGACTAATTGAGTATGATTTTGGTCAATTTTTAATTATAAATAGCAGTGAATTATATATATAATATTTATAAAAAAAGAAAGACAGTCATTTATTGAAAATAATGTGACGTTTAAGAATTAAAAAAATACTACAAAAAAGAGTGATAGTATTTTCCTATTTCTAAATAAACTAGTAGAGTTAGTAAAATTTAGTTTTAATGTTCGAACCCACCAACATAGGTGGAGAAAAAGATATTAAATTGACATTAGGCCAAAAAAAATTACAAAAAAAAAAGCAAAAGGCGATTAAAAATGTACAAATTCGGGTCAAACCCATGAACTTGGGCTCAACACAAAACCGCCCGTTTTCAACCCACTCTAGATTAGAACGGCACAATATTAGCACCAAGGCGCAATAAACAGCGACCACAACCAGAACGTAAACGGCCCAATGCACCATGAAACGACAACACTTTATGTTCATTTTGTTTTTATTTTTGTTTTTAATACATATGTTTATTTTCTTAACATTACAACTGTTTTAATTTTTGTTGTAGAAGCGGCACATTTCCACCACGTGTCTATTCTCTAAAATATCAGTTGTTAAACTTTTGACACTCGGAAAATAAATGTGAAACTACTACACACACGCACACCACACACATATATAACGATCACTTGTTTAATTGTTTAATTGTTTTTTTCATATTCAGAATAAAAAGAAAAAAGCCAAAGCTCTCTAGTCTCTACATTTTTAGTTAGTGTTTATTTGATATAACTTATCTAATAGTAATAAGTGTTTATTTAATACCATAAATTTTTATCAAAATTTTATTATTATTTTTTAGTAGAGCCTTTGAAAATTAAATAAAGTATTTTGCCTTTACTAGCAAAAACTCATATTTTTGATTTTTAAAATATCATTTATTTATTTGTTTATCAATATTATTTTATTCATTTTATAACATAACTTAAAAAAACTTGCTATTAGAGTAATTTTATAATTGTTAATAAAAGTTTTCATTGACAACCAAACAACTAAAATTTTTTAAGTAAAAACTCTATTTATAAAATCTCTACTAACAAAAGTTTTATCTAAATGAATTATATTCCAAAGCTATACCAAACGGAGCCTTAATATCATTAAGCTCTTATTTAGTTTATTAAAATTACATTTTGGTTAATAGTTCCTGCATTAATAAGCACGATTATCGCTCTATAACACATTATTAGCATGACTATTACTTTAGTACAAGAAGTATCTTATCCTCATTGTTTTATTTTATCTCTTTAAATTAATATAACTATCCTTATAGTTATGCTTTGTGACTATAATCAATTTGAATCTCCCACAATAAAAATAAGGTTAGTTATTACGTTGATCTTATTTATTTTATTGCTAACATCACAACCAAAGCCAAAAGAAAATAAGATTGAATATCAAGAATCAAAAGGCAAGATTACAAGATTTGAAGAAGCAAATGAAGACAAAAGACAACAAGAATAGAAGACTGAAGTTTTTAACTTTAGAAATTTAGAACTTTGAGAATTTTAAAGATATGTGAAGACTTTATTTAAAAACTCATCCATCCAAGAACCTGAAGATGGCTAATTTAACAAAGCTCAAATTTAAAGTCCTCGATATTTCTGGCAAAAACTACTTGTCATGGATCAAGCTTAGCAACATCCACTGAAGATCGCGTGAAAGCCATGATCTTCCACCTGTAAATTATCTTCAAAAGTGGACATTCCAATGGTAATATATAAAGTTAATGCTGCTTACATTGCTTTTGTATCATAATTGGACTCATACGGCCTTCTCATATGATTATGATTTTTGAGATAATAATTGACATTGTTTTTGTAACTTGGATTAATGATCGACCTGACTTAATAACCCAAACCGTATTTAAACCTGAATTAACAACCCAAAATTAAACCGAAATTCACATACGAATCATACTGAACCGAACCAAAATAAATTTTTAAACCCATTTGGGTTGAATTCTTAAACCCGAATGGGTTGCAAACCGAACCAAAAACCAGAAAAATCTAAGCAAAAACCGAAATGCCCACCCCTCTATCTATATATGTGACAAGTGACCACTTGTTTTTATTTATTTTAAATTTAGAAAATCAAAGTTAACAGCAGAAGCTCTCTACAATTTTAATTAATATCATTAAGCTCCTTTCTACTTTATTAATATGACTTTTGTTATCTTATATGATCAAGTAAGATACATAATTTTTCCACAGTCGTTAGATAAAAATTTAACAATTGTGAAAATAACATAATTTTATTATTTTATAATTTTACAACCGTTAGATTTTCATCAAACGATTGTATAAGAATTGTGACATAATCAATCTCCTGTTAATATTACATTTCGGCTAATACTTCCTGCATTAATATTATAACAATTTTTGAATTTTTTTATGTTATTTATTTGTGAATAATCGGTGTAAAAACCAAAAGGAGAGAAGAGGACGCTTGAAAAGTAGAAGCTTTTGAACACAGAACCACCTCCCGTTTTAAGCTTTTAAAGTTAAAATTCCATTTCGGTTTCTCCCCAAATTGGAAAAAATAAAATATAAAAATAAAAAGCTGTAAACTTTTGATTCTAGGGTTCCCAATTCAATCACAATTTAGTGATTGTTCAACCATCATTTATCTCCCAAAATAAAAAATAAAATAAAAGTTAAGTAAAAGTTAGGGTTTTAGTTTGAAAAAAGTTTGATTATGGATCGTCTCCGTCCAAGACAGAGGTCGGTTTTTACAGGCTTTACTAAAACTGAGGTAAAAATGCGATCTTTTTATCTGGGTATTGATCAATTTTTGGTATTATTTGCAAATGCACTTGATTTTCAGAAAATGCTGCTTCACTTCCTCTGCTTAATTTTTGTTCTTTTCGTTTTGGAAAAAGAAACATAGCTGAAATGTGGGAGTGCTGGTTTGTTTATTTATTTATTTTTTTAAACAAGAATATTGGTAATTCTTTGGCAAGTATGAATTTTTAGTTCTCTTTAATCATTGCATTCTTTTGGGTTTGTATCAGTTTGGTTCATTAGCGCGTGGATAATTCATTTGATTGTGTGCCGTGTACGATTTGTATTAAGTCATTTCCTGTTTATTATCTTAAAGCTTTAACAATTTTTTTCCATAAGAAGTCGATTTATGTCCTATCACACACAATCTTGTCTAGCCCTGCTTTTATTGAAATTGTGATCTTAATTATCGATATTTATGGCCTTTTTTCTTTGTGCCATTGTTTTATGATGAGCACCTGATTTTGTGTCATTCCTCACAAATAGCTTGAGAAGATGGAGAAATTGTTAATGGAATCGAAAGATGACTTGCTTAGCAAGGAATTTTGTCAAAAGATTGCAAAAAGTTTCAGGTGAGTTATGCTTCATGTATATATGTATTTGGTTTTGTGCTATCAAATTATTTGGATTGGGAAATAGATACGTACACAACTCTGTGGGAGTGGTAGGTTTTGGCACTAACCCTTTTCGTTTTGGGATGTTATCTCATTGCAGTTGCTCTGCTGGTCGAGCTGGGAAACCTGTTGTTAAATGGACTGAGGTACTTAAACATCTGCTACAATCGATTTTTTCTTCTTTCCTCTAATGTGCTTTCATTAATCCTCCTGTCTTGTCCTGCCATTTGGAATGAGCTATAATGTCTGTATTTTTTCCATTCTTTTATTAATATGATTGTGTCCTAGGTACAAAGTTGGTTCCAAAGTAGGCAACAAGACAGACCAACCAAAGTTACCTCATCAACTAATGAGTCAAAAAAAGGATCTGATCTCCCGGATGCTTGCCCTCCAATTAAGGAACATGGAAGTTCTCAAGAGCCTAGAGGTGCTTCTTCTCTTAATTCGATTACTGAAACCGCAGAATATTGGATTTTTTTTTTCATTTTTCATATTTGTAGTATTTTAATTTTTGAATTGCTCAATAGCTAACTGCTGAACACTTGTAATTGTTACTTGATTTTTTTATTTGGGAATTTATTTCCTGATCACTAGTAATTAATTAATTATTTTTTTTTTTCATAACCAGGAGAAAAGGTTCCAGATGTATCAGAAATGGAATTTGAAGCTAGATCATCGAAAGATGGGGCATGGTAAGCTTACATATAATAAGCAAGAAAGGTTTGAATCATTACTTGAATGTTTAAGTGCATCCAGGTTGGAAGGCCTCTAGCATCTTTTGATATCAGAAAAATTTGCAATTTAAGGCGATCGCATAATGCTGTAGGTAACAACTGCAAGATGGGGCATAAGCATTATGTTTTTCCATCATTGTGGTTGAATGTACATAAATTAATGAGAAATATTGAAGAGGAAAATGCTTATGCAAGTAAAATGTTAAACAAATTGCCATATATTGAAATAACTTTTTTTTGGCACCGAGAAACCAAAATATCATGTTTTGACTTTGAGATGTGGTTTCATCTAATCTCTCTCTATCTCTCTTTCTGTGTGTGTGTGTGTGTGTTTATTTCAATTGTAGTTTACTCATCATAGCGTACCAACAGAATGCTGTCTATTGGTTGAAGGTTTTACATTTTACCAAAATAAGTACAATTTAAACATTGATGTAGCAAGCCCAAGAGGTGGACATATATGATGTCATTGGAAGTTCCAGTCTCTGACCCTAGATCATCAACAGCTGCATTATTAATTGCAACCTTCAGAAAATTCACAGATAGCTGGCTTGCTTCATTTTAGAATTAAGTTTCGATAAACTGAAAGTAGTTACACGTATTGATTGATATATAGGCTTTAAAGCTTAAACATTGAATAATTATGTTTGGATGTGCAGGTATGATGTTGATATGTTTCTAGCTCACAGGTTTCTTGATTGTGGCGAAGCTGTAAGTATTTAGCTCGTAACAATTTGCTTTACTCTATAGAGTAGTACTGATTTTTTTAACTGATGTTAAATATTCTTGTGACTATGGCTATAATATTTAAAAGGGGCAGGCTCCTAGACTAAATTCTTTCTGTACAAATAAAGCGGTAATTAGGTGGTATTGACCATCATGTATGTGATTATCAATAAACCAGTCTATTTTGTTGTCTCTGTTTCATAATTCAATTGATAAAATTTCTAATTTATTAAAGGAAGTTCGTGTTAGATTTGTGGGATTTGGGGCGGACGAAGATGAATGGGTTAATGTAAAAAATGCGGTGCGAGAACGCTCTGTCCCTTTGGAGCCTTCAGATTGCCATAAGTTGAAGGTTGGAGGTCATGTACTTTGCTTCCAGGTGATTTTAAACTCGTTGCTTTCTTGGAAACAATATCAGAACTTTTCTCAGTATCTGCCATTTCATCTTAAACTTAGTTTGTCTTATTTAAATGTCAGGAAAGGAGAGATCAAGGCATCCATTATGATGCTCACATAGCAGAAATTCATAGAAGAATGCATGATATTAGGGGATGCAGGTGCCTGTTTTTAGTTCGATATAATCATGACAATACTGAGGCAAGTACTGCTTTAACATTTTTCATTGTCAATATTGAATGGTTATTAGGTTGTCCACTGATTGGTTTTCTTTTATCCAGGAGAGAGTTCGTTTGAGGAGATTATGTTGCAGGCCAACGTTTTAGATCATTGATGCAATGCACGAGATTTAATCTACAGCTCACATTTTTGTCTTATTGTGTTGAGCTAGTAGGAATATCGACTGATAGTCTAATGTCTATTAACGCGGACATTATGGATGTAAAAACCTTAACCACATGCTACTACTAATTGTCTATATGCGGTATATATCCCAATTGCTATCTATTCTGGCATCAAGGCTTCCCACGCTCGTTGTGGAATATACCGAGATGATCGAAAGAAATAATCGTATACACTCAATGGCTGTAGCTTATATTTTGGACAGCCACAACTCTCAGAATCTCTCTGGAAATAGATCTCTTGTTATTACCATTGAGAAGGGACCAGAATTTGACGTGGTTTACTCCGTAACATCAGAAACTTAACAAAATACCAGTGCCATATCTAGCATAACGGTAGGCTTTTTCTTTTTTTTTTTAGGGAAATTTTTAATCTACTCTTAAATAAATTGATATTTTGTACCGCACACTCAAAAAAATTGACGTGTTGCACTGTGCCCTCAATTCCGTTAATTTTTCAATTATTTCTAACGGCTCCATCTAATTTTTGATTGAATGACAAAAATGCCCCTCTATATGAAAAAAAACAAAATTTTTAGTTCATTTAATTTTTTAAGGCTTTTTTTTTTCAATTGCAATAAAAAAATTTTCTTGTTACATGTACATTGTCACCACTATTATTTTTCCTTTAATTTTTTAAAGATTTTTATTTCAATTGCAATAATAAAAATGTCTTATTACATGTACATTTGTCATCACTATTATTTTTCCTTTAATTTTTTAAAGATTTTTATTTCAATTGCAATAAAGAGAATTCCCATTAAAATTAATTTAAAGAGTGAACTTTCAATTTTACCCCTCCACCGTTAAATTTAACTGAGAAAATAACGGAATTAGAAATACTGTGCAACAAGTCAAATTTATTGGGGACACGGTACAAAATATCAATTTATTTAGGGATAAATTAAAAATTTCCCTTTTTTTTATAGTACATTATGGTTGCCAAATAAACTAAAATGATCAAAACAGGAACAGAAGGCTTGACCATTGTATCCCACGAAAGTCCATGTCCATCAAAAAACAACCTGCCAATCTTCTCTCCATGTTAATGTATGAACGAAAGCACAAGAGGCAAACCTTTCGATTTCTCGCTTAAGTCAATGCCATCAGATCAAACGGTGCACCTTAGAACTTGAAAATATTGTTAGCAACTGACTAGTGAGCATATTTTGTCAAACCGTGTTTTAACAGCAAATGCAAGCCAAACTCAAGACATAGGGTACGCTTAGAATTGTTTAGAATTGAGATGCTGTAACTTTTAAGTTACACCTACTGTGGAAAAAAAACTGCAACTATAAAACAAAAATTAGTAATATATAATAAATATAAATTTTAAATAATAATTTTGATTAAATTATTAAAAATGTAATAAATTTTCTATTATACAAGTGAAAAATCATATTAGCATAACTTCCAAACTGCAGTAGCTAGTATTTACCAAACACTTTAATGCTGTAACTTTTAAGTTACAACTGTTCAACCTTGATCCCAAACGCACCCATAATAATCCTAAACCCATCTAATATAGGAGAAATATAGAGGCGTTGCAGCGAACACTATTGAAGAGGGGTATAAGCATAGACAGACATGCATTTGTTTGTCGAGTTCAATGTTAGTTAAAAGTTCTTCGAGTAAACCACGAGAAGTCTACAAATTCACCAGTTCCAAAACTATAAAGAATCCTGTCCATTCTATGAAACACAAAAATATCATGAGCAACGTCCAGTCAGTACTTCGGCTCTGGGTGGGGGGGTGTCCTGAGCATAATGAAGTTGCCACTTCATTGACAACTCGGGGGAAAATGAGAGCAGTAAATTTTAGTATCACCCTGTATGAATGAAATGAAAAACAGATCAGTCATGCAATAATACAATGACCCAACCTGCTTTAGCTTGTGAACATAAATAATTAGCTGCGTCAAACTTGACAATATTTAGGCACCAAGGAAATGAAAGAACAAGGAGATGTTTGGTTAATAACTTCACCATACTCACCTAATCCATGGATGTACGGAAGTTCAGGGACATAGTCTCAAAATTATTAAACCTTAAGATCAGTGATAATATTGAAAAAACACAGCCACAGAGATTCAACAACACTGATGAAGCTTTTGCAGAAATAAAGGCCCAGAGTCTTACCAGCTGAATACACAGAAGTAACCATTGCTTGGTATAGTGGCCAACAAAAAGATTACAGCTTCCACTGAGTACATAAATGTAATATCAATGATAATTTATAAATAAAACTGGCCACAATGCGAGCATGAGATAAGGCAAGAATTCACGCAGACGGATAGTAGTTCCAGTAACCCAACAACATTCCCAAGACTTACCGAGTTCACAATTACTTGGCTTCGTGTTACCAGAAATCTTATGCTGGAATGAAAGCCTTGACAACTGTGCTTCAGCTGTCCAAGATCTTGACCAAAATTAGTAACCCTTACATGATAATAAACACAAAGACTAAAAGAAGATTAACATAGTCAAGCCTTATTAAACTTAACAAACAAAATGATGCCACGACTTACCATGCTGACAACTGCTTGCTTTCTTGGTACACTTCCTACATAGGTATCTAAATAGGCTTGCCTACTGTGTTTCTGCTCCCAAGATCTTGACCAAAATTAGCAGCTGATACTTAATTATACACAGAAACACTAGTAGGTAAAAATAGTCGAGCCTCATTGTGCAGATAAACTTACAGAGTTAGACAGAAGCAACATGCATTATACCTGGCTAAACATTAGTCTAAACAAAGGACATCAGCAATTAGAGTGTGGTCAAGACAAAAAGTACCAATATTTGAATCTAACATAGAATTTAATACATCAATGACTAGCCTGAGAAAATAATTTGCACATGGTTACTCCACGAAAGCCAGTGCGTGAATTGATCAATGACCCAATACATATCTAAAATTATAAATTTTATCCATGAAAAGGCTTATCCTGAGAGATTCATAATTCTCTGAATAAGCAATCACCATCAGCTTGTAAGTCGGAAAATCAGTGTTACCAGAGCCACTCAGGTCACATAGTATCTTGTAGGGAATAATGTATAGAAAAAAAAAATGGTAGTTGAATATGTCTGCACTAGAAGAGATGGAGGTTTCGGAGGTTGGAAATCAGCATGCTTGAGCAAATGGAACAAGAGCTTTTCAATATTCATATAAACTTGGGATGGGGCAAGTATGTGCATAAATTTATAGCATAAAAATTGATAATAATAAGCTTACAAAACCACTAGAGAGTAAACAAAATAGATAACACTCTCTCTATTTCTTTCAGGTCAAATTGAGACATAACAGAATCAAGTCCATAACAGGGTGAGAAAAATAACTACAGACTGACTGGCTGGACAGTCTCTACATTGCAACCCATTTTCCAGGTTCCCAAAATACCATTCATGATAAAACATGACCTGTGCACATGCCTTCAACCTAGAGATTATTTTTCAAAACTATACAAGCGCTGTAACAATAGGTAACAGTTAACCATCCCAGTGGCTATGAGATATCTAATACTAGTTCATATCGATTTCATCACAATTGAAAGACAGTGCACAGGTGTTTGTAGCAGATGCTACATAATAGCAACAGTAAAGTAGAGTTTTGCATACATCAACTCCCAAATGCCATGATTGGTCAACTCAGCTAAAGAGGAACTCAGCTTCACAAGCAGGTGAAGTAAATGGTGAAGACTGTTTGCAGTTGTAGAAGTGCAAGATCAAAATAAATCAAGTGGCATTCCAACAAAACTTTGAATTCATGAGACAGTTCGACCATAGCAAACAGATGCGATATAAAGATTCTTTGCCCATTTCTCCTGCAAGATAAAATATAAAGAAAGGCAGCACCAAGTGACTACTTACTCTCATAGGAATAAACTATGGCTAAAGGAAAAACAAATAGAAATAAAGTAGTTTAAAATGAACATGATAAGAATATCTCACAATCCACCTTGACATGAGTGCTAGGAAAAGCAGAAGTTCGGAGAGTCTCTTGAGTTTCATCAGCCGGTTTTCTTCTAGGAACACTGAGAACAAAAGCAGCCTGGTCCCAGGTAGCCGCAGTTGATGTGATACGATAGCCACTATCCCATCTCCGGTGAATACCTTCACTAGGATACAGAAAATCCAGTTCCACAACCTGCAGTGGAAAAATTATTTTATAACAGAGATATTTTCTTAGACACCAAAAAGATTCCTGCTTCCACAGATATTCACAAATCCCAACATATACCTGATCAGAAAATCCTGCACCACGAGACATAACAATTGCCCATCTACTTCCAGCAGTGGCCATAGCAGTTACATAAAAACCCTCCCTCCATTTTTTATTGATCCACTTAAAGGGAAATGAATCACTGACTTTATAGGATTGCTGCAAATACTGTGTACCTATTCAAATAAAACAATAAAAATCTAAGCAACCTGGGTATTAAAAAATGTTATACCATAGCTGCTTTGCAGATATACCAACTAACCTTTAGACATTACAACTAATGAGCTACCATTATTCGCTCCTGCTATTGCACTAATGTAGTAGTTTTTCTCCCACTGTTCCATAATCCATTCCTTCAAAATAAGACCAGAATTTGCAAGGTTAATTTGTTGAATTAAAAATAAAAGAAACCCTACATGCAAGAAAATACATCCTCATCACCTAGTGAAATAAATGATGCTACTTGCCCTACTTCAGATTTATAATAACCGACTTCAAAATGGAAATGTAACAACCTTATGAAGAAAGTAAGGCGAAAGTTCATAGACTTGAGCTGAGAAACCAGTGCCTGCATCCATAATTAGAGCCCACAGGTTTGAACATGAAGCTACGCTACTGATAAATAATCCATCTTCGTTTCCTTTCTCAATATGTTGGGAAAGTCTCGCATCAGCCACATTATAATGATATCTACAAAGAAGGGTAACAGGTTAACTAATTAACATTCCATCATTAACTTATTATCCTTCCATCATTAAATTGAAGAGTGCTGAAAGCAATTTCCAAGTAAATACCTCTGCTTCATAGGCCGACGGGCATTATAGACACTGATCCACTGAGTTGCTGGCATTCCCATTCGAACCTTTTTCTTTGGTTGCTCATCTTCTTCCTCCTCCATTGTCAATCGTCCTCTCTTATGTCCTACTTGATATATAAGCTTCACCAACAGAAAGTATACATGTCAAATGAAAAATCTAATCGAAAATCTGAAAAGTTCCTGACCCAACAGCCCTTATGCCAGAAAACATAGATGCAAGAACATGAAAAGTACCTTCTGTGCACCATCAGTGTTAATTGGCCTAATATCTGGGTTTGGGCCAACAATCCCATCAAAAAGAGAGATGTATTTTGCATAATTGGGTTCCTCATCAAACTTCAAATTAACCACATACTCAACAAACAGTCGAAAAGGCTGGGGACAAAAGCAACACAAAGTTTCTGGGGAAGTGGCCATCTTCTTCTTGCAAACAAGGAATCCTTTATTTTCTCCCTAAGCAAACCACTAAATTAGAATAATGGACAAACCAATGACAAATACAACACCAAACATTAGAAAAACTGCGCACCTGATATCCTTGCCAAGGAAGCCGACCACGAAGAAGAAAAATGAGTGTATAAGCAAGAGACTCAAGGTCATCTCTCCTGCTACCAGTTCTACCAAGATGAGCATGCACACTAGCGTACCGCACTGTTCCCCTGTAGTTCATGAACCAATGAATCAGAATCAATAAAATAATATTTCAGAAGTAAAAGCTGTAAGTAAATGAACGTATCACCTAATAGTAAAAACAATTTAATTCAACCTGAAAACATCTGGACGTTGATCATATTCGACATGTTGACCAGTTGAACTATCTCGCCACCTGGTTGCTGTATTATAACAAAGACAGCAAAAATGATGACTCATTAGAGAAACTCTATTGCTAGATTGAGAAGATAAAAGTGTTATATAAATTACCTAACCCAAGGTCAACAAGAAAAAGCTTTTTCTCATCAGGAGTTTCAGGGGGACCAAGCAAAAAGTTCTCAGGTTTCACATCCCCGTGCACATATCTGCCAAAATAAAGCAGCAACGTTATGGTACCATATACATGGCAATAATAAAAGATAAACAAGAAAGAACCATCGTTAATGATTTTGAAAAAGAAATTATAATGATTATAAGGAGACATGATAGTAAGAAATATCACCCTCTCGAGTGCATCTTCTCCAATATAGAGATTGCTTCAATGGCAATGCATGCAACCATTTCAATTGACATCCTGAGTTGGAAAAGCAAAAGTAAACACTCGATGGAGATAAAGTGGTCAAGTCAATAACAGCTATAGGATGGATATCATCTAGCTATCAGTTTCCATAAGAACTTACGTGTGTGAATTATTATTCCAAACATCCCATAAACTGGGACCAAGCATATCCATGACCTGCATGCAGAATTGAATAATCATTCTAACCATTTCAAAAACCATAAGATTAGAAGCTACAACCTCTTGGTCATAACAAACAGAAAGTGCGATAACACAAACACATACCATGACATAGTAGTCACCTTGTCGGCCCTTGAAGTGAACCCGTGGTACACCATGACTGCCGCCAAGCGCACTGTGCAGACAGCAGAGAAAGTAAAAGTTAAACCTCACATACAACATGACTTCTCAATTTTTATATTAACATACAAAAATATAATAAATGAACAAAACTAAAGAAAGAGCGAAAAACAAAACAAACGATAAGATCAGACAGAAGCCTCACTTGTAAACTTGCCACTCATAAGGCGGTCCATAATTACAACCTTTGCTACTTCTATGTTCAAACTTTAAAGCTACCTAAAATACACAGAGAAACACAAGTGAGGTGCAATAATAAACAACATAGAAAGAAATTTTGGTAACATTCCCACACCTCTACAGCTCCTGGGCCAGTTCTCTCATTGGTATTTGTCGGACCAATTCGTCGACCAACATAGACTTGTCCAAATCCACCTTTTCCCAGTTTCCTATCTATTCTGTACACTGGGGAACCACCAACTTGGACCTGTTATCATGAAATAAAGGAATAAATGTATTTAGAATTCAGTAACAACATTTCGCATCTTTACAGGTGAAATCAGTAACCTGCCAACTGAAGACATTATTCACGACAACAATTAAGAAGATAGATAGAGAAAAGAAATACCATAAATAATCCATAACACAATTTTAGACAAGTGATACAGTGTAAAAAGATGTATAATGCTAGCAGTCAAAAAACAAATTACAACTACAGCGACAATTTCAAAGACAGCTCTAGGAAAACTGAAAAGATAAAACTTCAATATTCATCTCCTACATTCCCTCTAATGCCAAACCAAATAAACCCTCAAAAGGAACCTTTAATTCAAAATTCAAAATTTTCTTTCCTTTTCCTAAGTTCAGCTCTCAGCTCACAAAAAAATTGAAGATTAAATAACACTGAACATTTACCCAATTTTTTAATTCCCTTTTTCTTTCCCCTTTTTTTGGCATTTTCCTTGAAAAAAAAAATGAAAATGGTTCAAAAGAAAGGAAAAAGGAAAAATTAACCTTCTCAGGAAGAGGAGCTGTGCTTCCTTCATCCTCGGCTCCGGCACCTTTATCGGCACTACGGCCACCGCTATCGTACTCATCCATCTTTTTCACCGCAACCTCTTCTCTCAAAAATCTAATGTCTTGCTTTTCCTTAAACGGCGTCGTTGCTTCCTCAACGTTCACAATATTATTATTGTCGTCGGCAGCGTCAACGATCGTGATATTACCTTTCTTTCTCCTCTGTTGCCGACTTCGAACAGTCAGCCTTTTGTTGTTGTTATTATTATTATTATTATTATTATTGTCGGATTGTGGACTCCGGTTCGGATTGACGGCGGCCCGGTTTCTGCGAGCTCTGCTGCTACGCAGTTCACGCATCGTATAGATGATGTTCGTCCATGAATGAGAAGGTTCATGAAGCTTCTAGAATCCTCATCGGTCGGTCCAGATTCGATCGCAGCTCTGACCGATGAACGGTGATTACGATTTCGTTGATTTTTGCAAATGCAGTGAGAGAATATCAGGGTTTGCAGAGTGAGAATTTGGAGATCTGTGGAGGGAAATGGATTCTAGAGAGAGATGCTGATGAGAGAAAAGGAAATTTCTCCTTGATTTTTTTTCGTTTAATTACTCTGTTTTTTCTACTTTTATTTTTAATATTCCTCACTTAAATATTTATCGATGTTCGTAAAATTTCTTGTGGTCTTATGGAGGTTAAAACGGGCGCCAGAATGCGAAAATTGTCCAGATAATAATAATAATAATAATATAATATATATCATTCTAACTACGTACATCATTAAACAAAATCATTTTGACGTGTTTTTTATTCTCGGAAATATACGGAAATTAATTGACAAAAAAATTATTCGTTTAATTAATTTTCATGCTTGCATTGTTTTGTAGTTGAAAAGAATATATATAAATATATTTGTAATTAAACTTGTTTTACACCCATGTAATGTTTCTTAACAAATATTTAAATAATAGGTGCTTGCAAGGTAGGGAACGATATAGTTTGTTAAATGTAACGTAGAGTGCTTCTACTGATTTTATATACTAGAGTTAGAATATTGGTGCATTGGAGTTTAAACACATAAAATTTTAGCATAACTTAAATATTTAACAATCATTTTTTAAAAAACTACATATATTTCATAAGTCAATCAAGCATCTATGTAAAAGAAAAAGACGATTTTTTTTTTATATAAGAGAATTTAGATTATTTCACTTGCGACAACATTAAATTTTCATCGCCCTAATATTATTATTAAGCTATCATGCACCTCACTTCATCGCTTTTATTCATGTAATTATATATTAAATATATTTAAATATTAGAATTAAACGTCTGGTGTTGAGTTGATTTATTCTCAACTTCACTATACGTGTAAGTATAATAATATATTATTTAAATTTAATTAATTTCATATTCTTAAACACTAATAACTAGTGGTATTTTATAAAAAAAAGTTAACAAAAAAAAATCAAATAAGAATTGAATCTAAATCCCTCGAAATATTACATTCTTTTAGAATAAAAATCTTGAACTTTTACAATACCGATAAAATAATAATAAAAGTCTATCAACTAGACTATCATTTGATACAATCTTTTAATTTCGAGCGTAATGAGACAATTCTAGGGTCAATAAAAACCAAAAAGAAAGGAAAGCATTTATCAAACGAGCGAGCTTTTCTTTTGATGCTTTAGAATGTTCGAGGCCCTGGCTCTTTTACAAGATGAGCCGTGTTTGAGATGATGTGGTTACTTGGGTATTTATATATAATGATGATTGGTTTGATAATTATAAAGAACACTCGTGATGGGGCATGAAAGAACTTTATGGCAAGGCTACTAGCCTACTACGTAATGTACCTGAGTGAACTTAAGGACGAACAACATAAAGTAAGAACGGAAAAGGGGGGGGGGGGGGGGGGGGAAAGATTTAAAGACGTGATGGGGACACTTTAGGGGGTACATTTCTTAGGATTCCTCCTAATTCGTTCGTCTTTGGAGATAATAAATAAGTTAATAGGAAGTCCAATTTTATTTCACATCAGCTGATGGCTACGAGCGTTGTTTGTGTGAGAGTTACGTGTAGAATATAATTATACAGTATTGCAATGACACTTAACGAAAATTCATTCTCTTTTGGGCTTGTCATATTTTGCACTGCGAAGAATCGGAATCCGCATCTTCTTTAGTGAAAAATGAAAGAGAATATGGATGCATCATCTATCTTTCATTTCATATATCTCCAAGCACTGAAACCTTTGTTCCATGGCACTTAGCCTAGCAATAGCAACCCCTCAGTCCCCACGGACCCCACGGGCACTTGCCATCGACCGAAAGACGTCGCTGCTTCGCTGCTTCTGTAAATGATAACCCCTCTTCGAGTAGCCCGGCCCATTAATCTACAGACCAATCTTGATTTTTTGGGCTTGTTAACTACCAAGTCCCCAACCAATAAGGAATACGAGCTCCGTTTCATTTTGGTTGAGGAGAATTAGCTTCGCGGGGACGAATGATTGACCCTCTCGAGTTTGTTGTTACAAGATCAATTGATCTGGGGTGAGATTCAAATTCAATCATGGGTTTGATCAATATCACAACATTATGAATTGTAGGTGCTCAGTTTTGTGTAGTCAAAGTTCTATTGTGCCACGTGTCCCGTATCTTTTAAATAATAATAAAAAAGAGATAAAACTTGGGACGTGCATGAAATTAAGGAAAAAGAAAAAAGTTGTATACTCCAGAACAGGACATTGCATAAAGGTTAGAGACGTAAAAGAAAAGGCGTGCCTACTCGGGCAACTAGATGGGGCTGAACATTCTCCCATCGACAGATGAAAAAAAATCTCTCTCTGATGGAGCATTGACTTATTGACAATCTTTTATTAATTAAATGTTAACTCTTTAAGTGTTAAAAAGAGTGTCTTTACAATTAAAAGACGGATGCTCGATATTTTGTGAGTGAAAAGCCCACTGACAACTCTGACATTTTTTGGCATGAAGGATTTGGAGCACCCTCAGTATAATCGATAATAGAATAGCCTTTTAAATGAAAGTCAAATATAGTCAGCCGCTATGGCAATCGTTCCTATTAATAATGTTTTGGTCTATATCTTTAATTATGGCCGATCTTTGACTTAACTATCAACTAGGAGCTACACACATTATTTCAAATATAGCTATATATGTGTGTATACAACATAACACACACATATACATATATGTATATATGTAAATTTGTCAAGCTTATGGAAATTAATTAATCTTCAGGAAAAATAATATACAGAGAACCGGCTGATTATTGCAGACGGGAATTGTTGACTTCACTCTGTAATTAATTTCCGAAAGTAAGAACAAGATTTAATCATTTTCTGGATATATAGTGTTGTCAATATGACATCTAATCAATGCCTATAATGTTAACAATTATTATGGGTCCTCGCATTCGCATGCGTATGTGGATGAACCATGGCCTGGCTATGCAATGAAGGAGAAGCAACTCATTATATAACTCACTATTAGCAAAAAATCATTGCCATATTGGCGACTTTTCCACTGCACACACACGGGCGGAGCCATCATATTGATTGACTGAAGACTTATTCAACGGCAATATAAAAAATTTCAAAAAAGTAATAAATATTTAAATTTAAAAGATTTATCATACTTCAACAAATGTTTACAATTGTCCTTAAGATTATCCTTTATGAGTTTTCATTTATTGATAACATTGTATTACAACTTCATTATCAATATTATTAAATAAGTCTTTTTTCATATAAACAATCAAAATAAACAAATGTTTAGGGATTTTTTATGGGTGCTACACTGACGGTGGAATTGGAAAAGGTAAGATTAATAAAAAATTATTAATGAGTTTGTGGGCTGTTTGAAAATCAAATTAATATTAATATTTATGGACTTGATTTTAGTTTGCAAAACCCATCTCTTTTGATTTGAATTTAAAAAATTGGAGTGTGAGAATTTAAGTGTAACTATGTATTGCGAGCTTGACTATAAATTAGCGGAGGCTTGAAAAAAATTTATTCAGAATTTTAGACAAACTAGATTAATTATTAAAGGAAATTTTTTTTCCAGTCTCCTATAGTAAATCCGCCCTTGCACATACACATATATATACGTACATATATAGTTTCAATCTTTGAAATAACGTGAGTAATTTTTTAAAATTAACAATTTAATTAATTATGTGATCATATAAAACCTTTGAACTGCATCTCTTTGATTTTATTGATTGAGTTCAATATAGCAATGTTAACAGTAAGGGTGGGCAAACTCAATCCAACTTAATGGATCCAATCTAACCTAATCTAACCTAATTTAATTTCAACGGGTTGAGTATGTTATTATGGATTAATTGGGTCAATTTTTTCGAACCCAATTAATAGTTGGGTCGTGTTGGGTTAATTATAATAAACCCCATTTAACCCAACCCAATCCACATAAATAATAATAATAATATAATTCTCAATTTGAAAAATCCTAAAAATCTGAACGGCTAATCTAGTTTTTATCCTCTTTTTATTCTTTTATAAAAAAGACTATTTTGTTCTTACATTTACTATAAACTCTAATATCAAAACTAAAATTACTCTCTTAAATCCCAATTCTCAGTCAACTAAGGTATTTCTCTGATTTATTCATTATATATTCTTTGTTTTTTTTTTCGAATACTAGACAATGAATAGAATTTTCATGCTATAATATATTTATATTGAATTTAAATAAGTTTTATTACAAGCTTCATGTCTTATTATTTATTTAATTTTTAATTTTGATTCGATCTTCAAATTTTCAACCCAATCAACCCACCCCGATAATTTAAGGGTTATGTTGGATTGGGTTAAATATGTTTATTTAATTGGATTGAATTGTTTTTATTTCAACCATTTAATAATGGGGTGAGTTAGGTTTTCACAAACACTATCCAACCCAACCCATACACACCCCTAATTAACAGAGTTAAGAGTTAATTAAAAGAATATTTATATTTGAACCAAACTATAAGATAATTATAAAATTATAAAATTAGATGGTGTTATAATGATAAGTAAAAAATTAGTATGATTTTTAATTAAAATTATAACACCTTACGGTTTTATGAATATTTTTATCACCTTTGTATCACCATCAGGACTCTTTATTATTTAGTATCATGTGTCAGTTGTTTTTAAAATATATGCGTAAATATCTGCACATTTTTAATTTGTAACAAACAAGAAGTTCCAGCCACCGGGTTCCCTTTTACTCTCGAGTCATTAACTATTGCCACTTGATATTGAGAAATTCGGTGTAAAATTGAAAAACTAAAAACGAAAAATCAACTGAACGGAAAATAAGAAAATTGTTTCATAAATATGTACAGTAGACGCGGGGGGGGGGGGGGATATTGCCACGTCAGCCGTAGAGGGTGGCCGCAGCTTCCCGGGCCGCGTTCCATTTCTGCAGCCTCAGCTGCTGGTAAAACTTCTTAATGAACTCCTCAGCCTCCTTGTCCACGTGGCAGTCCTTGTCATCATCCCTCAACGGGAACGGCGAGTCCGTTACCCTCACCCCACGCCTCACTGGACCCACCAACGGCGACGCCTCTGCCACGTCGACATCCGACGCGGCCACGTCATCATCCTCACGGTAACAGCTGGCCACTGCAGCAGAAGCAGCCTGGCGTTTGTTGTCCTTAGCGTGGTGAAGGATTTTGCGCCTGCTGACGTGGAGGCTGGGGATGACGTACGGTTGATAAGCCGGACTGTTACTGCAGCTAAACTCGTACTCTCGAGGACAGACGAAAGAGGCGTGCATGTCATGTGACCGGCAAGTGATGGCGCCGTAGTCGTAGAGCACGGCGTCGTTTAGAGCCTTCCCTATGAACTTGCTCTTGGTGATACCCTTCTGTATCATGAACAAAATTACACGTACCATTTTGCATAGCTTCTTTGCTATCACCGGCGGGCTCGCCTCCATTATTTTTATTTATAAGTTATAGAATAAAGTTATTGTGTGAGCTTAAAGCGAAGAGGAAGAGAGGTATTTAAAGAGCCGAAAGAGCAGACTGACCACATAAACAATATTTTTTATTTTGTGTTGTAATAATAACAAATTATTTTTACTCATTGTTTTGTTTTGCGCTGTCTGTTTTTTGTTTGATATTTTAATTTGTTAGTGCATTTCTTTAATTCACAGTGTGAGTTTCAAGTTAGTTGCAAACAAGTGTTTTTAATTTAGTGTCTAAGTATTAATTAATTAATTAATTGGTGTAGGGTCTTGATTTTGATTGAGTTGACAAATTTCGGAATATTGATTATATTATCATCATGCTTATCGCATTCATTAATGAGAGATCAAAACGATAATCCAATCCAATTCTGGTGGGAATTTCGGTTTGACTATTGCAATTAAAACTTGGCATCGGTAATCGATAGTACATAAAAAAATATATACAAAAGGAAAAATAATCAAATTTTGAAGAGAATTGTCAAGTAGACCCTAATCTTATAATTAAGAATGGACAAAATAAATATCTTCCTTACTTTGAACCGTTTTAATTATTATTGTGTGTGCGGTTCTTTCATCTCTTCTTTTTGTGAAACCAACCTCTCTATCAGACAAAAGAAAAAAACAAAGAAAAGAAAAGTCTTAACGGTATATTTGATATCCCAAAAGCGATGGGAAAAAAAAAACAAGGAAAAGAATTATGCGCGTCAATTCTTAAAATGTTAAGTGTCATCTAAGTAAAGATAATTGAAAAAAGTGAAAGTATGGTATAATATTAGGAGATGATTATATCTTAATACATAAGTTATTGACCATGAATAATGTGACTCAAATGTAGGGATGACAATGGGGTGGGGGTGGGGGTGGGGAGACCTATCTCATTCTCCACCCCATTAAAAAAATTCACCTTCATTTCCCATCTCATTCCCCAATAAATTTATGCTGTGTTTACTTTATGGAGTGTGAGTGTGGAGTGTGGATTCCTTCAACTCCAGTGTTTACTTACCATTTTTAAGGGGGGAGTGGGATTCCCACTCCGTGGGTCCCACCTAATTTTGGAGTGGGGAGTGGGATTCCCACTCCCATGGGGGGAGGTGGGACCACTCCCTCCTCTTCCCTTTTTACCCTCATAATTAAAATAAATAAATAATATCATATTTATTAAAAATAATAATTATAAACATATTTATTTTATTAAATTTAATAAAATAAAAATAAATAAATATTATATTTATTTAAATAATAATATTATTTTATTTTATAAATTAAATTCATTAAAAATAATAATATTAAACATTAATTTTAATAAATATTAATTATTTATTTAATTAATAATAATAAATAGTTTATTCTAAGAAAATATTAATTTTGTACTATATTATCAATAATAATGTTTCATTAGTGTTGCTATTATTAATAATTTTTATTCACATAATTTAAATTTAAATTAATTAAAAAATTATGATTTACATAATTAAGAATATTAATAATTATTATTAATTTACAAACATAATAAAATATTGATTTTATTTTTTAAATATATTTTTTATTAATTTTTTAATTATAAATTATAATTCTTTAAATAAAGGTAAAATTGTAATTTAAAATTATTTACTCTCAATCCAAGATAATGTAAACACATGAATTGGATTCTGGTTTCAATTTCATTCTCTCATTCCAATGTAAGTAAACAACCTACTCTCATTCCCACTCTACACTCCTAATCCTAGGATCCCACTCCTCAAGATTCATACTCCAATCCAAAATGTAAACGCTACCTAATCCTAGTGGGGTGGGAATGGGGAATCTCTACACGGGGAATGATTTCCTCATCCTCACTCCATTCCTCATTTATTTTTTTTTATAATAGATACAGATACGTAATTTCAATAAATTAAAAATTAAATACTTAAATAAAATTATTATCATATTATAAAGTATTTAAATTATTTTTAAAAAATTTCCAAATGTTTGAAATAATATCTTGAAATGATATCAAAATTGAAAAATGTTTTAAGATAGCAATATTTTAGGAGAGAAAAGAAAACATAAAAATGTTTTAGGTTGAATAAAAATTATATTATAAGGTTTTCTTTTAATTATAGTCCATTTATGTTAAGTAAAAATAAAAAAAAATTAATTAACTAACATTGTAATTGATAAAATAAAAGTTAGAAAAATATTTATATATAATGGGGATTGGGGTGGGGAGTACAAAACCAAACCACACCCCATTAAGAATTTGAGAATTATTTTTCCCCCATTCCCCACTCTATTCCCCACAAATTATTCAAAATCCACTCCATTTGGGGTGAAGCCCCAAACCCATGGAAGATTTTGCCATCCTTACTCAAAGGCAGTGGGCTTTACTTCAACAGAAGAGCAACTGAAATTTTTGACAAACATAAATGATTCTGTCAATTTTTTTTTTTTTTGCGAGAAAAATGATTTTGTTACGGTGCTTTGTAAAGCTTCGAGGTTTCTAGTTTTAAGCCAAGCTTGATCAGGTTGGTAGGAATTAGGTCTAACAATAGGTCGTGTTGAGCAGTATCGTATTAAATTATATATTTGAACTCATCTATTAATTTATTTGAGTCAAAAAAATATAAATTTGAATCCATTCGTTAGTATTATTGTGATATCCAAATTGACCCATTTAACTCCCTCTTTTTAATAAATTTAAAATAATTGTTCGATATTCTGTCATATATTTTTAATTTAAAACACAAATACTAATTTTCAAAATAGGCTCTTTAAAAATATAATAACAAATAGAAGAAAACCTTAATATTTATCATGTTTAGCTAGCATAATCAAATAAAATAGTTCACAAATTTATATAGTTATTTAAATAAGAATAATTGACCACAATTAAAATTCAATTTACTTTTTCTTTGTAATTTTATAATTTAAAGTTATTATTAAAATTTTAATATTAAGCGTTAATGGGTTGTGTGAAATGGGTTTTGATACTTAAACCCAAATCTAACTATTTATTGAATGAGTTTTAATTAGTTGATCCATTAAAGACCTAACCTAATAAATATCGATCCAACAACTATTTTTATCATATGAGTTCATATCAAACTAATCGGTTGTATAAAACTTTGCTAGGCCTAGTATGAATGAACTAAGGGTTCCTTTGAGATTATTTTTGGAGGTTCAAAAGTGATTTTAAAAAGTTAAAAGTTAATTTTAATGTTTGATGATTATTTTTTAGAAATTACTTTTGGCAAAATCACCTCATTTTATAACAGATTTTGAAAACTAGGGAATGAGTAGCTTTTCATTATCTGATTTTGAGAATTAGTTTTATACTCAATACAATTCTATATATATCATCATATATGTTATAAAACTCTAAAATTATCATTATTAATTAGGAAATAAAATCATTAACTTTAAGCAAATTATTATTATTACTAATTATATTGAGATAACAAGAAATAAAATTATTAACATAAAATATCTATTTTAATTAATAATTATTATATATACATAATAAAAAAATATATACATTTTCATTAAATGTGTAAATAATTTGTATTCAACATTATGTTCAATTCAAGGCAATTGCTAAGTTTTAGGCGGACGTAACTTACACACCATTGAAAAATATGTAAATAGTAGTAATCAACAATGGGGCTACATGATTTTTGTAACATGATTTTTGCATGGGCTTTAAGTTAAACAAATTGTAACTTAGCACGAACCTCAATTCAATCATTTACATTCTTATAGTAATTTAACTATAAGATTTACCAAATATATACATTTGCTTTTAAAGCTCACAATATTCTTATAAACAAAATTTATCAAACGTTTAACTGATTTTCTTCACAAGTAATTGTTTATAAATTACAAGTAAAAACTATAACATTACCGAACTAACCTTAAAGGCAATTACTAATTATGGTTTCTCTGACCGAAAAGGTGTGGGGGGGAGGGCCCAATCATGCGGTATAGCACTTCCCAGCCATTGAAGAATTTGATTTAGATTTTTCACCCACCCAAAAGAGAAAGCAAGCAAACTTTTAACTTATGATAAACGATATTAATGTAATGATTAGAGAAATCTAAAGAGAGAAACTGATAATTTCTTGAGTGATCGTGAAGTTAATTAGGTAGAGATCTTTCTTAAGCTTTACGTTACACTATCCATTTGATTTAAGGGGGGAAAAAAAAACCCTGCAAGCTTTGAATAGTTTATTCAATTATTTGATCTGTCCATGATTAATGCAGAAACTAGAGTAGTCTACGCAGTGGTTTCAAGCCTAATGATAAAAAGTAAAACTAATCAATTGCAAAAAAAAAAAAAAAAAAACAAATAGTGCTGTAAAAACTACAAGTTAAAATTTTAACTAGTCAGTTAATTAGGGTCCATTTTCAGAATTTTACACAATGATCATTTCAGGGACGATGTAGTTGAATGACAGGGAATGGAGCGATCATATCAACTGTGTTGTATTGTGTGGTTGGCACTTGGCAGTGGGAGTTGTTGTGCCATTCCATTCTCTCAGTCCTATCGCCATTTATTTTGTAAAAGGAGTTAAAAGACAACGGACCATGAAATTAATTTCTAATTTATAGTTGGTTGGGAAATATAGTGATGACTATTTATCCATAAACTCAACTTCCAACAGAAATTTTGTGGGTAACAAATGTCTTCTGAGAGGCTCATTAATGTAATTGGTATAAATGGAGGTAGCGTTTCTGATAATAACGATAATATTCGATTGACTTCTGAGGAATTAATATGAGACTGTACCTAATTAATCAAGGAAGGTAATCAAGGAAGTTCAACCCTTCAAGCATTGTTTACTTTTGATAACTAATTAGTTATGTGGTCTTTCTCTACTATCACTAAATAGATGACATGAATATGCAAATGACATTACAAAATCAAACCAAGAATATATATATATATATATTAGTATGCATCCTCACTTTAATAAAGTGAGGGTACCTAAGAGAAGAGTTCTATATATAATCATTTTCTAGTGATGACAACTTCATTTTATTAAAGTAAGGATATCACTAAAATATAAGAAAACACATATTTCAGTACATTGAAAACTGTATTTTTTTTAAACTGTTTGTATATTGAAATTTGTGTGTTTTTTTTTACTAGCATATTCACTTTAACAAAGAGAAGATTAACTTACTAGAGAATGACATATATATATATATATATATATATATGTATGTATGTATGTATGTATGTATGTATGTATGTATGTATGTATGCATGCATGTATTTATTTATTAGAAGATACTCATGAGCAAATGTTTGTCCAAATAAACAATTAGACTCCTATCATTTGAGAAATAATAAGTTAGTCACTACACCTTTAGAAATAAATATCTAGATCATCTTAATATCTATGAATCACGTCTATTTCAATAGAGAAATTAAGGCTTTATAGTAGGTTAATCTTGGTGAACATTATAGTACTTTAATGTTCTTTTTTTTTCCTAATTAGTATATTGATACTCTTATCTTTATCTACAAAAGGACAAAATTCACTAGTTTAATTAGATACCCATACTCTTATCTTTGGGTGTTTGAAAATTGAAATAAAAATATCTTTTTTTTCCTCTCTTCCAAAAGAGATAACTTAGAGTATTACCAAAAGATGTCTAATTTTATTTTCAAATACTTACAAATGTGGCAAATGGAAGAGTAAATAAAAAGAAAAAATGATAATTATCCATATTCTTTAGAAAAATTGAACGGAACTCCTCTCATGTTTTTAAATAGGTCTAATTAAACTTCCCTGCAATTAAAAAGGTGCTAACTTTTTATATCATTGTATTATCCTACCTTGGTCTTGAAGTTAGCCATATAATTTAAATATTTTAAAAATGTAAATCAAGCAAAATGATATATACCCTTAATGATTAAATTAATTTAATAATAAATTATAAATTATGGAGAAAAATTAGCTGACATAATGTCGGATACGAAGTTAATAGTCAATGCAACAATGAAGTTACTACCCACTTCAATAAGAAAGCCATAATTTTTTGGAACCATTTAATTATCTTTTTGAAATATTGTAACATATATATTGCAATGGACACATATGGCCAAACGTTATTTGCGATTTTTATATATGAAAATATTTTATTTACCTTCCCTTTACGTAGTATTATAATTTATGAGGGAACTCCAGTGGTCGCATATGGCCAATTGTAATTTTAATTTAAATGAATACTTTGTACAATTATTATGGGTGCTTATGACATTTTCCCTAACTACTTAATCATAGTCAGTAAATTTAACTACTGTACAAATTTAACTACTCAATCTTTTCTCACCAAATTTAACTTCTCTATAATGTTCAATAGTATACTTATATACTTGTTTCTTTTCAATAATAATAATAATATAAAATATAATATAATATAATTTGAAGAAGGAGAGAGTTGAGCATAATCTTATTTAATTTTTTTTTGAAATTATTATTACTGATATGATTCTTTAAATTTGTGAAGTAATATCTTATTTAAATAGATTTTTTAAATGTTGTTGTATTCATCCTTAGTCAAAAATGAAACTTCTTGGGAATGATCTCATTAATGTGCAACATGATTAATCCCAAAAATAGACTACTTGACATGGGGATTGAAAACGATGTATATGGCGAGCAACACTTGCGATTTTATCTGGATTTTGGGTGACGGACTCCTATACACGATTTGGACTACTGTATTATTTAATTAGAATAATTTATTAATTAAGTCCACTGACACTAATTAATAATGATTCAACTTGCATGCAAGACCAACTGTATATTGTTTCATAATCGAACCAGTAGAGGTCATGGTGACAGTACAACCAAAACATTTTAATTTTGCATTGGAAATCCACTGGAAGAAATTGGTGTTGCCGGCAAAGTTTATGTACATAGCGTAGAGAGAGAAATTACTTTATCAGAAGAGTAATATCCGAATACTTAACTTTTAATTTGAGTCATAATTAATTCGATATTATTTATTGAATAATAATTAAATAATTTTATTAATTATAAATTTCATTATTCAATTAATTAATAACATATGATATTTTGACTAAAATTAAGATTTAAACATCGGAATGTCTAAAATTATCATTATCCAAATTGAGCAAATTCATCATTGACAAGTAAATGACCAAAATTAATATGCAATGACCACAGTATTTCCAAACTTATTTGTTATGATGTTAATAGTTTTGCATTAAAAATTTGTTTTATTATATTATAAGGATCAAATCTCACTTGCATTTTCAATTGAAGATTGATTTAATTGTTAATTGGACAATATAATAACGCACTGAGGTTTATAAAATGCATGTCACATGAATCAGCAGAGATCATTTTTTCTTTTTGAATTTTACTTTCATGATTTTGAAAGATTCGAACCTCCACCTCATTAATAAAAGGAAAGGGTGCCAACCTAATTCAATCGAAGAGTTGTTGGCTAAATATTGAAGTTTTAAACTGACGAATCATATGCACTCATCATATTGACTCTCTCACATATTGCCGCAATTGCATGAATTTATCCAATAGCTTAAGACATCAATAATGACAAGTATTAACATAAATTCCAAATGAGGCGATTCATCAATTATGTAATGGAATCAATGGAGCAATTTTACAAATTATGATGTTAACTATTTTTTTTTTATATTAGAATTAAAAATTTCCGTTGAGTTTTAAGGATAAACACAGTGATAAAAGGAATTAAAGACGTAAAGACTCCATATTCTTTTTTTCAAGTTCAAGTTTCCGACTTATGAGTAATTAATTCAGTAGAAGCAATAATTTCTGTTGAGTTTAAAGGATAAACAAAGTGATTCAAGGAATGAAAGATTTAAGACTCCATGTTCTTTTCAAAGTTCGAGTTTCAGACCTATGAATAATTAATTCAGTGGAGGCAATAAGGGAACTTGGAATTTAGTCTCATATACCAGCACAAGCAAAAATTTCAAGTCAGAAAATTGCATGATCCCATCCGAATCTGCATAAACATAAAGGCATTAAAAGCATCAAGGTGCTCAAGAAGAGTAATAGATTGACAAAACTACAATCGTTTATCAGATGATGAGAAAAGCAATCCAAAACTTAGCCCAAATTTGTTACACTTATCTGACTTAGCTTCTGGTAAGAAATATGCGGTTAGAGACTCCGATAGAGGCACATATAGTTTCCTTAATTTGTCAACTTATAATCTCCTATGTCAAATCTTATTTCCTCCTCTGACTGAAACTCGCTTGCTCATGTAGCTTACAGCAGAACCATATTGAAAATGAATACAAACGGGATCAAAGAGCTTTAATCTCTTGGGTACCAAGGTTGCAGCACCATACTATTCCACGACTGTCTTTCGCGATAAGGTCCTCACTTTTCTAAAATGCTTATGGCCTTTGAAAACTGTCACAGGGTCTAATCGTTAATATTTTTGTCCAAATTCTATTGGCATCAAATTCATCCAGGACCCACAACTCCCAGGATCTTCTTTCGGTGTTATGCAAAATGAAGGAAAGTGAATCATTAAACACCATAAGCCTCGAAGTTGATTGAACAATCTTAGAGGAGAGAATTGGCACCGGCAACTATCGAAAGACCTCATCACACATGTCAAACGAAAGGATGAAATCCTCAGACTCATTGGGAACATAAGATACCATCCAATAACAAGCTCCCCTGAAGTATAAACGTTCGAAATGCTTATGAAACTTAGCCCCGCATCCTAAAAAGTCAATATCGTTAACTACTACTTTCTAGCTATCTGTATTCAAGGTGTGCACCTCGGCCTTGATAGGAGGACAAGCAGGGTCAGCATAATCTGGGATGAACAGTACGCAGACGACTTTGTAATCATTGGATTTGGTAGCATAACCACAGCCAATACAAATACGCAACCATTAAAAAGGATAGTGTAGGGGTACAGTGAGTTCTCTGAATTCCCTCATAGCTGCGAAAGCTAAAATGACTTCACCAGAAGGCAACGCGAGACATGTAATGCCGTGGCAATGACCCACAATTACTAGTTGAGGAAATCTGGTGATCTTATAAAAAGTAAGATCAATGATCTTTTCAACAACGGGAACATGAGATTTCTTCTTTTGTTATCAAAAGAAAGGAAGTACAGGACAACTTTATCCACTCTAGGAACAGTAAAGACGGGGCCGCAAGAGAAGAACACAAGCTGCTGAAACGTATCTGGTTGCGGAGTTGCTTAAATATGAAACTTGAATTTGCAATGAGAGAATACCATGACCTTTGTAGACATTCGGAATGCAACAGTGAGACTACAGGTTGCAAGGCACGAATCTCCGCCAGCAAATCTTCAGGTAGATTATTGCTAAACCTTTTGATTGACTTCTTCTTCTTCACTGTAAAAATACAAGCCATTTATTGAAAAATTCAGTAATAAATAAAGTACAGATTTAAGATTTGGTTTCTCACATTGATAATTGTCTTGAATTTAAGGTAAGAAGATGGAATATGATTTTCTCCAAATTAGATGAAACTGATTTGACTGTAGTCTATAGATATTGTATATGTATGCTATTTTAATTTGTTTTAGAGTACTGCGCATGTGTATGATATCGATAATGCAATTGGGAGTTCGTTTGTATTATCATGTTTTGTTGTGGGTACTTGAAATTGGATGAACACACTTGGCCTAATTATATTAAGTATTAGGACTGGGAGAAATAAATGAATACAGGGGACTTGATTTGTTGATTACAAATTATATGTATATTGATCGGAGGTGGAGGTTTCCCCTGATCGAAGTAAACCCAAAAGTTTTATAGTTTCGTTACTCCGTAGTAAAAGTTCTAGGATGTCACAGTTATTTCATATACATATACGACATGCCATTTGTATCTGAAGTTGTAAAGCACGTCATGCATGAAACATATACAGTGCAGATCACCAATTAGAAAGATTTTAAGAAAGATTATTTTAAGAAAGATTATCTACCTAAGAGGCGCGTTTGTTTTTTGACATAATTAATGACTTAAAGTAATTTAATTAATTAAGTCAATTAGAAGACGGTCTTTGATGTTCTTGGAGCACTGCATCTTCTTCGTTTAGTGTTTGTCACATGGGCATATTATCATAATTGGTTTGATCATACACGTGGTAAAACACTGAATGAAAAAGGAGGAGTACTCCAGAAGCACCTAAGACTTTTCCGTCAATTAAAACTATTTGTTTTTATAATTTATGAGAATAAAATAAGATAATTTTTTTTTAGCTTTTTATTGAATGCAAAAATATGAATAAACCACCTAAATTCTAATATAAAAAATATCCCTAATTTATTATTTGTTTTCCATGTCTACCCTAAAATTCACACATGTCTACTCAACTATTATAAACTCATATTGTGCTTCTTCTTTTTTTCCCTGCCGACATCCCTCCTCATTTTGCTAAGTAGTTCATTGAACAAGTTCTTAAATTCCCATGCATTATTATCATACTTATTATTCTTAATTAAGCTTTTTATGTGATTTTATAATATGTACTTATAAATTTTTATTTTTTTTAATTGGATTGGATTTTAATTCATGCTTAAGGTGTGATTTTGTGTTTAGGCTTTTAAGGTTAGGAGATGCTCTGTTATTGTCCAATTTATATTACTTCTGCTTACCGGTTTTAACATTTAAATTTATTAAGGGTATAAATGTAAAATTATAGGGTTTAAGTTTTTAAAATTTTAAAAAAACAATTTAAAACAAGAACTTATTCTAAGAGATTAAAAATATATGTATATGTCATTTAGTTTTTTTTGTCATTTAGTTTTTTTTTAAGTAGACTTAAGAAAAAACTAAAAACACCCAAAAAAAAATAGAAAAAAGAAGAAGAACAAAAGAAGTGTAATTAAACACTAATTAAGCTATTCTGACCCCAAAAAAAGAACAAAAAACTAATTAGGTTTTTTTTTTTTTTTACTAATGACTTACAAGAGTACTGATGTAAGGATTCAATGAGTCTTAGGAAGGCCGCATCCGTTCACAGGTACAAGACCATGGCTTCAATGAGGTGTAATTTTAAGCTTGAACAATAGCATCCTCCATTGTTTTAGCCATGCGCTGGAGACCCAAATCATATTTTTGAAGCAAATCAGCCAATACCAACCCTTCCACAGGATCAACGGTAAACGACCACTCAATCACACACCCAGCACTTTGATTTTGGCCATCATGATTATTAGCATCTCTTGTAATAATCTTGATCGTCGAAACATATGACTTGAACCCAATATTACTATCAACCATCTCATAAATCAAACAACGTTGGACATGATCAACGGTTACTAATCTCTCTTTGGACCAGCTACATGCAGCAGCAGGAGGATTATCATCAGTACTGCTACCCGCTGCCCTGGACGGAATCGAAAAGCCGGCACAGTATCGGATGCAGTCGGGCTCACCGTTGGTTCCGTGGACACCGTAGCTCGTGGCCAGGCTATGAAAATATTTGTGTATGTTAAAGAAGTCGGTAAAAAGAGGCCATATTTGGTCAGCAGTGGCTCTACTTACCCTTGTGGAAACCTTGCCTTCCCACTTTTGCTGCAAATTTTGCTCCATTCTGTATGAAATTAACGTAAAATTAAAAAAAAAAAATCAATATGAGGCAGAAAGAAAGAAATGGAGGGTCACGTGGCAGGCTCAATCTCAAAGGCCAAAGCTAAAAAGACAGAGGGAAAAAAAGGGTATCCTCGCATTAGAGGTGGCAAAAATATCTGTCCGGTCCGGACTCGGACCGTACCCGGGCATTGCGGACCGGGTAATACCCGGTTCAGGTATGAAGCCGGGTTGGTCTTGGGCATCACTTAATAAACCCAGAATCCGGATTTTATTAAAAAAAATTATAAAATATATATTATTTTAAATATTTTATATTTATTTGACTTATTTATTATACATATATAAAGTTTTAAACACTTAAAATTTATATTTTCATGTCAAATTTTATTGAGATAAATTTAAAACTTATAAAATTACCAAAAAATAAAAAATATACACACATAAATATTAAAAAATATAAAATCCGAGTACCCAAATTAAAACCCGACCCAAATCCAGACCCAAACCGATTGCATCCGGGCAGGGTCCGGTCATGGCAATACCCGGACCCGGCCCGGGGTTTTGCCATCTCCACCTCGCATCGCAAGAATCTGTCCACAAAAGTTACCATGTGACAATAATATTTAATGTTCTATTTTTGGAAGCATTATTATCAAGTGTCTTAGACAGCTAGCTCCACATACGATTTGATCGAGTCATCAGCCGACAAGTCCTGCGCGCACCTGATTACTTTTTATATATAAAAAATGCACGATTATAGCTGTTAATGATTATTTCATGTTAGTTAACTAGTGAATTATATTTTAATGGGCAGGATTTGCTATTTTAAAAAGGGTGAGGCTATTCTAAAATCTACCTGGCACTCATCTATTTTGCACACTCAATTAATAATGAGTAATAACAAATATTCTAATTTTGTTAGAATAGGACTATTAGCACCATGTAACTTTCTTTTCAAACATCTTTTTTATCAAAATCTACTTTAATCCTCAAAATATCCTTTCCATTTTTTACTTTTTAATTCAAAAAGAAAAACAATTCAATTTCTTCCAAATAATTCTAATTACAAATATTATTTATATATATTTTTGAATTATTAAGTCAAACATATTTTACTAAAAAAAATCAAATACATGTATGAATTAAGTAGAATTAAAGTGGACTCAAATAGCTATTATTTATGTTTTTTAAATTAAAAATAAGTTTTGTAAATTTCTCAAGAAAAAGTTGTTTGTGAGGAAACAAAAATTGTAAGAGACTTTAGTGTAGTTGTATGGGTGTAAAGTGTTGAAAAGAGAAATATAATGGTATAACTAAATTTATTTTGTCCTTTAATGTAATTGCAATAAGAGAGGGGTTTTATAAGGATTATAGAGGGGTGCCAATAGTTCAACTCAATTTTTTATCCAAAATTCCATCTCAAATGTTATGTCATTGATTGATTGATTGATAATTCTTTACAAGATCCAAGCGAATTATCCTCACTAATTAATTGATGAATACCACATTATTTGAGATAATTTTTTGAAATAAATAATTTAGGATGCGTAGCACTTCTCAGTAATTATTTCAAAATATTAGTTTTTAATTATAACACTCTTTCAAATTCCTATATTGTCCTCATTACACATTATTTAATTACCTTATTTTCTCGATACACCCAATAAAGTATTCATCATTACAAATAAAACATAACTTTCTTAAATTTTTATTAACCTTTACTTTCGACTTGAAAATGGATTCATTTTTTTCTTTTTTTTTAATGGGAAAAGGTAAAGGCCATTGTAGCATTCAAATAGTCATCTTTAACTTAAAACAAGTTTTTGAATTAAAAAGGAAAAAAAAAAAAAAAACAACTTAGGCTACAACAGAATCTTCCAATTTAATGACCCAAGTTCAGGTGAACAAGACAAGCAAAGTAATGCACCACTTCTTCTTCTCTGCACCTCCACTTGCCTTCATCTGGCGGAGGCATTAGACATCTCCTCACACTTCGTCTTTGTCCCCTCGTGAGTGCTAAGCTTTCTCTTTGCAGCCTTCAGTGCCCTCTTGTCCTCGTCGACTTTAAGAAGCTCCGTGATTGTTTTCTCATAGGGTGTAAAGCCAGCAACTTCCCTAATCACATTTCTCTCAAAGTGGACCCTTTTGCTTGTTTTCCCTTTGCGATTTGCTGGGCGTGGTGGCAGTTCCTTCTTGGTCACAACATGACCCTTGTTTAATCCAACAAATAGATCAGTATTTGGCAGTTTAGGGGCTATCGCCTCCAATGAAACTGAGATGCTGTGGAGGTCTTGATTCAATTTTTCGTTATTAATGTGATTTATAGTAGATAAAATATGACTATTTATTGGATAAAATTTATTAAATTGTTCTAAATAACAAATTACATTAAGGTTAATTTAGTAATACAAAATATTATTAAATTGTGAATGTCCAAAGTAAATTTTAGAGTGTAAATAGCCCAACTTTTTAGATAATTAACTTTTCAAATTTCTTTTTAACATTTTTTTTATTTAATAAAAAATCTTTTTAGGCATCTTCATATTCACATGATTATTTTAATTCATGTACAACGAATGACGTTTTATGTCCGTATAATGAGATATGAGCAAAACCGTGAAGTGTAATATAATGTATATGAAATGATATTAATTTGAAAATTGAAAAATTAACTTGTCGTGTGGACCTTCACATTTAAACATTTTCATAAGCATTTGCATATAAATAAAATAAATACTTTAGAAATTAATCCTAACATATCAAGTGAGCCTAGTTGCTTAGAATAGTTATAGAGTTTAAAATGTACCAAATATGGGATAAGATAAGATTTCTTTTTTTAATATTATATATAATATAATGCCAATCTAACATATTAAAGTTAAACCTAATGAAATAAACTCCCACCCAGTTGCCATAAAAATACACGAGGACGTTTTGACAAATTAATGTAGAAAGAAAGAAGAAAAAATTAAATACCATTGAAATTGGGTTTCCATCTCGCGAGAATTGAAAATAACGTTTTATTTACTTGAGAATAAGCTTTTGTAAGATGTTTAAACTATATTCTGATTTTTTTTTTCTGATATACTATATTCTGATGTTTAAACTCTCTAATTTGAATGATCAAAGATGAGAAATGGTATCGCTTTGGTAGGTACATTTGTTTTTTTCCCTTTTCCTTTAAAAAATTAATTGTTTTAACTGATTAGATGAGTGACTAAATTAGAGAGCCGTCTATGTTTATTTGGTGAAATCTTTATTGGATCAATGCATGTAAAGAGTTATACAAAAAAATGATATTTTATGACAAAAAATTAGTCACTAAGGATAACAAATTAGTCACCTTATATCTTTTATGATAAAAAATAAATTGTCACACGTTAGTCGTAGAAAGACCGTCTTAAAAAGTTCTAGCGACCAAAATTATTTTCATCATGTTAAAAATATGTTTTTGTGACAACAATCATTGTCTTAAAATTAAGTTAAAATTGTCACAAATGATATTCAAAATGGTCAAATTAGATATCAAAAAATGTAATCGATGACACCTCACGTTTGTCACAATAAGTGATTTATAATGACTATAATATTGTCTCAATACGTAGTTTATTGTGTTATAATATTTGTCTCAATATGTGATTTATAATAATTATAATATTTGTCTCAAGAATGTGAAAATATAGCCTCAATAATTACTAAAAATCGTCATTTTAGAGATTTGAAGATACAATTAGTGACAATATTTTTTTGTTGTTGAAGTTTACATATCGCGACGTTATATAATCGTCTTAAATAGTTGTGATTTTTATGAACTAATTGAAATAGAGAGCGATTTTCTTATGATTGCAATGTGTGCACCTTGTGTCACATGCATCAACAATTATGCTGGTTTATAATGTATATTTGTTTGTGGGTGCGACCTACCAAACATGGAAAATGACAATCTTTTTTTTTTTTTTTTACCGTCGTACATATGTTCTTCTTGATGGTGTCTCACACACTAAGGGCTCTATTAAAGACCCTAAAGTAGTTGAGAGATATATCAGTCTGAGTAATGGATCTCAACCTCAACCATCAGAGACTATAAAGAATATGAATCCGAAAGTGGTTATGGAGGAGGCTAGCGACAAAAAGAAAGTGGATTAGGTGGAATATGTGCTAATCCTATCTTCTTTTGTAATTAATCATCTGCTCAACTCAAACAAAAGATTTGAGTATGGATTTTAGATTAGTGTTGTAGATGTTCGTTGCAGTTTGTTGCAGTAAATGCGAAAACAAGATATAAGTACTGATAACTCTACAAAATGAGAGTTATCATGACACTTTTAGACTTGAATCAATAATACTTACAGAGTAAATGATATGTTTTTATTGCATTTTAATTATATTTTGCATGCACATCCATTTTAGTTTATTTTTAATAAATTTAGTTTGTTTTAGATTAATTTGTGCTTAAATCATATGCATAATTATAGGTGACCGAAAGCTTAAATTTTAAGTAACATGCAGTAGTCGTTGCTGTAGCACCATTGTTGTAGCACTGTTGCTGTAGCAATCCTAGAGCATTGACAGAGAAGATTTCACGTGAGATACTTAGAGAATTGCAATATGGAGTTTCCAAAGATGGAAGATACGCTCCTTAGACTTTCGGTTGTCCTAATTCTAAGCTATAAAAGGAGCATACACACAAAGAGAAAGAGAGAGTCGTCACCCAAGGAATAAACCAAAGAGAGAAACATAAGAAAAATAGAAATCAAAAGGGAGATTAAAGGCTGACAGAGAAAAAATCGTAGAGATCAATTGAGAATCAGTTTTTCTTATTCTTTTCTTGTTTTTTATATATTCATGGGGATGTATTGGATTGCTAAAACTCTTTTATTTATCTTTTTATCGTAAATCATGAACTGAATTTGATTGTAACTGAGTAATAAACGATCTTAATGGATGTTTGACTAATATACGCGTGTTGTTCTATGTTTACTATAACATTTTGTCTTAATTGTATTTATTTATTCTCTATTTCGGATGATCCCCTATTTAGGGATATTAGTTAAGAAAAAGCCTAAAAAAGGTCTGATTTAGTGGATCTTATTAAAACAATACTTGGTTTTAGATTGGGTTTCCGAAGTTGAGTTAATTTTAATTTGAATAGGGTCGTGCTTGATATAAAATTAATAATGAACTAGATATAGAGATTTACCTTGTAGGGTAAATGGAACCTAGAGCGATTAATGATATCTTTAATGTTGGCGTAACAATTGGTTACTATTAGGTTGCATTTGGTATAAGATATCCAACAAACGACAGTTGAGGATGCGTGAGGGATTCTATCCAGTGCTGTAGTAGATACTGTAGCAATGGTACTGTAGTTGAAAAATAGTCAATGCCATTAAGTGAGTTTATTCACTCAACTACTCAATTCTCATTCGTTACATCCTTGTGTTGACATGAAAATTTTCTTTATTTCATTTTATTTATTGCACTTTTATTTTAATTAGTTAGGTTCATAAATTGTCTTATTTTGATATAAAATTAATGATGAACTAGATATAGAGATTTACCTTGTAGGGTAAATGGAACCTAGAGCGATTAATGATATCTTTAATGTTGGCGTAACAATTGGTCACTATTAGAATCATTAGGTATAAGATATCCAACAAACGACAGTTGCGGATGCGTGAGGGATTCTATCTAGTGCTGTAGTAGATACTGTAGCAACGGTACTGTAATTGAAAAATAGTCAATGCCATTAAGTGAGTTTATTCACTCAACTACTCAATTCTCATTCGTTACATCCTTGTGTTGACATGAAAATTTTCTTTATTTCATTTTCTTTATTGCACTTTTATTTTAATTAGTTAGTTTCATAAATTGTCTTATTTTAGATTAAAATAAGACTGCATTATTAAGGTTACTGTACCAAATATGATAACATCAATCACTATGAAGACGATCTGAATACTTATCAGTATATTACTTGTTGTGCACACTTGCATATTGACACCCATAACATTAGAGATTGCACACACTAAGTACATTTAAAAATACTAATATGGACCTTTTTCTTGGCAGGATTAGACTAGGTTGGACTACCTGTGTGTTTTTTTTAAGCTGTTAATTATTCACACCCTTGCTTTTATTTCACCTTTCAATTGATCAGTTTTGGGTATTGATGTTCTTATTATTTTCTTACATTTTTTATTACATGATTGCAGGCAAGAGGAAATTGCCAAGTTCATAAAGGTTCAAGACAAAGAAATAGAAAACTCTCATGCTACAAGGGACATGCTGATAAAAGTGCATGCAGAGAGGATATATGCAAGAGGCGGAAGGCATTGAGAGAAAAAGGTTGAATATGAGAAAGAATTTGATGTTGAGTTAACTCAAAACTGATGGAGAAATACTCCTCCCATGGCACAAAAGTTGCCACTGACAGCGTTTGATGTTGAGATGCACAGATGATAGGAAAATAATATACTAACTAGATGAGTAGCAAATAATTTAATAATACCATTATGATGATGTTTTTTCTTGTGATATATTCTTTGAATTACAAACTTTGAGAGGTATATGCATTTAAATATAGCAATAAGCAAATTTGGACTTTGTCATTTAATTTCATGAAACTTTTTAAAATTATTCAAAATATAGCAAAGTCAGTTGTTGTAAGCTTTATATGTCAGCTCATTTTCTTCGTCTATCTACTTGATAAAGATTCTTGGATGGTTGTTACATTAAATTTTGGGAAGGTAGGAAAAACTATAGACACAAAGGTATATTTTGTCTTTAAAATCTTAGACCATTTGTATATTATTGTGTTTAAGTTGGAACATTAGGCCATAATTTTTTATTAACTAGTTTATATTAAATTTGCATTTGTATAATCTATCAATGTGCATACCCACATTTCTATGTAATTTTTGAGATTGTGTGTACTTCTTTTATACCTTCTACTTATGTTATGTGGTAGACTTATGCATGCCATTTCTAGGTGGGCGTGTACCACCTTGTCATGTTTAAGATACCACACTATTGACACTTTCTAATACTGAATCATTGCTATTGATTTAGACATTCAGTAATAGAGTTTGGTAGCATGAGCGTTAGCTATAATCTGCATAACTATATGTCACTTAGTCAAATTTACATAATGGTACATCATGCATCTTCTCATGTTCAAACCTTTCATGTTTGGTATTATGCCAATACTGTATCTTGGACTGTTGCTATTTGCGCAAATGATGAAGCTAGTAATAATTAAAGGCAACAAGCCGCTAATGACTTTCTCTTTTGTCCAAATAGGCAGAAGTGGAAAGATATCTGTATTAAGGTTCTAGGAGTCATAAGCAGAGAATAAGACTTAGGAATATGATGATATTGCTGTGAATTATTTGTCTGGTGTTCTTTTCTTTCTAATATTTTCACTTTTGTCATTTGTTGATATAGATAACATGATAGTAAAAAATAAATTTATGACATAACTAGAAAATGTCGAAACTACAAGGTACAAAGTATACAATTTAATATTCTAATCATCTTATTGATTATTTATGTGATGCAGATTAACAATCAAACATCATTCACCTTTATTTTATTATTATCACTGCTCAGTTGTTTCTGGATTGGAAGATGATGCTTTAAGCATGTCCAGCGCCACTTTTATCTCGAAAGGAAAGACCAAATTTTTCTAATTTTTATTCTACTGCTATTGCCCTATGTATCGGCGCAGCTAGTGGTGCCTCTGTTTTAGAAAGTTTATCTATGCTATTTGGTGTAAGAGGATCCAGAGGCATGATAGTTGTTATTTCAAAATCTTACTTTGCAAAGGTAGTATCACTCATTTTTAAGTTATACTTGTCGTTTATTTCTTCAATTTGAAGGTTAACTTCATTATCAGGAAGAATGAAGTCCAGTAGCTCTTCTAAGTTGTCAAATAATGATACAGTGTTAGAGACTTGATGTGCTTGATCTAAGGAGAAGGGATTACCATCAGTGCCACAAGTTGAACTTACATCTAAGTACCCATCATCCTTTAGATTTAGTAAGGAATTCAAGACTTTTAGGGAAAAGAATAGATCATCATTAAGTGTCATATCAAAAAATCACAAATCTCGAACCAAGGATCTATGTTATTATGCAGATTTTTGACACTATGAAGAAAATTGTATAGTGTTGATATAGAAGCACCTGTTTGACAAATTTTGAGTGCTAAAATCTAATGAAACAATATGCAAATGATACATGTGAATCTACCCATGTGGAACTTTTTCCTTAAGTTTTTCTCAACACGTAAAGTGTGAACCAAAGACTATTGATGTGCCTCTTTACAGGAGTTCAGAAGTTTAATTAAATCTAATGGTCTTTTACTTTGGCATGAAGCAAGTTTCTGTAGTCAAGACCATCGAAGAAGCTTACAGTTAAAGCACAATCATCTATGCTTTCTCTGCCATTATGTTTGTGAAACAAAAACGTCTTTTAGGCATAACTCTCTTTAATTCTTAACCTCTGAAACCAGCAGTATGCGAGGGCTTCTATATCTAGTAATGAATTCAACAATTCAGATGATGAAAAATGGTCTATATCTTATATCAATTTGGCAAGATCTGTAGTCTCAAACTTTATGTCAACTTTCTCAACAAGATTGTATACAAATGAAAAACCAGTTGGTTTTGTTTTAAAAATAAAATGTATTCAATAAGTTAATACCATAGAGCCACCTATTAGGTATCTTTCTCTTAAGTTTTACTCTACGAGTAATGAGTGAATCAAGACTCTTATATTTGTCTTGTAAGTCTTTAACAAGCTAATGAGATTTGCACGTTTATACTTATGAGTTGTTAGAAGTTTGGTGCAGTTCAAGTTGTCTTTGAAGTGAGGGGAAAAGTACAATTGTTCTTGTATGATTGATGATAATGCTTATATATAAAGCATGGGTTTTTGTGGACAATGTAAACTACAGTAAACTTCTAATAGTTCTTTGGTATAAATGTGCAAATCTCATTATCTTACTGATGACCTACAATGCCAGGAAAAGAAAAGCCTCGATTCACTTATTCCTTATAGAGCAGAACTTAAGAGAAAGATACCCAATAGTTGACTCCACAAGTATTGACTTATTAAATACATTTCATTCTTGAAACATAAACCAATAAGTGGTTCTTTATTTGTATACAATCTTGTTGAGAAAGTTGATATAAGAAATATTAATTCATTCATTCTCTTATATGCATGCAAACAAGTAATATTTTATAATTATAATGAGCATTACACGTATAATGCTCCCAACAACTTGTTTTATTCGGTGATCTTCAAATCGTTATTTTAAAGATAAAGAAAGTTGACAAATAAAAAAATTACATAATTAAAAAAAAAATCCATATAGTGTTAGTATGTGCGTGTGTGTCTGTATGTGTGCGTGGGCGTGTGTGCGTGCGTACATGTGTGCGTGTGGGCGTGGGCGTGAGCGTGGGCATAGACGTGTGCATGTGTGTGTGGTGCACATGCTTGAATGTGTGCATGTGTGTGCGTGCGTCCATGTGTGCGTGTGGGCGTGGGCGTGGACGTGTGCGTGCGTGTGTGGTGTACATGCTCGCATGTGTGCACATGCGTGTGTGCGTGGGCATGGGCTTGGGTGTAGGCGTGTGTGGTGTGCATTCTTGCATGTGTGCACGTGCGTGCGAGTGGGCGCACTTGTGTGTGTGCATGCGTGCGTGTGCATGTGCTTGTGTGTGGGCGTGCCTCCACTTTGAATAAGTGGAGGCTTAACAACAACACATTGCACTGAGGATTTCAGCAACGCCAATAAGTGGCATCCTAATCTTGACACGTGTCACTGTGTTGAGCGAATTTCAGGTAGCCTAGTTTGGTCCACCATTATGCCTCAACAAAACTATCATACGATATCAGATGGGCAAAAGAGAAGCTGATTTTGATGGATCTAATCCAACGATGTGTAGACTCTTAGCTATGAGGTCACTGATACCAACCTTGGAATAAATTCGTATGTGGCTTAACAATCAATGGTGTACTTATCAATATAATGGGTGCATGATCAAGTGGTCATTGGTTGCTAACCCACTTGAAGGTTGTAGGCTTGAAGATTTGGTTTTTCATATTGATAATTGTCTTCAATTCATGGCTAAGAAGATGGATGTTAGAACTTTCTTTTCTCTAGATTGGGTAAATTTTGACTAGTAGTATGATCTATATTGTGAGTTTATTAGTTTATAGTATTTGTTTGACATAAAGACTACAAATTTAGAATCTATAAGGTGATATCCAAATGACTAATTTATTATCATAAAAAGAAAATGTTAAAAGAGAAAAACTAATAAAATGCCGATAAAGTACAATGATAAATTAGTATCCATTTATTATATTTGTAAGTTTAATGATAAATTAGTATCAATTTATTATATTTGTAACTAAGTGACTAAATTAATACTAATTTATCGTTATTAACTTTCATTAATATTTGTTCTAATTTTTTTTTGTCACTTAAATTTAGGTGGGAAATATTATTTAAATTAGGGGTGTAAATTGGTGTAATTATATCATATATGTACCTTGTCAAATATAAGAAACTACAGTTACGATTTGTTTATCAATACAAATACGATTAATTTATTAATCGTATTGATTCATTTAACATTTTTAATATAAAAAAATTAAAAATTAATTTAAAAATAACAAATATGTCAATTTATTCTTGACAGTAGGTTATAGATAAGTTAACATGACATAAATAAGTTTATAACATAATATGAATATATTATATGAAAATTTAGTGTTTAGTATATATATTAGTTAATTTTTTTTAATAATATTACCATGTATGGATTGATATTCGTATCATAAATAAGTAACCGTATTGAGGTGGTATAATTCAAATACAACACGATTATTTGTCATGTTATGTCAACTTATTTATTAATCGTTTTAAATTTGTCAACACAAATTCGGAAAAATTGTATCATAACCTATTTTACCACCTCTAATCCAAATAAACCAAGAGACCATGTTTAATTAGTTCATTTAATATTAATTTTATATACAAAGAGAAAAGGTACCTCCCTATTTTGTCATTCTAGTATTTTTTTTTCTTCTCTTTATTTTTTTTTATTTTAAAAAATATCTGTTAAGACGTGGTTTTATCCAACGAGTTTACCAACCAAATAATTAGAGTCCGTCCATTACATAATTTAACTCTTATCAAACTTTATAATTATAGGTAAATTAATACTCGTTGTTTTTACAATAAAATCTCAATATAGTGATATTCTATACACGAATTTTACACAGTCATAAAAAATTATGCTCCTGATTTGAGCTAGTTAAAAATAAGAACAAACTCTATATTATAATAAGTTATAATTTTTTTAGATCTTATCTTAAATAACTTACCTCTATATAGTAATAATTATCTGTATAATTACAAAATAATATATATTACCTCATATTAAAAATTTAAGATGAAAAAAAATATATTTAAAAAAAATATTTGGAACAATAATTTATTTTTTAGATTTGTGCCACATATTTTAACTTGTAGGTATGTAGGTTGCGTTTACTTTCTGGAGTGAGAGTGAAGATTGTAAATTCCTCCCACTCCAATGTTTATTTCACTAATTTAGAGAATGATTGAGAATACCACTCCGTGGGCTCCATTACTTTTGGAGTGGAGAGTGGTAGTTAGAGTGGAACTCCCATAGGGAGAGCGGAGTATGGAGTCAGTTTTCCATATATTTAGTCTAACGCAAAACCTAGTATACCTGGCAAGGTGTTTGCCAAAATTTATGCATCAAATGAAAAGGACCCCGCCCACGTGCTGTGTATGGCTGTTTCTTTGGACCACAGCCACATAAACATACACACATAATAGCAGCCGTTAAAAGTGGTGGTTGTGGCTTTCCACAAAGTAACAAGATTCTTTCCCACCTTGCATTTAGTCTTCCAATAATACAATATCTTATTAATCCACACCAAATCACCAATACAAAGCATCTTGATTCAACCATCCCATAATGCCAAAGCTCCAGAGCTATTAGATATCTTGATTAGATAGTGAAGTGATCCAGCAATTAGCAAAGCCAACTCCACTTCCCTCTCAAGAGTCGAGTAGTCATGGCAGAAGAACAACTATCCAAATGGAAAGGCAAGGAGAGTATTGAGAGTGCAAGCATAACGGCAGAACAGGTTTGGGCTTGCCTTGAGGATTTTTGCAACGCACATAAGTGGCTGCCCAATCTTGATACATGTTACCTGGTTGAAGGAGTTCCCGGGCAGCCTGGTCTGGTTCGCTACTGCGCTAGCTCTAAATCTGATGGTCATGAGGTGACAATCAGATGGGTGAAAGAGAAGCTGATTCTCATGGATCCAATACAACGGTGGCTTAGCTACGAGGTCACTGATAATAACGTGGGAATTAAGTCGTATGTGGCGACCATCAAAGTATTTCCTATCAATTTTGACAATGGAATGAAAGGGTGCAGGATCGAGTGGTCATACGTTGCCGACCCATTTGAAGGGTGGAAATTTGAAGATTTTGCCTCTCATATCGATTATTCGCTAAAATTCATGACTAAGAAGATGGAACATGCTTCTCTCCTGATGGGACAAAATTTGAGTACGAGTGCTACCTAGTTTTATATTTTTGCCATTTGTGATTGTGCTTTATACATATGTACTGCTAGTTTTATTTTATAATTTATTTGACACTATGAGCTCTTGTGTGCTATTCCATATGGCTTCTCTCGTATTGAATCATCAATGAGTGCTCTTCTCTTGGGTTCCACCTGGATTAAAACTATAGCATGTCGATGCAGAGCCCTGAACAATGAGTATGCAACGTTGTAATCTACCATCATTATTTGATTGCAAGTTATTTCAGTTACTTCGTTATCTGCAGTACATTTCTTTTACACATTACGAGTCCCCTAGTCCCTGAACTTTAGGAACGGTCGGTTCAGAAGGTTCTTATCAAATTTCAAATTGTAGATTATCTTTGGCCTGCGAAATATGATTATTTTGTATTACCTCCTCAAAAAGAAATTATGGGAAAATTAATTATAATGACAAAATATGTGCATAAATTACAGTGAAAATTAATAACTATAGAAGGGAAGGGGTGCTCTATTCTGTTTCACAGTTTACAAAACATTTCGTTTCGTACGGACACCCATCATCACCTACACGAGCAGCAAGATAAAAGAATGCATTCGTTAAAAGGATGCTCTGTTTTCTTTTTCTTTTTATTTTTCTTTTTCCTGCTGCGAGGCACAAACCATAGTTAATAAACAATTACAGGCAAAACAAACATTTCATCTGTGCGATTCCACAACACTAACGTGTGGATTAATAAGTGCTTCCCAAGGCTGAAAACCCTAAACTTGAAAATAAAACACCTCTTTCCTATGAGATGAATGGATCACCTTTTCTTCATTTTTCAATACTGCAACCTAATTTCTTCTCTAACCAGACTATTATATCCTGTGCAACCTCATCTCGCTCCGGCTCAAAGAGGAGGTCGTGCAACAATCCCTCATACAGCTTAATGTCTTTAAACCTGGAAGCTGCCTCATTGTACAAATCCTGAGAGGCTAAAGGGTCGGTAACTTTGTCTCCTGTTCCATGAAGAACAAAGAATGGGACAGAAACAGACTTAAAGTTGCGCTTCAAGTATGAGGAAAGGCGCAGTATCTCATAGCCTGTTCGGACCCTTATGGGTCCTGTGTAGACCAAAGGATCAGAATACTTTGCCAATAGGGCTGCTGGATCCCTAGAAACTGGAACGCCCCTTTTGTTAGCACCTTTAAACTGGTACTTGGGAACTACCAGAGAAAAAAGAGGGGCCACGGCCTGCATAAAAGTATCAACGAAAGAACTTTTAATTAGTGAAAACAGAAATAAATATTTTAAACAATTCAATTCAATCAGCTAAACTACTTATCATTCCGTAAATCTATCGAGTCAAGAACAAGGGAAGAAAAATAACCACTTACCCCCACAATAGGATGTGCTGGCTCAACACGCAAAGCTGGTGCCGATAGCACAATTCCCTCCAGCATTGCTTCAATGTGGGGATATGAAGCTGCCTGCACAAAGGTGCGCTGTATTAACCCATAATTTTTTAAAAATCAACCAAGATGGGACCATATGTAATCGGCATATGACTCACCTTCAGAACTACAGCCCCACCAGTAGAGTGACCAAAAAGGAAGCATGGTACAGTTGGATTTTCCAATTTAATTTTTTCCAAGAAAGCCCCCTGTTGAATCAGAACATAAGGGAGGTTACATCTCACTTAAAATATATATATGTGTGCGTGTGTGTGTGTGTGTGTGTAGTTATAATGTCATATCATAATGGATTCTAAGAATCAAGCCAGATACATCAAAATAGATACAGTTTGCAAAATGTGGCTGACACAATTCAATTTAAAGATGCAATTATGACAGCGGATGACCCAAACAATATTGGTAAAAGTAGATTATTGGTTATAGAAATTGAATGCTTTGCTTTGGAACTAAAGGAGGATCATATAAAAAGATATGATGAAAAAATAAAATGTACTTACCGTGTCTGCAACCACATGGTCAAGTGAAGGAACATATCCATGCAATCCATCGCTCCCACCATGACCTAGATTTTAGAAGATAATCCATCACCAAAAACTCTATAATTTAACTCGTTAAACACTTATTTGCTAACTATGTGGCAAATAGAAGAGCAAAAAAAGAAGTCACCTCCAAAAAGACTCTTCAAATCAAAATAAGTATATATTATTTTAATCAAACTTTTTTCTATATAAAAGTAATAACAATTATAACACTTCTCTTGAATAATGAGATAAAAAAATAATATAATAAATTAAAGGCTCCAAAATACTCTCCAAATAAGATTCTTCAATGAGATAGTGCTTCTCTCTCTTCAAGACTCTCATTTGGAGAGTTTTTTGGAATTTTTTTTTTGGTTGATGTGGCTCTTCAAATAAGTAGCTTATAGAATTGATAAGCAACAAGTTATAAATGTACCTATCCAGTCCATAGCATAGACCCCAAAGTTACGCGAAGTTAGTTGCCTAGCAAATTGAGAATACCTCCCACTGACATTAAACAAACACCGATAATAGAATGGCAAGATCAGTATTCACACCTTTTGTAATAAAATCATAAGTGTAAGAATAAAACAGAACAATGCTTCCCCAAATACAAGACATTCAAAATTACCTGTGCTCATTCAGCCCATGTACTATGATCAAAATGCCCCTGAAAGAATAAAGCACTTGAAATTAGAACAGAATAAAGGCACCAACAAGTAAGGAATGTGCAAAATGTACATGTATGCAAATGCTCTGTGGAATCAGAGCCCCATGTGGCACGAAAATCCCTTAAATCCTTTTGTATAATGTAATCCCCTGGAGTGCCAGAGTTTTGTTAGAAAACGAAACGACTAATTGCGCCGATAATAAGCTAACAGCAAGCATAATACAATGTAACGAGATTTTAGTTGCAATTTAAAATTCCATTTACTCTGTTTCTCATCAATCATATGACAATTACCAATCAGAATTACGAAATAGTCCGTAAAATTTTCAAAATTCAAAAATTGCAAGTCAAAGTAATCATTCAAAGTCAAACAACCTAAATATAATTATGATTTTTTATTTTTCAAAAACCTTACTTCAATTCACCGGAGACCGGAATCCACGAGCGGCAAAACAAGGCGTTCCTTTTAACGCCAAAGAAAAGAGAAGTACTCCAGCGGCACCGGACCTCCCCGTCGTCGGTCTCGAATCCCATTTTCAAGTCCTCGGCCAACGCTCTTCGTCTCATGGTATCCTCATCTTCTCGCCTCAACATCGACTTCCTCTTCCAGCTTTTCACCTGAGATTTCGGCGCACCGGCCGCCGGCCTTCGCGGCAGCAGGAGGATGACGAGAGAAAAAATGAACGATTGGATGAAAAAAATCAATGTTCTAAGGGTTTTTAGGATCGGGATTATGCGATTGCTCGCTCCCGATGTCAATTGATCCACCTCAGCCGTCGACATGTCGCCGCCTACGGACGGACGAGATTTAACGACGAATAATATGCGACGGAACAAGAGAATGAGAATAAAAATAAAATCAGAGAATTTAATAATTGTCAACAAAAATGAGGATCACGCAAAGAATAAGAAATGAAGGAGAGACTTGAGAACGCGTCTTTATGTCGTATTTATAGACGTGCTGACGTGCAGAAGAGAGAGAGAGGACGAAAAAGATATGATTAGCTGGAGCACGAATGATCGAAGTCATGGTAATCAACAACGTGGCGTCATTTGGTGGTGTGGAAGATTTTAGGTCAACCGAGTGAATTAAATATGATTGGTCTGCTGTTTAGACTATATATGGATTTATTCCGGATTAACATTGACGGTCATGATAGAATGTACTTGAGCGTGCGAAAGCTGATGGAAGATAAGGCGATCGACATCGAATCACCAGAAAGTACAGTGAAGGTCACTTCTATAGTTCATTAGTTTTATCCTAGTTTTATATCCTTTTTCCTCTAATTTATCGCGCTATAACCGGGAGCTCGGCTCAACTTATGGCTAATAACCATCATTTATGGACCGTCTTAACTCTGATTATCTTAATATCACTGGACGGAATAAAGCGTGAACGTCAGCATATTTTATATCTGAATAGTGGATAAAATATATGATCACATCGTTATTTCTTTTGAAATAATCAACGCGTTTGTTTATTTATTTGAGTATTTAATAAATGACGTGAATGTATTTGAGAATTGATATGGCGGGCTCGCAGGTTCAAATCAAATCTTCCTCCTATGTTACTGTATCTTTTAGAAAAAAAAAAGTACACGTAAGCTGAGCTGAGCTGAAACAGAACGAGCCGAGCCGATTGGAGTGGCTTACAAGAGTTGTTAGTGGCGGAGAGCAGTTAGAGACGTGAATATCAACAGTAAGAGACGGCGAATTCTAGCCGCACAAACCTTTTAATTGTCGTCACAGAGATGCCGCCACGTGGTATGGGGACGCTCGGAGAATAGACTTTGCACCGCAAATTTAGCGGTCTTTTCGAGAAAAGCTAAATAAACTGAATAATTATAATTTCAATATTACTTTTATTCACTTTATAAAAAATAATAATGGTAATTTTATTTTGAAAAATTATTTTTACATGTAGACATTTACTTACTAAAATATTCGGGAAATTTACAAAAATAACCATTAATATTTTATTATTTTCGTAATTAATCCTCTCAACTTTTTTCTATCAACATTAGCCAAACACAAGCCTTTCTTCCCAAATTACCCTTCTTTACAGAACAAAATCAACATTGTTTCTCCCATATCGCCAAACCAAAAGCAGCTTTTCATTCTTGAATCATCAGCCAACGGCGACCGCAAAAGACAACTGTGAAAGTGATATCCGATCATAATCTATCCAGATTCAACACAAATCGACATCACTTACTGGTATGAATTATTTTTTGAACTTACTGAACTCAGTCGGATGAATCTGAATCTGGCGACAGGCACCCACTCTTGGAGATTTATTAAAATTGTATTATTTTAATTAGGACTGAAATAAATTTTTTTTTTTAATTTCAGGCTTAATGGATTCAGTTGTACTTGAATTGTGTTACGATGGTTGGTGGGAGACATTAGAGAATGGCTGTATGGACTACGTGAATGGTAAAAATCGAGCTGTTTTGGTTGGAAAAAATTACCTGTTTGATCAGTTATTGGCAAGAGTATACGAGGTGTTAAAAATAAATCCTAATGACTATAGTATCACAATGAAGACAACTTTGAGGTCTAGTAACACATTATATCGTATATGTGCAATGCCCATGGATATATGTGATGATGAAATGGTGAGGGTTGTGTTGCATATGGCATCTGACGTAGCTAATTTTGGATGCATTCCTATATTCGTGACCACATCACATCGAGTTCCGAGCAAAGGTATTGAGCCACATGTCGATACAGAAACTTCGTTTAGAGCAAATATGTCTGGCCCCGATAATGATGAAGAGGTGTTGCCAAGGACAATATCGCTGCAGCAATATTACTCTCCAATCCACGACAATTATGACAACATTGATGATAATGGCGTTACGTTACAGGATGTTGGAGCAACGGTATTTCCAATAACAACGTCGTTGGAGCAACAATATTCTCCGTATCACAACAATGATTTTCGGGACAATGATGATTTTCATAATGAGACAGAGGGGGATAATGTTTGTGCAGAACCTTCTAATAATACAAGGCGGGGCACTCGTTTCAATAATGATGGTGATGATGGAGGAGCCGGTCCTTCGAATGTTCCGTCTTTTCAGGATGAGGATGAGTGTGAAGACAATACTCCTGTGAATAACAGAGGCAATAGACCTATTCCTTCTATGGTTCGATCGAGAAGGAGAATTGACCCCCTTACAAGTCTTGCTCCAACTTTACCTTCGAACATGGTTGCTCCAAGCTTTGTTAGCAGTTGTGACTCAGATGATATCAGCGTGGGTAAGCTATTTGCTGAGAAGAATGAGCTTATATTACAACTACGCAAGGTGGCCTTTAGAGATAAGTTTGATTTCAAGATTGCACGGTCTACTACGACACGTTTCGAGGCTCACTGTTGTTCAGAATCATGTAAATGGCGTATTCGAGCAACTAGAAGTTCGAATATTATCATTTAAAATTACTAAATGAAAAGTCAAAAATTTCGATAAAAAAAAATTTTGTACTTACAGTATACCGACCTTATGAACCCAGTCTGGAATGCTTGGCAAGTAATCCTTCACAGAGAGCCAATATTTTCTGCTACTCTCCTTTGAATTTGGCTCAAGAGTTTGTAAAACGTCCGTCTGCCATAAATTTAATTGAAAATTTTAAGTAAGTATACCCAACTTAAATTTAGTAAAGTTAAAAAAATAAGTAATACATATTACTTACAAGACGAGATTCGTCGTTGAAGAACGAATAAACCTCCGCAAAGTTGATTCTCGAAGACGCCATAGGCTTCCATTGCAGAATGCGGGGAATCTTACTCTTCGTTTTGACGACCCATGTTGATGGTAACCCTCCGATTGCTTCATAAATCCAAGCCTACAACAACCAAAGTGAAAAATCAAATAAAACAACTATCAAATATTTAATACTATAAAACTTATTAATAAACAAAAAAAAGCACCTGCACCCCAGACGTAAATCCGTAAAGATTGTATTTTTCAATATTATGATCTGGATTTTTCAACCGAGTCTTCTTAAATTTCTCGTCTTTTTCGAACAGTGCATTGTCAAGACTCTCGTAAATCATTTCCCACGAAAATAGATCCCATGGACGCTTTCGGAAGTACTGAATATCATCAACTTGGTCAAGCCAATCGAAATTAATTTGACAGTGATTTTTTCTTGCATTTAGTACTCTGTCCGCAAAATAAAACAGCGCAATCTTTAATGCGTCCATATCGTCTATTTCCTCGAAATTCAACTCCTTAAATATGGCATCAAATTGCTTCACATTAATCTTACGATGCACACCACCAAAATACGTATTCCGTAGCCTCTGCTCCATTTCATCATTTTTTTCATTGGTATCAACACCAAATGAAAGTCCAGTAACCAAGCACCATTCGACAATTGACAGGCGAATCAAATGCTTACCAATTTGAAACCATAACTGATCCTCACGGCTATCTTCTTCATGGGCCACTTGACGCAGTAAAAGATTATGCAAAATTACCCCACTAAATGGAAAACTTCGACACTCCAAGAAATGCCCAAATATATCCTTTTTGAACATACTCAACTGCCGCTTTGTTAATTTTTCCTCGATAGCTTTTACGACCGAAGATAACATACACATGCTCGAAATTCGACCAGGAAAGTGATCAGCATAACGAAAATACATCTTGCCTACTTCAATATCCGGTGATTCTGATTTCGCCATGTATCTGTAATATTTATAAAATTATTACATTATATTTACAGAAATAAAAAATTTACTCGTAAAAAAAAAAACTCTAATTTTCTGGTGCGATAGGCGCCTGTCGCTCCAAAAAACTGGTGCGACAGGCCCTCTCGCACCAAAAAATTGGTGCGACAAGCGCGCGCCTGTCGCACCAAATCTGGTGCGACCGCAGGCCGCGCATGGGCGCGCGCTGCTGCCCAGCGATGGGCGCCGGCGCGCGCCCTGCCCCCCTCCCTTCCCACCCCCAAAATTAAGCGCAATCACTCCAAAATCAAAAACAGTACTCCCAAACACCACCAACCACCACAAACATCATCACCACCATTATCAATCTCAAGCTATAACTATTATTATTCTAAAATCTCATTTTAAATTAATGAAAATAAGAAAAATGACTAACCTAGGTTTTGTTGAAGGTTGTGGATCGTAGATCGGATGCTGGTGAGAGATGGAGCCGCCGTCGACGAGGGTTGATGTCGCCGCCGATGATGGGAGTTGGATCGGTTTGGGAGAGATGAGAGAAAGGGAGTGTTGGGGAAGAGATGAGGGAGGGGTATTTTGGACTCAAATGTTGTTTAATGGCTAATGTTGATAGAAATATTTTTGGGGGGTTAAGATGAAAAAAAGCAAAGTTTTTTTGGTTATTAGTGTAAATTTCCCAAAATATTCGGACATCTTCCATACACCACTTATGTTTTTAAATTTTTTAAACCAATCACTTTACCATTAATAATATTAGAATGTATTAATGAATTTAAGTAAAATGACCATTTCATCCTTCAATACATTAAAAACTTGAAATTTTAAAAATTAAAAAATTTATAATTAAATAAGAAGCATGACTATAGACAGACATGAAAGTTAATTCAATGCTCTTTAATTTTATTTTTCTTTTGTGAATAACGATTTTTAATTAAATTTATAAATTTTTTATTTTTTCAAGGTTCCAAAGAGTATAATGATCTTTTAATATATTCAAGGATGAAACGATCATTTTGTTTATATTTTTAAACAGATTATAACGTTATTAGAGATGATAATTGTATCCGCAAACCCGCTTGTTGTGGGTAATTTTATAGTTGTGGGTGAGTTTAGTATTATAAATTGAAACTCATAATAGGTTGCGAGTGGGTTTGATATTAGCCAAATATCCAGTGAATACCTACATGGATATCCGCCAACCAGCAACTTTTTTTAAAATATTTTTAATTTAATATTAATTGAAAAATATTTAAATCTAAAAATATATAAAGTAAAAAATGTAAAGTGCAAATGTGTGTGCAAGTTGCAACGTGCCTAAGTCCTAAAAGCTTTAATTTAATGTATTGATTATTATATACTTATTATAATTTTGTATGGACTATTATTTTTTTTAACTTAATGCATTGATTATTTCATTATTCTTTTGTTCTTCGGATTAGTATTTAAAGCGTATTATTCTATAGAAAATATTAAACTTAATTATTATTATAGAAATCATGTTGGATGGGTACTAATGGTGGTAAATGAAATGAAAATCTTCTCTTGGGGCTTGTGTTGAATGATAATGTGAAATAATAATTGTTATTTTTATACACCAATTTGTGGCTTTTTTATTGATTTGTATATTTTATACTTAAAATTGAAAAGGTGTGTTGGATTGATGTTGAAATTTTAATTTTTTATTTACATTGGTTAAATTTAAAATTGAGTATGTTATGTGGAAATTTAGGTTATTCTTTTAAATTTACATATTGAGCATTTTTAGTTTTAAATGTCGAAACTCGCAAAAAATTGGTCGGCTACTATTGCGAGTTTGGTAATTGTCAAAACCCACAGTGGGTGGATTTTTCTTAAAAAAATTAAAACCCGCAGCAGATTGCGGGGGTGTTTAGTAATTTAAATTTTGTGCGAGTTTAAGTTTGACAATGACAAACCTGCTGCGGGCGGTGCCCATTGCCATCCCTAGGAATCGTGTTGGATATGTGCTAATGGTGGTGAATGAAATGAAAATCTTCTCTTGGACCTTGTATTAAATGATAATGTGAAATAATAATTGTTATTTTTAGATACCAGTTTGTGGTTTTTTTTTTATGGATTTGTGTATTTTATACTTAAATTCGAGAATTTGTGTTGGATTGATATTGAATTTTTAATTTTCCATTTACATTAGTTAAATATAGAATTGATTATGTTATGTGGAATTTTAAGTTATTATTAAAAATTTATGTATTGAGCATTTGTGATTTTAAAATGTGGAAACTCACAAAAAATCCGCTGAGTATCATTATGGGTTTGGTAATTGTTAAAACCCGCAGCGGGTGGATTTTCTTAAAACAATAAAAACCAACTTGTAGCAGGTTGCGGGTGGGTTTAATAATTAAAATTTTGTGCGGGTTTGACTTTGATAATGACAAACCTACTACGGGTGGTGCTCATTGTCATCCCTAAACGTTATTAGTGGTATAATGGTTGACTAATACAAATTTGAAAATATTGCAAATGTATAGAATAAGTTAGAACTTTTTAGTAGTTATATGTATATATGATAAAACAATGATGACGCCAAAATTTACTTTTATCCTCATTTGCCACCTTAAGCAGGCAACAACAAAGTTTACTAAAGTCAAGGAAATTTCAAAAATGTCAAGGGAAACCTTAAAATCCTCTCTTCTCTCTCTTTGGAAAAACCTCTTGTCTTACCAAAAGAGAACTTTTGGCGAGACTATTCTTTTCCCCCCCTTTTTTATGGCTTCCCATGATGCCTTCTTGTGAAGGTTTATCTCTCTTATGTTGCCAAGGGTTTTCCCTTCAAAGTGGAGGTTATCTTTCCACCCATTTGGTGGTGGTGGTACATTGGTTTAATGGTGGTGGTGGACTTGGCTTTTGTTGGGCTTTGCAAATTTGGTAGTTAGAGGTGGAAATAATGGATCAATCTCTTAATTTTTTTTGTTCTTATGCTTTTAGTAGATTTATTGGGTAAAATCTTTCATGAATTAGAAATTCTTAGTCTTTAGATATGTTGATATTTGTATTTAGAGTAATGATACAGCCACAAACTCTTGTACAAACTTATTTTGTACAAACTGATGTGGCATGATAAGATTGGTTGAATTAAATATCACTTGGCCCACATGATTTGTTTTTATTAATTTATATTTTCATTCAACCAATCTTATCATGCCACATAAGTTTGTACAAAATAAGTTTGTATAAGAGTTTGTGGCTGTATCATTACTCTTGTATTTATAGTACTTAAATTGAAAGTAGCTTTGTATTTGTGTCGCAATGACACTTGTTTTTAAGGTTAGGCATTCAATTCGGTATTTGTCGAACCAAACCGAATCTAATCAAATCGAAATTACTCATTTTGGTTTGGCTCGGTTCAATAGGTAAAAACTAAATGGTTTGTGTTTTCATGAACCAAATTGTTTATGTTCGGTTGGCGGTTCCAAAATCGAACCGAATGCACAAATTGATCGGTTCATGCAATTTAATTTTAAAATTAAAAGAAAATCTTGGTCAGCTAAGTTATGTTTAATACTTAATCGTTATGTCAAAGTCTTGAGCCATTTGATCAAAGTTAGGTGTATTGGATCTTCTAGATGGCAAAACTGCAGAAGCAATAAGCAGTAGCCAATAGCAGTCAAGCACCTAGTTAGCTCGCGCCCCCCCTCTCTCTCTCTCATGGTCACTTTTACTCTCTCTGTCCCCTATCTCTCTTTTCTCATGTCTCAGTCTCAATACTCGCTACTCTTTCCACTAACGTCACTCACGGATCACCACACCTAGCTATTTGATAACTAGGGTTGGCAATGGGACTAGATTTGTCAATCCTAATCCTATCTCATATATGTAAAGCGGGATTAAAAAAAAATGTCTTATTTTTGTCCCTTTATTTTTTTGGACAAAATTTACCATAGTTTCGTCCGTTAAATATCTTGTCTCATCCCATTATTCTGAACAGTCACAAATGTAAATAAATAAATTTTGACTTTTTTATTATTTTAAGATTATCATAATACAACATAGCAAAAATCTTGAATAAATACAAAGTAGAATAATCAAATAATAGTTTTATTTTTACTATATGCATATTCGAATATAATTTTATGCTAACATTTTTTAATTACATGTTTGTTTCCGTTGGACATTAATATTAATCAAAAGCTATAGATTTGAACAGTAATCAACTTATATTTTGACCATAAAAAATATTAAAAAATTAAGGAAAATTATTAACTATATACCCTTAAATGATACACGTATCAAACGTGTGTGAAAATTTTTCAAGTGTATCACTCGTATACCCTAAGTTGACACAATACTTCTGCCGTCCACCATTCCGTTAACTTCTATTAGAAAGTTAATAAAATTGTGGCAAATTGACTATTTTGCCCTTGAAACTCAAAATGAAGTAAAAAGATAAATTTATCCAAAAAATTAACGTAAATTTTCAATACACAATTTTTTTTATTTTTTTATTAACAATAAATTTTTTTATTAAAAAATGAATTATTAATGGTACATATTATTAACAATTATCCATAAAAAATATCCATGTTATACCATAAAAAATTATTAACAACTTATTATTTACAATTATACATATTATATCATAAAAATTTTCATTTGGAGCTTGGAGTAGATCTTAAAAAATTTAGGTTAAAATTTGGAGGAGTAGATTTGGTTGTAAAATAGTTTTTTTAGCAATTATTAACAATTATCCAATAAATGGGATGACATGTCATTTTTATCAATATATATCGTATGACATGTCATTTTTATCAATATATATCGTATGACATGTCATTTTTATCAATATATATCGTATGACATGTCATTTTTTACTAGGTAAATGGAATGACATTTTTTTAATCAAAGTTTCGTCAATCTTAAAAGACTAGATTACCCTTATGATGTCAGCGCTTGCAAACGGAAGTTAACGGAATGGTGGACGGCAGGAGTGTTTTGTCAACTTAGGGTATGCGAGTGATACGCTTGAAAAATGTTCACACACATTTGATACGGCTTTCATTTAAGGGTATATGGCTAATAATTTTCCAAAAATTAATTTTAATTATGGGTTTTGGTTGACACTTTGCTTTGTAATTATATTACTTTTATTATTTAATTTTAGCCTTTAGATTTCAACTTTGAACGTTACTTAAGTTAAAATTATAAAATAACTAAAAATTTAGAATAATTTTAAAATTATATTATTAATGGTATATACATGAATTTTATAGTTGGTTCTCCTCCCGTCTCACAAATAAAGGCAGAACTTATTTTTTTTGTTCTTGTCCCATCCCACTTTAATTTGGGATGTAAAAATATATTCGAATCACATCCCAAACGGGATGAGATCCTCTAACAAAAAATATTATCATTCCTACTGGCTTCCGGCAACATATTTAGCTAGCTTGGCGAAGTGATCGTCATCGTGATTCACAGACTTAACTAGCTCGTGGTAATGATCGTGATTCAACCACCTTGTCGCTAGTTGTTGCCATCGCAACCTTAATCTTCTGATCCTTTGAATGATATTCGTTCTTATCAAGAGAGAGAGAGGGAGAAAAAAAAAAAGGTCTAAGGAGATTTCGTGTGGGATTTTGTCACAGTTTTGATAAACACAACAAGCTTGCTTATACGATAATCAGAATAAACGAGTAAAGAATTAGAATTTAATTCTGTCAAATTTTGGTTTTTGTCCCTAATTTTCAGATAGCGTTACGAACAATTTTGTACCCAAATGACACTACACAATGTTTAGATAAACTGACATGTAAACTCGTTCTTCTTGGAATTCACCATTATAATTTAAACGATAAGGAATATGCTTGACAAGTACGAGACTGGAGGTAGACAAATGAAAAAAAAAACAATCAAACAAACTCCCTCTGCGAATTCTGAGAAGCAGCAGGGGATAAGAACGAGCCCATAAAACAAAAATTATAAGAAAATAATATAGAAAAATTAACAAGTTTAGCACCAATTTGATGGGACAAAAGCAAAATGACGCATAAAGAAATGTAAATAATAATAATAATAATAATTTTATTAATGTAAGGTCTGACAAAATGATTAAAGAGTGATGACTTTGGGGAAGGATATGATGCATGGCTACCAGCGAACCAGCCCGCAGGATTGGAAATTAGAGCACGGGCGGTTGGCCTTCAATGCTGGACTCTCTTTCATCCACTAGTGGTTATCTATCACATTCAAGCGACTTGTCGTTTCGTGGATGTGATTTAAACATACATCGACGCATTTTACTTTCTGTACATAACACGGCATAACGTATTATTATGGGCACCGAAGCGTGAAGAAAGTGATTCAACAAAAGAAAAAGAAAAAAAAAAGCCATAAAGGCAAGTTAGCCAAAATCACTATTTTCTATTGGTTAATATTTTTTTATGTTATGTGGTGAGTGTTTCTTACTCTTAGTGCCAGTGCAACTCAATTAAAAAAAAAGAAGGCTTTATTCCATGATAGTGCAGAACATCATTAGACTTAAAGCTCCACCATTAGTTCTATATCAATGGATAATATCATAATAAATATTCCGAAGCCGTTGGTGAAAGTCTTCGTTTTAAAGTATGTGGGTCATGCTTTTGCAAAAAAATAAAAATAAAAAAATAAAAAAGTATGTGGGTCATGGGTGATGGGCCAGTCACTCGATGACCTAGCAATTGGCAATCCTCACGTTCCTTGTGGACAAGTTTGAACTTTGAACTCACCCGTGAGTAGGGATGGCAAAACCCCGGGCTGGGTTCGGGTATTACAATGACTGGATCCTATTCGAATGCAATCGGTTTGAGTCCGGGTCTGGGTCGGGTTTTAATTTGAGTACTCGAATTTTATATTTTTTAATATTATATGTGTATATATTTTTCATTTTTTGCTAATTTTATAAGTTTTAAATGTATTTCAATAAAATTTGACATGAAAATATAAACTTTAAGTGTTTAAAATTTTATATATGTATAATAAATGAGTCAAATAAATATAAATATTTAAAATAATATATATTTTATAATATTTTTTTAATAAAATCTGGGTTTCGGATTTATCAAGTGATGCCCAAGATCGATCCGGCTTCATAATACCCGGCCCACAATACCCAGGTACGGTCCGGGTCCGGACCGGGCAGGTATTTTTGCCACCTCTACCCGTGAGTATGAATCATTAGATTTTCTATCATTTTTCATTGCAAATAATTAATAACTATTTTCTAAATTTTATTGGTGTAGATTATTAAAGACGCGTTAGCGCAGCTGCCTCAAATGCGCTATAAGTTATATGCAACATACTTCGAGTTATGCTACTTTGATAAATTTCAAGATGTGTTATAATGGGAAGAATTCAAATAATCAGAATGTTGTTTTATTGATTCAAATTTTCAAGCTATATTTGATAAATTGGGCGCATTATAATTGTATATATTTAGACCTTTTAGCAATGTACTTATTTAAACATACATATATATTTTTGGATGTATTTTAACTCTTTATACAGTACTCTCACAAAAACAAATAAACAAAATAAAGAGGGAGTGTGTAAGTGAGGGGATATATATTTATTTCAGCTGGTAGCCATATAATGATGATAATGCTTTGTGAACCTATTTTCCAAATGTGGTTCTTTCATCATATCGAACGAACCCAAGCATTAAGCATTAGCTTTCATTTTCTTTCCATCCGAAGTTGATTGAAAATGAAAGTTGAAAGATGCTTAATGGACCACAATGTTGCGGCTATGTTGGAATTATCTTCCTTTTTAGTTTTTAATTTGAATGGTCAAAATGCACACCACCCAGAGTCTCATATATTTGTAGGAAAAATGCTAAGTATCAAGAAAAACGAGAGTAGGAAGAGAGAATGAAGCATGTGGTGGGAGGAGAGAGAGAAAAGAAAAGCTGGTAGCAAAGAGAGAGAAGAGGCAATTCTCTCGTCCTTCTCTCGTTGTTCTTGATATTTAGCAGCACTCTATTTTATATGGATGAAAACAAATTTTTTTTATTTAAGGAGAGTTTTTATATATATATATATATTTTTCGTACAGGCTTTACACTTTAGTCACAAAATCGTTGTTGTGAAACCCTAGCTTCAACATAATTTCTTAATCAGAAAACTCAAAAGATGTCCATCAAAAAATGATTACTGGAGCATGGGGGCTGGGGTTTCTTTTTCAAAAATGGGCCGGTATTTAAAACTCCACGTAAAACATCTGGGTTCCATAATAATTGCCCTTTCAATTATTATGTTGTGGGTTGGGCCACGATATTGCCGTATTCAATTTGCATTGGTGTACGATAACCCATGGAGGGTACATGATGCTTCGGCTTCGAAAAGATTGGGACTATTGGCACCCTTAAAACACCTCTTAAAATTTCTTTAATTATTTTATAATTTTAATTTTTATTAAAATTATATAAAAGGATAATTTTTAATTAAATCTCACTTAAAAATTAAATAGTTTTTTTTTTCATTTTATAAATAAAAAATGTTGTTTTTTTATGTAATTTTCAGATAAAAAATTTATCACCGATGACTATATTGAAGAGAATGAAAATTCATTATCTTTTTTAAGAGACCCGATTGTTAAAATGAGTTTTAATAATGAAAAAATAAAAAAATAAAGTTTACACAATAAATTTTATTTAAGGGTATTTTTATTATTGATGAAGGTGTTAAAAGAATTTTATAATTTTTTAAAATATTTTAATAAAATTACTTAAGAAAAGAGGTGTTAAGAAAAATTTAAAACTGTGTTAATAGTCCCGTTCCTTTGAAAAATATGAGGCCTGGTAAAGACAGGGACCAACTTTCTTACAGTACAGTGTTCAGGACTTCCAAGTGAAGGTCAGGGCCTCATTACTTCACTTTTTTTTTTTTTGTCTTAATGGATTCTTAAAATTTTAGTTTTTTTATTTTTATTTTTCGAGGTGAAACGACACTCACCTCTAAAGTTTGCTCGAGGGGACAACAGAACGACTAGATCATTCTTTTAAAATTTGACAGCTAGCGTCAATTTTCGTTGTTTTAATTAGTAATGGACATTTAAATCCCTTCCATTAATCAATTTCATCTTTTTTTTTAAATTTAAACTGAATTACTTTATTGAAAAATAAAAAGAAAGGAACTACAACTGTCTGGGGAGGACACGATGAGCATTACCTCATAGAAACTGCACAAAGCTAAAGTGAAAAAAAAATGTAATATATATTACCGAAATGTTCATATACAAAATTACTGAAGAGGACAAATACTTTAATTGAATAAATCAAACTCTTATGCAGCCCCCATAAACCCTAACACTCCTCTTAATTTTAAAATTAACTCTCAAGTCCCCATTTATTTCTTTTTTCTGATACTTTTATCTTTAAATTGTTGGATAATTGAAATTATTGGATAATTGAACTGATACATAACTTCCTATTTTGTTTTTTTTTTTTGGGAAAAGAGACAAAGCGATTTTTCCTAACTCCAAATGCTAGTTAAATATATACCAGATGAATTATTTTGTAGAATTTCAATGGATTATAGAAGATTAACAAACAAAGCATCAAATAGAAGAATAATCTTACTACATGAATCATATCTTGATTTGAATACAATCGCTTTCTAACAACTTTTGGGAATTTGAACTTTTAATTCATATCGAATCAGTATTTCCTTAGGAAAAATTCATTTCTTAATTTTTTGTTAACGATCAAACAAGGAATTGGGGGGGGGGGGGGGGGAGAAGAATGTTTAGAGTTTAATTTTGATAGATTGAAAGGGACATAAATGGAATATGAAGTTGTAATTTAGGGTTAAGTTTAGAATATAGAGTAGTTTATAGATTAAAATTTTAAAATTTAAATCACAATAAAGGGTTTGTTAAGAAAATGAGTATCAAAATAAATTTTTGGGTTCAAATAACCACACCCTATTGTGCATTATAAATTTTATAATACTACAACTATAAAGTTGAAGTGCCTCTATCTATACAACCATGTTATGAAACAATTCAGATATCTATTTGTATAGGTTCCATCTATTTATTTTATTTTATTTTATTTAAGAAAATCTTATGTATGCATCGAAGAGACAAAAAGGGCAGTGGTTTGTCAATTATGGCTGAAATTAATAAAAGCACCACAAAAACTATAAAAAAAAGCCAAATACTTTATTAGGCAAATCACAAATTGCCAACTTGGTTCATGGAAAGGTCCGAATAACCCATAAACCTGCAATTGCAGGGGTGATTGTGGCTGGTCAGTAGTACTAATTAATTGAGAAAGCCCAGAGGAAGATCATAAATTAAAATTAAAATTAAAAGACCAGTGCTACGTTACAATTAACGTAACATACGTCCACACATAACAATAGTGGTGGGTCCTATTAATGAGTACTGTTGCTGTGTGTGAGTATACGTTACATTAATCGTAACGTAGGGGGCTCCAAATTAAAATATCAAAAAGAAACATAAGGGTTGTAGCTCTCTCTCTCTCTCAATGTATACATTAAAAATGTTTCAATTAGAAATTTCTGACCATATTACATTCAGAGAAAGTTAAAAGATTAAAAAGACACCGACTCAGATACCATATATATTATTTTCCTTGTGAAGTGACAATTTTGGAACTACTCCCTTACTATTGAAAACACTAAGCTACCCCTCAAAAACCGTTATCTTTAACCATTGACCGTCATTAACTCATGAAAGTGCAAAAACACCCCTACTCCAACAGAATATTCTCGTAATAGAATTATAAAGCTCAACAAAAGTAGTTAATATATGACAAGTCATTAAAAATGTAAAAAGTTAACTATTAAAATATTAATATGTAAACATGGAAGAAAAGATAAAAAAAAAATGTTGAAATGACTTAATGAGCCTGAATAAATAAGTAGTTTTCCTGAATTAGACATGTTAGTTAAGTAAATTATAAGCCATGTTATCACATGCAAATTACAATAACACAAAAAATCAAATTGAAATTTTGTTGACCTATTTGTAGTTGTGTCATGTAATGTAATTACAAGTATGCCATTACCTCAAAATTTAAATTTTTATCACAACGTTATCTCATGATTACAAAGACCCCTTTACACAAGGCATTGAAAACCAGCCTTTTAGAATGCCGTCCTCAGGAAAGCTCTATAACTTTTTTGATGAAGTAAAAGAAGAGAAGTTACAAGTGATTGACAAGGTCATCAAGTTCATAAATAAATCGTGTACTAACTATGGTGAGTGAGCAACAATCAAAGTTCTTTAATCTACTGTAAATCCTAAGAGGCTTTATTACGAATGTGAGAAGGTAGGATACGATTACTTTAGGTGGTGTAAGAGGGTTGGGTAAGTTGCAAGATGAAGAAAAGAACCATATTTTCCATTATAAAAATAAGAAGTTAATAGTAATGACCACCAAGCTTATTGCAAAATCAAACAAGATAAATAGTTTATTGTATACTATTATCATAATGCAGTCACTATATATTATGTACATTTATCATCTTGGGCAGAAAATAAAATAGGTTGATTACAAGGCTTAAATAATAGAGATAAATAAGTGGAGATGAACATAAGTAATCAAAATGTTGAATTTCATTATCAAAAGTTGTAATTCATTATATTTTGATAGCACACGATTTGTTCTTCCTATATATATATACCCTATCCATAAATATGAAATCCAGATCAAAGAGCTCTTAGAATGCTGTGTAGAAGTTTCTAATCAGTTTTGAGCTAGAGAACAACATTTTGTGTCTTTACCTTATAAAGATTGATGGACCATGCCTCACCAGACAGCCTCTCATTCCTCTTAATAGAAGTAACCTTCAATTGTTGGTTATTATTTTGATAATAATATACATATATTCAGTGTATTTGTATACTCCTTAGAGATAAGGATCAATAATGTAAATAGTGTGTAATAGTAGATCCCTTGAGCCTATAAAACGAAGCTCATGGTTTGTGTCTAGACATCGAGTCTTGGAGTACAATCTTGTATTTGTAAATCTCTCATTCTTCTTAATCGAAGTAACCTTCGATTGTTGGTTATTATTTTGAATTGGTATCAAAGCCATATTTCCCAAAAGGAAGCCCCTGGGTGTGCAACAATATTATGCTCTGTGGTTGCCGAAATACTTCGGATCCTCCACATTAGAAAGTTGTTGGATACTGATCTACCTATCCAAAATTTCCACAGATAAAACACTTGCCAGAGCCCTTCTTCTGTTTCCGCCGTTTGATGAAGCGGCACTTCTTTCCTTTATAAGCTTTTCAGGGCCTTTTCTCTTTTCTCAGTTTGCTAGTATTGCAATAACACATTTTATCTGTATGTTGGCAACCAAATTTATTTAGTTCCCCATTGCAAAATTTCTGTAAAGATGATTTTTCAATGTGCTTCATGTGCTTCCTTAAGTCTTGTGATCTGCAATGGCTTTGGATTAATTCCATCACCATTTGATAGAGTTTGGCTATGCTGAGCAATGATAAATCAACAATTGCATCAGCTTTTAGCTTTGCCTCCATCATTTCTGCAACTGGTCCTGCGCATGTTCAGCATGAACGTTCTGTGGATGGTGTCCGAGGTTTTGTAAAAGGTATAGTATAACCTTTCCTGCTCTAAGTAAAACTCTTCCATTTTTCTGACATCACAACATTTGTTTTGGAGAAATTGCTTTTTTGTAACCTCTTCTTCTCTTGTGAATTGCCCTAAGAAATCTAAGGATAGATTTTCTAGAAGGCTTCCACAAGGGTCATCCCTGCTTAGTATGTGTTGTCTCTCTTCTCTCGTGAGTTTTATTTCCACTATCTTCTCAACGAGCCTATGAATCCTGTTACAAGCCTCATAGCAACTGCTCTTCTGGTTAGTTGAGGGGCTCTTTGACATTCGCCTTCGTACCAAGCCACCATTTTTTCAAAATAATAACCAACAATCGAAGGTTACTTCTATCAAGAGGAATAAAAGATTTACAAATACAAGGTTGGACTCCAAGACTTGATGCCTAGACACAAACCATGAGCTCCCTTTTATAGGCTCAAGGGATCTACTATTACACACTATTTACATTATTGATCCTTATCACTAAGGAATCTACTTTACAACTCATTACATACTTTATATCATATCATACTTATTACACTCTTATCCTTATCTCTAAGAAGTATACGAATAAACTAACTTACATTGATAAGCAAATAAAATCATTAACCCCATCTTCTTGGATATAAAATTTGAACAAACATGATAGTTGTGTTGTTGGTGTCGGACTGGGTATTGTAGCTGCTGAGGTAGCAAAACCCTTACTTGTGTATGTGTGCTTGTCCTTGTCATTAAGGCAGAACCATTTATTCATAGAAATAATGCACCAAGGCTTGAAGTTATTGCCAAAGTGTTCTGATGTGTCTACATATTATGAATGTAATAAAAGTCATTAGAGGATAATGAAATAGATGGTGGTAATTGGGGAAAAAATATAAATTTATGAACACACTGGAGTATAAGCTTCACTATCATTGTTATAGTCTTCTTGCTTGCATTGGTTGGGTTATGAGGACAACATCTTGTATTGTGCCCAATGCCTTTATAGTATATACATGAAACTGTGAATTTTCTCTTATGGGATGGGGTCTTGATACATTTTGAGGCAAGATTTCATCAGGCTCTATGTGTGGCCACTTAGACTTGTCGAGTAGAGGATGAATGATGCTTGAATAACATTTCAGAAAAGTCTCTTTTGTGAAGCAAGGAGCAACATATGCTTGATAAGTAAGCTTTAAATGAGTTACACAATGCATTGTACGACTACATGATATACCACTAATTTACCACTGAAAACAGTCACATGTATAATCCTCTCAATTAACTACATAGGACTTTTTATTAGCCATACACGACTTATTGATATCCTTAACTTCAAATAACACTTCACTTACTAGTATAACACGATAGAACCTTCCAACTATAATTTGTTCATTTTCTTATTAATATAAAAAGGAACTCCAGTTCACTATCTTTGACATTCCCTCTTTATTTCTATGATTGTATATATCATCTTATTTTTTATATGCACCATCAAGGTGATTATTGGTCCCTCTCTTATATCTCCAAGCCATGCATTCTAACTCTTAGTCATGTTGTTTGTTGTATGATCACATTTGACTGGTTTTTCAAAAGCATGATCTGACCAATATTTTGGGTTGATTTTCCTTAGCTAATTGAAAGTATTTGCATCAAACTTCATTAGATTGTTCATTACTTTTGTATAATTATCCTTATTTGTAATCTTGACAGCCTTTTAGTACTTACTTCTCAACTATACATTAGGAAACTTTTGAGTCAAGTTGGAAAATACACGTCTTACACAGTATTTGTTAAAAGAAAGAAGTGATAAGATTAATCTTGGGTTACCCTCTGGTGAACTGATAAAACTTTAAATTACCCCCTTAAATTTTGAAAACATTAGGCAACACTTGGATTATATTTTGGGTTAATTAAATCATACAAATGTATAAACTTAAAAAAACTTAGAATTTTATAATAAATCAATAAAAGGTAATAATTTTAAAGGTTTTACATATCTATTTTGTGATCCGTAAAACTCCAAGTTTAAGGCATTTAGTACGCCATTCCGTCTATCCGTCGTTAATAGGGATGGCAATGGGCACCGCCCGCAGCGGGTTTGCCATTACCAAACCCAAACCCGCACAAAATTTAAATTACCAAACCCACCCGCAACCCGCAGCGGGTTTTGATTTTTTTAAAAAAACCCACCCGCAACCCGCAGCGGGTTTTAACAATTACCAAACCCGCAATAGTATCCGGCGGATTTTTTGCGGGTTTCCGTATTTAAAATCACAAATGTTTAATATATAAATTTATAATAATAACCTCAAATTCCATATAACATACTCAATTTTATATTTAAACAATATAAATGAAAAATTAAAATTTCCACATCAATTCAACACAAATTCTCAAATTTAAGTATAAATTACACAAATCCATTTAAAAAACACAAACTAGTATCTAAAAATAATAATTACATTTCATATTATCATTTAAAACAAGCTCCAAGAGAAGATATTCATTTCATTCACCACCATAAGCACCCATCCAACACAATGCCTATAATAATAATTAAGATTAATATTTTCAAATACTAATTCGAAGGGAAATGCCTTTAGTTTTCTTTAGGTTATGACTTTAAAATAGGAGATGGGCCACATACACACATACACAACTTTGAACCTTTGGTTATTTGGTAATTTAATTAATGACATTATTTTCTTTATACATTTTTAGATTTAAATTAAATTAAAAATATTCAGAAAAAATATTGCGGGTTTGGTGGATATCCATGCGGGTTTGGTGGATATACATACGGGTATCCACCAGATATAAGGTTAATACCAAACCCAGCCGCATCGATATGCGGGTTTTAATTTATAATACTAAACCCGCCCGCAACGGGCGGGTTTTGGCGGGTGGGTTTGGGCGGGTTTGCGGGTACAATTGCCATCCTTAATCATGAAGGTTAATTGCCTTGAATCAATCAAATACTCCTTTAAATGCCTTATAAACCATGTTTAGCTTAGTGTTCTTAGACTTACACACATACTGCTAATGGAAAGATCCTTTAGTTTGAATCAAGTGTAACTATTGATAACAGTACATTGTCGAGTGACTCTTTCAAATAACATCCATTAAGACTAATAAAATGGTCTACAACCCTCCTTGAAACCATCTTTAAGTTCTGGGAAGTTGATAATGAACATTTAGTACCATACTTGTCTGTAAGGGTGCGTGATTTTGTAACTTTAACCATTGTTAGTGCACATGACATATGTTATTTTATGATGTGAGCATAGTCCTAAAGGTTCTTAAAGCTCTGAATATGGTCTCCACCACCTGTTGACTCTAGAAATTTTCTTTTAGTCCTCTAGGCCTTCTGTGGAGTGACCTCAACCTCATATATTTGTTTGATATCAATAACCATATTATCCATAAAAAATGAAGATTCAACAGTGATTTTTTCTTTGGGGTTAATATGTTGACTGTTGTTGTCATAGGTGGCCTACAATCATGTTTGGTTAATACTTTAGGAGCAGCTACGACTTGTTCAGCTTCATGTTGAGGTTTATTTTAGTTTTATGTATTGACTCAAGTAGAGAGGGTGATGTAACGACAGGTTCAAGAGCAGAGGTTGATAAAATGATAAGTTTAGGTTCAGGGGCAAGGGTAAGTCTCTCTCTTTTCTTCTTTTCCTTGGAATATTAATAATATTTCTACCGCTCTTCTTAACAGGTGTTGGTTCAAAAGGTTGTGGTGCTTCAGCGACAATAGTCTAAATGCCATCATTAAATACATCAAATTCAGCAGTAGTAGCTCCATATGAAAGTCAATATCTTTGTACCTTTTCTCTTTAAACAAGTGCCACAGATAATATATTTCATTATCATTCTCTATTGCCCCATTTTATTCCATTCCAGGGTAATGTAACTCAAGGACAAACCTCTCAAGAGGCCAAATGTTTCGCCCAAAAGCTTGTCTCACATTAATCAAGATCACTTAGAAAATCTGAGTCTATTAGGCCAACATCCTACTTTACAACCATAAAGTTAAAAAAAACTTACACCTTGAATTTTGTTTCCTATACATCACAACACATAGATACTACTACCAATCAAATAGTTTACAACAAACTGATAATAGTTTGCAATATTTACTACTACCAGACAAAATCCATAATCCTTACATATACTACTACCAGTCAAATAATTTGTAACAAACTAATAATTGTAAAACACAAGAAAAGTATATAACAAATTTTGTCAACAAGTTATACACGCACATGTAAAATTATTCCCACGGAACAAGTATATACAACCTCATTACACAAATTATTCAGTAGAAGTGTTATGGTTATTCAACAGTAAGCACAATGCAATAGAAACAATGTTAAACAAGAACCCACCCACTCAAATTTCAGAATCATCACTTACACTAAGCCTCACAGCCATAACCAAACAATTATAACTTGCAATGCTAATAAAAACCAACAAAAAGAACATAATTCCTTATTAGCTTCTGTCGTTTTCAATATTGTAAGTGTAAAAACAGGCAAGAATTTCCTATGTTTTTCACTACAAACAAAAAACCCAAAATTTATAAAAATTGAGGGTTTCCAATATTGTTTCAAAATCAACGACTAACATCTTAATGCAGTGTCATTAACCTAATATTATCAAACCCAGAATTCCATAACTACCAACATACAGCCTAAAACAAAATGTGATAGTAAAATGTTATTAAAAGTTCTTTTTTTCTTACCTCAACTGTTAGAAGAGGCTGTTCAAACTCAGATTCTCTGTTGCTACTGCATCAGTTTATCTTGCTCCTTCCAATTTCGTGGTCAAATTGTCTTCAATGGTGCTTTTTTTTTTTTTTTGACTCAATGAAGTCTTACAAGTTACGACTGTTTGTACAGTACAAGCACTTAGCTTTACTTTGGTGCGAAAGTAAAGCTTTCGTTTTTTATATTACATCGTCTATTTTGTCTTATATTTTTTTAATTTTTTACATTTACACTCACATTGATATAACTAGAACAAAATAGGGTTAGTCACTCGGCCTTTGGCCAAGTGGCTGTTGTGAGGGCAGCAATTCAAGCCCCTATAAAAGTATTGTGGGGGCTTTGAGTCCTTCCTTACTTGTAACATATAATTGAGTGAATGCAGTCTTCTCCCTTACCAATGTGAGTGGAGTAAACGTTTTTCGAATATTAGTGAGGGTAAAAATTTGGGCAGTACTTCAAAAAGAATTTATGTAAACTAGTCTTATTAATAATCTTATGTAAATATGAATTATAGTTTGATTGTAAATATTAGTAATAATCTCATATAATATGAGTTATAGTCTGATTGTCATAGTCAGTAAAAAAAAAGAACAAAATAGGATTATGTTGAAAATATTGATTGATTTGATGTTTCCTGCAAATGTTAATTTCTATATTACACCATCTATATTTCCTTTGTCTTTTTTAATTTTAATTTTTTTTTACATTTACACCACAAATTAATATAACTAGAACAAAATGGGTTTAGGTTGAAAATATTGATTGATTTGATGTTGCCTGCACATGTTATTGTCATCCACGTCCTTCTATGCTTAACGACCATTATAGATTTATACAAATACCATCTTACTCTTTTCACTTTTTAAACAAACGGAGAGATAACAAGTTAGGGGTATCTTAATGTTTTCAATAATAAAGCGGGCAATTTGAAGGTCATCACTTAACGAGAGGGCAATATGAAATTAATCTTTTTTTTAATCTTTTACCTTATCCCTAACTATAATATAGTTCGGTATCCCTAATTACAAACACCCTCTCTCCATATATAATTAAACTAATTAGGATATATACATTAATGCATGCGTCTTCAACAGAGAGGGCAACGTCCATTCAACTGGATAAATTATACTATTGCTTTTCCCTTTAAAAGAAATCCGAAATTAATACGACCTTTGTGTTGATATCCAAAAGACAAACTTTTAATAAGAGCTTTCAATTTCCTTTCTTTCTTGGTCAACTTTTTTCCTTCTTTTCTCCAAGATGCATGTGAAAGAGAAAGTATAAAAAATTTTACTTCTTGCATTTTATGATAACTTCAACTCTCTAGCCCTCCCTCTCTCACTCACATGATTTGATATATTTCTCGTGATCATATTAGAGTTCTTTGGATCAATCTGTGTTCTGTTGTTTCAAGACAAAGAAAAGCTAAAGCAAATTACTTTGTATTTAATTTTATAGCTTTTAACGGAAAAAAGGAAAATGGCCCTTATTAAATGCTCAACTTATGTGGTTGCAATAGTCAATCATGTGAATGTTCTTTTTTATTTCATCATGTATATAACGCTAATTTGCATGTAAACCCACTAAACTATCAACGTGTTAGCTAGGTAATCAGTATTAACCATGAAAATAAAGTGTGATTTCTAATATCTTGATGAAAAATCTAGCTTATTCAAGACTCTTTTCTATCTCTTACGTTATTTGTTGACGTATAGTTCCTTTAGTCCACATAAATTTCCTCTAGGGTTTCTAGAGAAAATGGAAGTGCTATATAAACTGAATCGTAGGATCATTTTCCTTAGATCAAATTTTGAATGTCGTAACATTCTTCTCTAAGAAAATTTTCTCAAGTCTCTTATATATCTTCCAATATTATCCATGGCACCAAACAGGGAAAACATTGTTGGTTCAATCTCAAGGTGCAACAACAATTTTGTTCACAAGCCTCGACTATCAAACGAAACTCTTCAGAGAACAAAATCGGATATCTTATTCGAGCTAAGCAAAGAAGAGTTCGATGCAAAGGGAGAGCTTCCACTGATATCTGAGGTTGAGGATGCAAAATGCGAGTGCTGTGGCATGTCAGAAGAGTGCACAGCCGAATACATAAATCGTGTGCGAGAAAAGTTTTCAGGAAAAATGATTTGTGGGTTGTGTTCAGAAGCTGTGAATGAAGAGATGGAGAAGAATGGAGGCAAGAGAGAAGAGGCTTTGAATGAGCACATGAGTGCATGTGTGAGGTTCAATAGGTTTGGTAGGACTCATCCGGTATTGTTTCAAGCTGAGGCCATGAGAGAGGTGTTGAAGAATTCTAGGGCTAAGTCAATAAGTCCTAGGGATAAAAAGGGCGGTAACGTAAAGAGAGGAGGAATTGCAAGGAGCTCCAGTTGTATACCGGCACTTACAAGGGACATTAATGATCTGAAAATAATCAACTAACTAGTCAGGATACCAGTTTGATGATTTTAATTTCTTAATTTTCTTTCTATATAGAGTTAAAGATAACTTTTAAGAAGAAGATCATCATTTACACTACCTAGGCCATCATGTTCCAGGAAACCATACTTTGCGAAACGATAGAATTTGCTTTCTGTTGTTTGTATTACATATATAATCATGCTTTCTATTAACAAGTTTGTATTATTATTATATGTAAGAAGTTGTTGTTCAAGTACTATTTTAGTGGACAATATATAAATTTATTTGTAACTTATTGTCAATCCCAAAATTAGAAATGTAAATTAGCGGTACGTTGATTTATCTTTTGGAAACATTTTGAGTGACTTGGAATAGTATTGCTACCTTTTACAACCACTTTTTTGGGCCGTGAGTATTTCAAACAATCAGAAAATTGTTTATTTACACATGTAAATGAGAGTAAGTTGATTTAGCTTTTGGGAAAAATTTTCCTATTGTTTTGAAGTACTTCATATATTTCAAACAATCAGGAAAATGTTCGTTTAAACGTGGCAAAAAATGAATGGAAAATGAGCAATATTCTTATATCACCATTATTTCATTTTGCGGTAAACATATTTTTTTTAGATCTTATTGAGAATATCTTCTATATAAACTACCAAACAACTCAATCTTAAACCAAGTTTAGGACTGAGGTTAAAACCTAATAAACTATTTATTTCATAGTTCTCACTACAAGAAATTAGACTTTTTAAGACAATTTTTTTGTGAAATTCAAAAATTTGGTCACGGAGTAGTAATTATAGTGACAAACTTTGGAAATTGTAGCTAATAGTATCGTCTTGACTAAAGTTATATTTTACAACCAACAATTCGATTTTTGAGATTTATTAATTGGTCTTTAAATTAAAATTTTTTTAATCACAAATAGTATATATTAGACACAAAAAGATATAGTTTTTTAAGCGGTAAATAATTGCCTTCAAAATTAAGTAATTTAGGACATTACATGATCTTTAGTGACAAAATATGTGGTTACAAAATATATTTATAAGCAATAATGCTATTTCATAACTAAAAAATATTTATTGAGACACATCATATTAGTTGCCCTAGTTGTTTCCATTTTCATTCATAGTACTATCAACTAGTTCAAGAATGTCTTCTTATGGCTCATTTGCGATTACTTTTGGGAGGTTAAAAAGTGATTTTGAAAAGTTAAAAGTTAATTTTAATGTTTGGTAATTTTTTTTAAAAAATTTACTCTTGGTAAAATTACCCCGCAGATTTTAAAATGTAAGAAAGGAGTAGTTTTTCAAAATATGATTATGAAAACTATTTTTATACTCAGTTATATATATATCATAAAAATTTAAAATTATCCTTATTAATTAGTAAATAAAATCATTAACTTTAAAGAGATTATTATTCTTACCAATTATATTAAGATAATAAATTAAAAAATAAAATTAATAATATAAAAGATCTATTTTAGCTATTAATTATTATAGGTACGCAATAAAAAAATATTTTATATCCATGTTTATAAATATTTAAATTTATTCAACATTATGTCAAATTGAGTCATTTACATTCTTGTAACAGTTTAACATTAAGATTTACTATTATTTTTAATACTCACAGTACTTTTAAAAATAAATTTTGCCGAATATTTAATTGATTCTCTTCAAAATTGATTTTTTTTATAATACATCTAAAAATAATTATTTTAAAAATTACAACATTACAAAATCAACCTGTTTCAAGGCTCTATTTACAATCATAAACAAAGAAGCTGAAGACTGTAAAGACATTGTTGAAGTTCTTCAATCAGAAAAAACTATGAACTCGCTTTTTGCACCATCGTTAGAGCAAGGTCCAAGAACCCTTATCTTCTAGGCATCAATAGCTATTTCTACTCGTAGAGAGTGCAAAATTTGGTAGCCAAAAGGAAGAGCTGGTATTCTGTTCTTGTATCAAACACCACGGCATAGGAGTCAACGAAATCAAGAAAAATTACGAGAAGCTGGCATAAGTGTTTTGGTGGGATCAATGTTCTTCTGCCGTTGCGATTGAAATGCAAAATGGCTTGTAAAGGAATCCTGGAGGTTCTTTTGGATGCAAGAAGAAGGCTGGCCTAGGACCTACTTTTGGGTTTTTATGATCATATCAACAATCCAGGAAACGCTACCTTTGCAACAACACGTGCACTTTCATTGTCGTCATCAAACCACAAAAAAATGAAAGTTATTGATGTAGGACAAAATTGACTTATTTGTTTTTAATTTTTAATGAATCTTGACATACCAAGTGAATTTATGAAATGAAAAATAAGTAACAGGTACATCTATTTAGAGGGAAATGTAGACGTCTTTCTTAAGACAAGCCATAACACTGAGAGGAAACTCTAGGGGGGAAAAAGAAAAAAAAAAGAAATCTGAAACTAAAGTATATTAAAAGAAATAGTATTTTATAAAGCTATTAGCATCTTCACACAATAATTATTGAATCTCCACTAAAGGAATATTCCACCAAAAAATACGCTTATCATGATTAAAGGTCCATTTAAAATTGCTTTCAAAAGCTCAAAAAAAAATTTTAAAAAGTATGTGAGCAACGAAAATTTATGGGAAAAAGCTTTATCTTACAATTTATCAATCTATTTTTGAGACTCAAGGGCGGTCCCAAAGAACCTTTTAAAAAGAAATTAACAACAAGCAATGAATCACATTCGGACCAACATTTGTGGCATCTTTGTTCATATAAAGCTTATTTACTGTACTATCAACTAGTTTAAGAATATCTTTTTAAAGCCCGTTTGGGATTGCTTTTGGGAGGTTTAAAAGTAATTTTGAAAAGTTAATAGTTAGTTTTAGTGTTTTGTAATTTTTTTTAAAAAAAATTGCTTTTAGTAAAATTACCCAATTCTACGGCAGATTTTGAAAAGTAAGAAAGGAGTAGCTTTTTAAAATCTGATTTTGAAAATCACTTTTATACTTAATATAATTCCATATACATCCTCATATACATTACAAAAATTCAAAATTATCCTTATTAATTAGTTAATAAAATCATTAATTTTAAAGAGATTTGCTTTAACCATACTTTCGCTAAGATCCGATTTGAACCGTTGAGTAGTGGATCTCATTGAATTTAGGTCAAATCCGATTAAAACAATAAAAATTTATATTTTCAGGTAGATTAGGCTAAGTTTGGGTTTAGGTCTATATTTCTGCTTTTCCGGCAGGAGGTTTAGCTGAGATGATCTGAGAGGTGAGCTGCGGTGTTCTGAGTTGGGAATATTATGCTGCGGTGTTTTGAGTTGGGAATATTATGGCGAGCCTATGGGCTCGTGCAAGTTAATTTAAGGAGTTAACATAGCCATAGGAAACTCAATAGAGCTTCGAGGGTAGCTCTAAAATGCTTATATGGTTAACTCCGTAGAGCTTGTAAGATAGATAATGTGAACTCATATATGAAATATGATTTGGTCATCAAAACCATCATAATAACCAGAAAATAAGAATAAACAAGGAAAATTATCATTCGTATACCCTATATTTGATCCGCTATAAAAAATACTACAACACTTTGAGGGTGTATCAATCGTCCACCCTAAATTGACAAAAGCTACCTGTCGTCCACTAAACCATTAGTTGCCGTTTGAAAGTTAACGGAATTATAGCGAATTGACGTTTTTACCCTTGAAACTTAATTAAAGTAACGGAAAATTATCACTTGTATACTCTTAAATTCTTTTACATTCACTTGTATACTCTTAAATTCTCTTATTATCACTTGTATACTTTTAAATTATAACTTGTATCATATGAAAAGATCATATCACCCCTCTAACGTCATCATATTTAAATAGTAAGTAACAATTTAATAGACAGCATATACATTTTATCAACTAAGGGTGGATAATTGATACACCCTCAAAATGTTATAGTATTTTTGATAACGAAGTAAACTAAGGGTATACGAATGATAATTTCCTAATAAACAATAAAGAATACACAAGATTTTACATAGTTCAGCCCTTTAGCCTGCATCCACAAAAGTAGCTAATCTCCAATTCACTATATAAATAAAGTATTACATGATTTGCTCTATAATATCAACAATACTTTAATAAAGGTTAGTTATGGTGGATAATAATATGAGGGAAATGTATATCTTATGAAGATTAGAGAGTTTTCTAAGAGAAGAATAATGAAGGAGCCTATTTGAGAGATGAGGTGACCAAGATCTTCCATGGAGATATAAAAATAGAAGGAGAAAAAGATGAAGCAGTCTCTTAAAAAATTAGATTTGGAAAAATATTGCCAAGGGTTAAGAGACAGAAAGAGCTAGAGATGGAGAGAGCCCTCTCAAGATTAAACATGTGGAGCTTATATAGGAGTGTTATTGAGGGTATTTTAGTAGTTTTAGACGTGGTGCCCATTTAATGACTGGCCTCCCTCAGGTAAGGCTATTTGAATAATTTGCCTTGTGATCCCTTGATGGTGACATTCATAGGCTTGAGAAGCAAGGAAAACTCCGATCACCTTTTTGCCTGCACAATTGGACACATGGCAGCCTCCCACCCCTGTGGTCCTGTTGCTTTTCTAGTGGTATCTCATTACTTGGCTATAGAATCTTTATTCATTTCAGCTCTTCATCCTTCGCCAAAAGAAGATATTTTTGTTATCTTTCATGATGGTATGCACTGTTCACGTGCTGGCCCTGACCACCAAATCTAGCTTTCGATATTATCCTTTGATATTGTGTATTTTACCGAAACTGTCATTTTCTTCAAGGAGTTTACCTCCTATCTCTCTACGAGCCATCCTAACGCCCAATTAAACAAACTGAATTTTGTTACTGAGTTAATGGCCTACGTTAGCACCCAAAATTTTCCCAAAACAAGATTATTATTCTTACCAATTCTATTGAGATAACAAAATAAAATATAAAATATAAAATATAAATATTTATTTAGTTATCAATTCTTATACATACACAATAAAAAATATTTTATATCCATGTTCATAAATGTTTAAACTTATTTAACACTATGTCCAATTCAATCATTTGTATTCTTACAACACTTAACATAAAAATTTACTACTGCTTTTAAAACTCATAGCACTTTTAAAAATAAATTTTACCAAATGTTTAACCGATTCTCTTTAAAATTGATTATTTTTACAGTACATCTAACGGTAATTATTTTAAAAGTTATAGCATTACCAAATTGGCCCTCAATTTGTTAATTCTAAAACCGACAAGGCTTTCTCCACCATCGTAAACAAAGAAGTTGAAGACTACATAGACATGGTCAAAGAGTTCTTCAATCAGAAAAACTATGAACTCGCTTTCTGGGCCACCATCTGAGCAAGGTCCAAGTACCCTTATCTTCCAGGCATCAACAGCTATTTCTGCTTGTACGGAGTGCACATTTTGGTGGCCAAAAGGAAGAGCTGGTATTTTGTTCTTGGTGTCAAAGACCACAGCGCAGGAGTCAACGAAATAAAAAAAAATTATGAAAAGCTAGCAAAAGTGTTTCTTTAGAATGCTAAAAGGCTTGTAAAGAAAGCTTGAGAGGTTTTTTCGGACGCTAGAAGAACGCAGGCTTATGACCTACTTTTGGGTTTTAATGATCGTATCAAAAATCCAGGAAACCATACCCTCTACACTATCATGTACACTTTCATCGTCATCATCAAACCACACGAAAAATGAAAGTTATTGACGTAAGACAAAATTGACTTATTCCTTTTTTTTTTTAATGAACCTCGACATACCAAGTAAGTTTATTAAATAAAAAAAACGTAACTGATACATCGATTTAGGGAAGAACGTAATATGTCTATTAAATAAAAAAAACAAGTCACTAATACCTCTTATTCTTAAGACAACTCACAACACTGAGAGTAAAATTCTAGGAAAAAAAAATCGAAACAAAAGTATATTAAAAGAAATCATATGATTGGAATGAGCAACAAAAATTCATGTTAAAAAACTTTATCTTACAATTTACCCCTTTATTCTTGAGACTGAAAGGGCGTCCCAAAGAACTGTTTAAAAAGAAATTAACAATAAGCAATGAATCACATTCGGACCAACGTTTGTGCCATCTTTGTTCATAAAAAAAATTAATAACCAAAAAAGCTAAATTGTGAACCAGTGCCACGCCCCTTCCCCCTCCCCCCCCCCCCCCCCCCCAAAATAATTATGAAAAAGCCGACTAGTTGATGGGCCAAGATTATATTTAGATAGACTATGTGAATTAGGTTTGATCCAACTTTCAAGAAGGGGATGCCAAAAGAAAATTAAACTTTCAAGGGCTTTGCCAAGATTAAAAGGAATGCCCAAACTATTAAAAGTATCCCTTTCTGAGCCATGAGCAACAAAACCTAGAATAACTACTACCGTGAAGTTTTGCGGAGTTGTTGTTATAGGAAAGTTGCTAGGCTCATCATGAGGATGAATCTAGGAATGTTATTTATTTGAAATGGTAACCCTCAAAATATGAAATAAATAATTAATTTTTGTCTTGTTATTGGTACTAACTAATTAAATTAGTAAAATCTTTTAGTTCAAAAATAAAAAAATCTTTTGGGTCGAAAAATAAATTGTTATAATTTGAACCCCGCTCACATAAATTGACATTAGAATTATTAATTAGAGAATGAAAATGAAAAGTTTATTTCACTTTATATGTATGACAAATAGACGCTGAGTGATAAGATTAATGGAAGAGTCATTTTACGTGATATTTCTATATATATAGAAGAATAAAATTCCATCTAACGTTTTGCTTTCTATGGGTGGGCGATTAATTTGTAAGTTTTGTAAACTCCATAATTTATTTTTTCAAAAAAAAAATAAATAAGAATGACCATAAATTAATCCAACATATCTAGATATAAAAATAAATTGATTAGTAGAGAGAATTAATGTTGATATATTATTTTTAGAAATTACATGGTTTTTAAATTTTAATTAAAGGGAAAATAGAGGAAAATCTGAAAGTTCACTTTTTAATCATTTTTAGTAGTGGTCGTTTGTTTTTATTTTTTTATTTTAATGCGGATACACTGTTAAGCAGTGCGGCTTAATAGAGTTATTTTTTTAATGCACTATAGAGTATATTATTTTTTTCTAAAAGGCAAGGGGGGTGGGCAAGCCCAAATACAATTTTTACCCCCCTTACCACCTCCAAGAATCGAACCCGGATTTTGATAGAGGCTATAGTTGCACTACAACCAACCCGACTACGCCCTTGGAGGCTTATAGAGTCCATTAATATGCTTAGTAATATTAAAGTCTGACTCTATTAAATCTCATGGCCTAAAAGCGTGTCCATATAAAAATAAAAAAAATAAAGCACCCGCACTAGAGAATGACTCATATCTATATATACTCCTCCAAGAAGAGATAAAAACTATACGTTCACTTTTATATAGATATAACTATGTGATGGTTGTCGAAGCCAACAAAAATAAATTCCTACTCTAAATAAATTGTGTATAGTGATTGAGCAGGGTCGTGTCCACAGAGATCGGTAATTATTTAAATCCTTTTGAAACGTAAAACGTAAAATGGGGGAATTGTTGACAATAATAAAAATCAAATTAATGTAACAAGAATGCAAATTAAAGTTGTAATTCAAATTGGAGAAAGCTCTGGTTGAAGGAATTAACTCAGCTTGATTCGACTACTGATCATTGATTCAAATATAGATTATTATTACTTATGAATAGACCGGTTATAGCTATTGAGACCCTCTAATAGCCAATCTCTCCTTAACTAGTCGATAACCAAGGTACGACCGTTGGATATTTCCCTAATCAATAGACAACCCTAGATACGATCATAGGATTTAATCAATTGACAGCCTGAAAAACTAGAGAGACCCAAATCCTAATTAACACATATGATGATTCATTTAAATTAGATTGTTTATTCTCACAACACAACTCTCTGCTATGTTATTTGTCACAAACATTAAATTCTTCATACGATGAATCCTTTAATTGACAATAGATTAAGTTGATAATTAAATAGTGGCCAATTACCTAATTAACAAACATAATCATGAAACTAATTCAAAGAATAAACAAATACCCAAAAAGTAATAAAACAATTAAAGCATAAGAAAGATCTCACAGTAGTGATAAATCAAAGCTTCATTATCCTTCAACCAGAAAAATGGGTTTAGTTCCTCATAGAGAGAAGAGAAAAATTAGATCTAGGGTTTCTTTTTCTCCAATCCAAAATCCCCCCTTTTTCACAATAGATTCCTCCTTTAAATACTCTCTCTCTCTTCTCTTTTAGAGTTCTATTTAAAATAAAATACTAATATCTGAAATATTAAATTCGTAATTACAAAAATAACCAAAAATACAAAACACGTTAAACTAAAAACTGCAGGTCCGCAGTTGACAGCACGCGCCCACGCCTTATCAACAAAGTTCTTCTGCCGCTCATAATTTCTCCAAGAGAACAATCATCCTTAAAAATCATCTTGTAGCTCAATTTTATCACCAATCAATATAATTGCACCTACAAAAGTAAAACACAAGTAAATCATTATTATTAAGTGCAAAACATCGATATTAAGGGAAGTAAACAATGCAAAACTAGTGCATAAATTGTACTCTAACACTATGCTTTATCAAAAACATTTTAAATCTTCCAAGCGACAAGCTATATCTCAGCAAAGAAAAGCGAAATGGATTAGTTTGGATAAATCATCAAGTCATACAAGAAGCAAAGTTCAAGATTTTAACTATCAGATCATACATATACAATAAACAAACGAGGTTGTATTTATTAGTACATCAACACACAGTGGTTATCGAACCATTGCTGGCCCTCCTGTCAGCCATCTGTTGGCTTAAAATACCTAAGCCCACTAGACCATAATTCAAGTTTTCTCAAAAGCTAGTTCTATGTTCCTAGCCTTTATCCTTTGAAGAAACTAGCATGTACAGGTCTCAACCATAGAAAGCTTAAAAGTTTTAGTAGGGCATAGAGCTTTATTAAACAATACAGACTGTTTAAGCATGGCAGTAGTCATCAATGCAATGCAACTGGACAAATTGGGAAAGCCAGCAGAAACCCATGTCCCAACATAAACAATAACTACCCAGAGAATCATACTTGGAGTCGGTGCTCCTGTAATTTGACCACCTCTATGGGATGTAATATAGCAGCCTAGTGGTCTTCCCCTTATGAAGTCCTAGGACATCATAGAAAAAGGTGCAGCAAGAGCATTAATATGATCACAGCATCTGTTCGTTAGAAAGGCAAGAAAATTAAAAGCAAAATAACATTTTATTCCAAGGTTATTTGTCCAGCTACCTTTTATCACTAAAATTTTTATTTGAAAGTGATGTAACCTACTAACATCAGTTCATATTTGACTGAACTAAAGGAAATTGATACCACCGTTTAAATTTGTTAAGATTACAAGCTTTTAACTTAACTTCTAAGTTTCTAACTATTTCATAACTCAAAAAGGAAGAAAATTGATGTTTATTATGTTTGCTAAGATCTAATAGTTCAATTCCATTAGTAAATGAATTATTTTCTTTAAAAAAAAATTATTACTAACAATTTTGAATATTAATTGATTAAGATTAACAACACTTAATTATTTTATAATGTTGACTAATCTAAGAGCCCCTAATTAGCTTGTATTATTTCCACGTGTCACCTCTAATGCTTCTTAATGATAAGAGAATGTAGAAAAGAACAAAAATTGTGTTTTGGCATTTACTCTCAGTGTCTTTCTGTGTTTTACCTTCCTTTCGTTTTCGCTCTCACTCTCAGTTTCTGTTATTATTTCTTAAACTTCAAGAAATACACTTGCAATCTCTGTTATCGTTTCTTGAACCTCAAGATTCAAGAAACCCTCGAAACCCATTTGCAATGGCCGGCAGAAGAACTCTACCTAAAACTCTCACCACCAGGCCTCAAGCTAAATGCGCCATTTGCACTCTTGAACGCAATTCTTACCCCAGAAATTGCATTTTCGCGCCCCAAATCGATCAAAACAAAACTTATGATGATCTTTTCATCACGTTTACGCACCAGAAATCGAAGAAACTAATTTCAAAAATTGAAGATAGTCGCCGCGATGAATTTCTCGATGGGAAAGTGTATGAAGTGAAAATGAACATTAAAGATCCTGTTGGGGGTGTCTGGCTATATCACTGACGAAGCGGAATTGTAAAGAAGATAGAGAAAACAAATTTTTGAATAAAAGTTTATTGAATAATTGAGTCTGAAAAAATTCTTAAAATAATGACAAAGCATCTCTATTTATAATAAAGAAAACTCACTTCCCTAAGTTAACTTAAAAAGAAAAAACGAAATTACAATTATAATGAAAATAAAATATATTTTCCCTAAGTTAAAAAAAAGGACACTAAATTACAATTATAATGGAAATAAAAGACACTTTCCTAAGTTAACTAAATCTCATACCTTAATTGACTATAATAAAAATAGAAAATCCTAAAATAATAAAATATCATAATTGACTCTAATTAAAATAGAAAGTCCTAAAATAATAAAATTCTAGAATCTTAAAATTCTTAAAATAACATCCTACATTAGTCTCTTTCACTTGAAAAAGGACTCGTCCTCGAGTTTGGCTTGTACAATACCTCATCATCTGGATAGTATTCAAACAGATGAGCCACATTGAATGTGTGAGAGATATTCCAGCTATCTGGTATTTGGAGTACATAAGCATTGTCATTAATCTTTCGTGCGACACGAAATGGTCCGTACTTGCGCTTCTCCAATTTAATGTGAATACCAGGGAAACGATTTTGCTACAAATGCACTATCATAAAATCACCCTCCTTAAACACCTTCTTACGTCGATGCTTGTCTGTCTCAGCCTTGTATATAGCATTAGCAGCCTCCAAATGGGCTCATACCTCGGCATGAATCTGCAATGCTTTTTCTGCCATATTATCCGCTGTTGTACTCCCTATTATTGCTACATGCATAATAGCCATATCACACACCTCTCGTGGGGGAAAACGTGTAGACAATCTCAAAATAGGTATTGCCAATAGATCGATTCACCATACTATTGTAAGCAAACTCAACCTGTGGCAAGGCAGCTTCTCAGTTCCGTTACTTGTCACCACAAACACAGCACAACATGTTACCTAAAGTGTGATTGACCATATCTGTTTAACCATCTATCTGAGATGGAAGACACTACTAAATTGCAATTATGTGCCAAACTTATCCCAAAGGTGTTGCTAGAATTTACTAATAAACTTCACGTTCCTATCAAAAGTAATAGTCTTTAGAACACTATGCAAATGCACAATTTCCTGAAAGAATAAATGCACCACTGAAGCAGCATCTTTAGTCTTTTTACAAGCAATAAAGTGCGTCATCTTTGAAAATCTATCAACCACAACCAATATAAAGTCTCGGGCCATCCTTGTGCGCGGCAAACCCAACACAAAATCCATGGACAGATCTAACCAAATATTTTTTGGTACAGGTAATGGCAAGTATAAGCATGTATCTTGTGCACGCCTTTTGCCTTCTTGGCAACCCAACACCTCTACATTATTTTCTGCACATCTCTGCTCAACTGCAGCCAATAATAACGCTTTGCTCTTATCTCGTCCAAGATGCCCGCCCAATCCTCATCCATGTAACTAGTGAATAATTTGTTCCTTTAAAGAACTCTGAGGCACACATAAATGGTTAGCCTTGAATAAGTACCCATCCTGAATGAAGAAATCCTCCGCATTCTAATGATTGATGCAAGAATCCCAGATTTGCACAAAATCGTCATCCTCAACATACAACTCCTTTAAGCACTCAAAACAAGTACCTTTATTAACTAAAGTTACCTATAAAATTGCTTGCCTACTAAGTGCATCTGCCACTTTATTCTACTGCCCATATTTGTGCTTAAGAACAAAAGTGAACTTCTACATGTAACTCACCCATCTCACATGCATATTGCTTAACTTCTGCTGGCTATTAAAGTACTTCAGTGCTTGATGGTCGCCGTATAGCACGAACTCTTTCTGAATCAAGCAATGCTCCCACGTCTTTAACACCTTAAGGATTGCATGAAACTTTTGATTGTAAGTAGACCACTTCTGTCGCGCATCATCCAACTTCTCACTCATATAGTTAATTGGTCATTCTTCTTGGGAGAGAACAACCCCCATTCCCTTGCTGGAAGCATCACACTCGACCTCAAATACTTTATCAAAGTTTACCAAGGATAACATAAGAGCGATGGACAACTTATCCTTTAGTAAAGTGAAACTTGAATCTTTTTCTTCTCTCCATTTGAACTTTCCTTTCTTCAAGCACTCCATAATAGGTGCAGTTATAGTGTTAAAATCGCGAATAAGCCTCCTATAAAATGTTGTCAGCCCATGAAAACTCATAACTTCACTCACAGTCTTAGGCGTAGGTCATTCTTTAATAGCATGTATATTTGACTTAATAGCTCTAATCTCATCTGCACCAACTATAAAACCAAAAAATTCCACATTACTCTGTGGAATCTACACTTCTTCAAATTAATGTAAAGCTTATTCATCTGTAACACCTCCATAACCATTCTCAAATGCTTCAAATGTATCACCACATCAATAGAATACACCAAAATATCATCAAAATATACCACAATAAATTTGTAAGAGAAATGTTTAAGAACCACTTATACAGCCCTTCCTTTGTCTTGAATGTTGTTTTCCACTCATCTCCAAGTTTAATATGAATATGATGATACCCACTGCGCAAGTCTATTTTTGAAAAAACTTGAGCATCATCTAACTAATCTAGCAAATCTCGAAACATCGGAATAGAAAAATGATATTTCACTATAATCTGATTAATCTGCTTGCTGTCCACACATATACGCCAACTCTCATCCGTTTTTTGCACCAACAAGGCTGGAATAATACATAGGCTCATACTTTTTGTGAATGAAGCCCTTTCTGCAACAATTCATCACCTTGTCCTTGTAAAATCACATGCTCATGAAGACTCATGCGATAATGGGACAAGTAAGGTAAACTCGTGCATGGGACTAGGTCTATATAATGCTGGATATCTTGCAAAGATGGTAGCTCATATGGCATTTCTGATAGGGTGATGTCAGTGAACTCAGCTAACAATGGGGTAAATAGAAGTCATTCTGAACTCATCTTCTTTCTGTAGTTTCTTACAACCGTCACAATCTTCTTCTAAATATTCATTCACAATAGCCAGAAAATTCTTCCTTTCAGCCTTAAGATTTTTCTTCTTGTTCGTCAAAGGCACTAAACGAACTTTCTTGCTATTCCACCAAAACTCATATACATTATCCATTCCTCTATGTACTGAGCCTAATAACTCTATGAAAATAGAGTTATCATGGCATTTTTAGACTTAAACTAACATTACTTAGAGAGTAAATTATGTGTTTTTATTGCATTTTTAATTACATTTTGCATGAGCATCTGTTGAAGTTTATTTTTAATAAATTAATTTATTTTAGATCATTTTGTGCTATGATTATGTGCGTGATTGTAGGTGATCAAAAAGCTAAAGTTTTAGGGATGGAATGCTATAGCAGCAGACTTGCAGAGATGACACAGAACTTGACTGTAGAAGAACTAAAACAAGTATGAATCAGAGAAGATGTTGTAGCCATTGCTACAGCAATCTAAGAGCAACTGCAGACAAGATTACACGCATGTTAACTAACAAAGCAGCGACATGTAGCACAAAAAGATATGCAATCTGAGGTTTCTAAAAAGGGAGACACGTGGCCACATGCTTTTGGTTGCCCTAATTTTAAGATATAAAAATAACACACGTGAAAGAAATAGGGAAGAGCCGTCACTCAAGAAAAATAACAGAGGAAACAAAAAAAAACATAAAATAATAGAGAGTTGAGGGCTACAGTAAGAGATTCTAGAAGAAAAAGAAAGAGAGATCACAAAGTCTAGAGGAACTCAATTCCTCATCTTTATTTTCTTGTTTTTATTTCTTTATAGGAATGTATTTGATGGCAAAAACAAGTTTTGTTATTATTTTATCTTTTATCATGAGCTAAACTTTGTTGTGGTTGAGTGCTAAATAAATTTAATGGTTAATTGACTTATACATGTGTGCTGCTCAGAGTCTGCTGTAGCATTTTGTCTTGATTTTACTTATTGCAAATCCTTATTTCGATTGACTACCCATTTAGTGGATATTAGTTAAGAAAGTGTCTAAAAAAATCTGATTTAGTGGAACAAATCAAGACAATACATGGTTTTAGATTGAATTTCCCAAGTTGAGTTAATCTCGATTTGAATAAGATCATTCTTGATCTAAGATTAGTGAAGAACTAGACATAGAAATTCACCTTGTAAGGCAATTGGAACCTAGAACGTATAATGTTATATCTAATATTAGCATAACAACTGGTCATTGTTAAGTTGTATTTAGATATAAGATATTCAACATGCGACAGCTGAGGATGCATGAGGGATTCTGCCAAGTGTTGTAGTAGATGTTGTAACAACAGCACTATAATTGAAAAAACAATCAATATCATTAAGTGAGTTTAAACATTCAACTGCTCATTTCCCATTGAGTACATCTTTGTGTTTGCATTGAGATTTTTCCTTATTGCTTTCTGCTTATTACATTTTTTAAATTTTGTTAGGTCATTAATTATTTAATTATTTTCTTTTAATTAGATTGAACTTGCACTGTTAAGATTATTGTAGCAAATCTTATAACAACAATCACTGTGAAGACGATATGAATACTCATTATTATATTACTTGTTATGTACACTTGCACGTTGACACCTGTAACAATAAGCAATCAACAACGTCCACATCAAACTGCCAAGGTCTCCCCAATAAAAGATCGCACGCATCTATATCTACTACATCACACACCACATCTCTCTTATAAATCTTCCCAATTAAGAACATAACACGACATACTTCTATCACTCGCATTTCTGTCCCTTTCTTTATCCATCCAATTCTATAGGGTGCTGGATGCTTCTCTGTCCAAAGTCTTATCACATCAACTAATGCCTTGGAAATTATAATCTTATTGTGTTGGTTATCATCTTCAAATTTCAGCTCCAATAATTTTTTTTGCACAATATAATTCAGCAACTCTCCCTCATCTGCTTTTAACTCTAAGACATCCTCGTCATATCTATCCTCAACGTCATTCACTTCTTCTTCGCAGGCTTCAACCTCTACCAAATTTAAATTTTTAAAACAACAACCACTCGATCTATGCCCTGGTTCTCCACACTTGAAACACTTATTCGGCATAGGCTTTGCATAAGAATTATTATGCTATCTTGGTGGTTGCTGCTGTCTAGACGGCTACTGCCTTGACTGCTGCTGCACTAGTTGTTCGCTTACTACTACCAGCCCAAGTTTTCTGCTCAATCCCCACACTTTTTGGTCTATTATGCACACCGATGAGTTGTCTCTATTGAACTCTAGAAACAACACGTTGCTTCCGTTCTTCAACTTCTTTGCATTAGTAACTGCTGTACCCATATCTCAAATCGCGTCTACGATCCCATCTTGCAACTCTTGCTTCAATCTGCCAACATATTTTGTAACTGTCTGAAACTCTAGCTCATCCATGTTATTTTCTTGTATGCGGACGATAAAATTCGTTTGTATGTTCATCAACACTGCGATTTCCATGCCTACAATTATGATATTTCACACACAACTGTTGTTGGTAATCTGCCTGCAGGAAAATATTCCTTTATCATCCTCCGCATCTTAGGCCACGATTTGATAAGTGGCTTTCCCGTAACTCTTCTTCGATTCTGGACGTTTTGCCACCATGCGGATACTGGCCCCTTCAATTTAAACGCCACAAGTAACCCACTTATCCTGCGGAATCTCCATATACTGAAAGAAATTTTCTACGTCCGATATCCAGTCTAAAATTTCTTCGACATGCATCCCACCATAAAAATCTATAATATACACATTAATCTTATATTTTGAATTCTTTCTGCACCTCTTATAATAGTCTTCAGCATCTTCTTCTTTTGAATCACTGTCTATTCTTTTTGAACGAGCTGCTGCACTCGCCTCGTGGGTATTAGGTTCTCAGGTACCACTTTGCGATTAATGCCCTGAGGCACTGCTTCGCGATTGAAACATTGTCGAACTTCTTCATGGTGATAACCCTGAGGTTGTTCATCATGATTGACTCCTTCAACAGCCCTCTCGCGATTAACTCTTTTTCATTGCTATCTCTCTTTATTATTCATAGAAAGCATGAGACCATCAATTGTTGGCTCTATTACTGCCATTCTCGGGTTAAACGCATTCTCCATGACTTACAAGACTGCTTCTATGACCATCTATTTGATAGTCTCCGCAGACATTGCCTATATCCCTTGATCAGCGTCGTCAGGACAGTTGTTCCTTTGTTCATTGGTCGTACCATATGTAGAGAAGTCAATAAAGTGGCTTCCCAATTCAAAATTAAAAGCTGTAGAATATGTGACTTTTGACAATCCTGCACTAAATGAAGAAAAATGAAAAAGGTTAGCAAAATTTGTCAAATTGATAGATAGGAGAATTGACAAATTGCAAAGCGGATGGTGCAATAGTGCAACGTTTTTTTGCTATAAATAGAGATGCATTCTTCATTTGTAAATCATCCCTAAATTTGTTAAGCTTATAAGTTTCTAAGCTTTTAAGAGTTTTGAGAGTGTGAGCAATTGGAGAGTGTGTGTGAGAATACTGAGTGTATTTGGGTTCTGAGAAAGTGAGATTTCTTTACTCAAATAATTGTTAATAATACAATTATTTTTCTCTTGCTCCCGTGGACGTAGGCATATTGTCGAACCACGTAAATTTTGTGTCTTTTATTTTTCTATAATTATTTGGTGCGCTTGATTCCGCATTTCGCGCACAACACCATGATGACAAGCGAAATTGCTCTAATACCAACTAAAAAAGCAGAATTGTAAAGAAGATAGAGAAAATGAGTTTGTGAATAAAAGTTAATAGAATAATTGAGTTTAAAAAAATTCTTAAAAAAATGACAACACCTCTCTATTTATAATAGAGAAAACTCACTTCCTAAGTTAATTTAAAAAAGAGAAACTAAATCACAATTATAATAGAAATAAAATAAAATTTTCCTAAGTTAACTTAAAAATAAAAAAATAAATCATAATTATAATGAAAATAAAAGATATTTACCTAAATTAATTAAATTTTATACCTTAATTGACTATAATAAAAATAGAAAGTTTTAAAATAATAAAATATTATAATTAACTCTAATTAAAATAATAAAATTCTAAAATCTTAAAATTTCTTAAAAATCCTAAAAACAACGTCCTACTTCAGTCATAACCACAGCAGCTAAGGGAGATTGAATTTCTTAAACTGGAGAATGAGGATGGAAGAAAGAAGGATGAAAGGAGAGACACTCGCGCCAGATTGATCATTGAAATGCTGGGTAAGGGTATCGAGAACGATGATGGTTCAAGAATTGACACTTGGATGAATATTAATGGCGGTTCTGGAGCGTCTGCATCACAGTCCGCCACCCACTGGGATATCAATTGGCGGTTCAAGACCTGATTTGCAACAGTATGTTGAATTTCTTAAACTGGAGAACGCGTATAGAAGAAAGAAAGATGAAAGCAGGGACTCTCGCGACAAATCGATAATTGAAGTGCTGTTAAAGGATCTGGAGTACGATGAAGGTTCAAGAAGGGACATTGAGACTGGGTTTACCACTAATGGGGGTTCAAGTTCAAGACCCGTTGCATCACAACCTGTTATTGGGGCAGCCGTTTCTCAAGGATTACCAGCAGGGTCTAGTCGCATGAATTTGCCCTACTTGCCAGCCGTCACTCATGGATACACAACTGGGGGTCTCGCCGGTGAGGTGGTTGCTGAAGGAGACGCTGCAATGCGTGATGCAGGATTACGTTTCGACAGTAGTGTTCAAAATGTAGATGATATCATTGATTTGAGTTTCCTTGAGAAGGATTAGTGGCATGGAGGGGTATTGGGCTGCGGTATGAAAATTCATTTTGGCGGATGGACGTTTCAGTTCTGGTTCATTCTTTTACGAGTCGAATGTAATGTCTGCAATTACAATTTTCAGTTTTACTATTTCAATCTAGGGGCAAAACTAATACAGAATATATGGAGAATCGGGATTTTTCCAATTTGAGAGTTTAAAAATGGTTTAGTTCGGTTGTTATTTCTGAAAAAATTCAATGTATGTAGTGGAATCAAGATTTTCTTTCATTGTATCTAGTAGAATCAAGATTGTTTTTTCGCTGTGATTATCTTTCTTTTTAGTTTTAAGTATGCTGCCATGTTGCTGGACTGGGATACCCCAGCCCCAACTCAGAATGGCAACTGGTGAAGGTACAAACAATAACTTGACAAAATAATCCCTGGACGGAGCTTAAACTGAGAGAAAGAATAACCTGATCAGCTTTGAACCGTTGGATTTGAATCCAATGACTCTAAAAATCTGTGCATGGTGACTGGTGAGCGCTGCCATGTGTAGATTTTAAAATAACAAAGCAACCGGCCACAAACCTTACAAGCCAGTACCTTTCATCTTGGACAAGAGAGGAAATTATGACTTGTGCTAGATACACATTTTCTAAAACTAAGTTCATATTGAAGCATGCGTGCAGCCAAAAGTAAATAAACCAGAAGTTATACAGGTGCATCAGTGTGTGTATGGTTAACTGGAAGATTAATTTCACGGATAATTATCTGGAAAGCCAAGTCAAACTTCTTATCCACTAGTGTCTCTCCAGTCTCCCACCTTCTCCTGAGCAGCAAACACACAAGTGTATCAGTCTCTTCATAACCTTAATAACCTTTTCAAGTGGAACTAGTAATGTCACAGAGACGGAGCATTCCATGTACAATTCAAATGGAGAAAAGAAAAGACTCAGCGCTTCGAAAGTATTTATCATCTTTTAGCTTGAAATTTGAATAAATCAGAAATGTCCTAATATCTCACCCAAAGTAATATAGCATTCTCCTGCAGTTTTCATCTAATTCCATTAATTAGTAACATTCACACGCATAACTTGTTAAAAGGTACCATGCAAGTATGGATGCAGAGATATATACTGACAGGGGCTCAAGTGCAACGAACTTAAAGGTTTTTGGTAACACTCAAGCATAATACATCGGTCGATACTTTGCAGTAGCACTTATACTTGAGGGTTCAATTCTTTTTGTTATTTTGTGGACCATATGCTCTTGACAGTGAGTGGGTCATTCATTGCTAATAGAAGATTTTAGTGACAGTAGCTACCAGCGTCTACTAATCTTTTCTTTTATGTGCCTCTGATACAAGTATCCGTCCCCATACATGATGCATCATAAAAAAACACTGAAGCTCTGACAAATCTCTCTATTCCCACGATGAGATCACCCAAGTTGTGCCATTCATCAGCCTTTTACATCTGCGGTTGTTAAGCCTGGCAACTAATTCTAGACTCTATGCCTTTCCCGCTCTTTGTAACAAACTTAACAGAAGTTTGACCTGGTCAGAATAAATGACTCGGGTGTATGTGTATATGCAAAGTTCAAACTTGTTCTGGACTTATTTGAACATAATGCAAAACTTCTCAGGCCATAACGTCGGCGTTTTTCAACCCCTGATTTCAATTCACTTCCAACCATACATCTACAAATGGCTACTTTCTTTAAGTATTACAATCCTTGCATAATTATTTTTACTTTTCAACCACCAATACCTTCATGCTACGTAATCTCTACCTTAAATTGTACGATTGTACAAGAAAATTTGCACGGCATTTCACAGATGTACCAGTGTTGCTTTAATCATTAATTTACAAAATCCATGATATTTTAGTTACATCTCCATCAATCTACTGTGGAAAATTGCAGTACATACCCTACTGGTGCAATTTACTCATTAATGTATACCTAATGCAAAATCTCATCGGTTATAAAATGCGGATATTTCTGCCCATAAAGTGCTCACTCCCCATGAACCTTATAAAATCAGCTTAGCCGGTGATTCCTGCTCTGATTGTATTCAACACTTTCATCCCCTCTTAATTAGAATTTTCCTTTTTACTCCTCAAGTCTTTGAAAAGTTTTAATACTTCATTATCCTCTGCTAAAATAATAAAAAATTTCACATAAAATTAAATTAATTATTCAAGACTTCTAAAAATTAAGGCTAATTAATTAATTTATTAAAATATTACATTCCAATAGCCTTTTCTTTAACACTATAATAATATCAAGGAGAAATTAAGTTATAATAATATTAAGGATAAATTAATTTATTTTTAAGATTACTAATGATAGAGTTACAAACACTTTGTACAAATAAATGTACACAAATTGACGTGGAATAAAGACACTAATTATATAAGATTATCATGGGACTCACATACGAAAAAAGTAGTTATTATCACTTTCCATCCTATCTCTTCGTGCCGCATTAATTTATATACACTTGTTCTATATAATGTGTTTTTAGCTATATTATTCTTATTTTAAAATTTATCAATAATGATAGTGCTATGAACAAGTGCTTACAAACTAATGTGGTATGAAGAGATTAGTTAAAAAGTGATAACAGTTATTTTTTCAATTATGTGAGCTCCACAATTGATTTTTACAACCAATCTTATCATATTGTATCAACTTATACATACTTGTTTGCACAAAGTATTTGTAGTTTTATTATTACTCAAAATTTGTTAAAGACTAAAGTGATAAAATGGACCAAACTGTCATTGTCCGACAATGATACTTGTGTCTTCTTTTAGAGTAGGTCTTTTGCCAACCTTTAAATTTCTCATAAACCTCCTTTTTTTTCAATTGAAATTACTTAAATAACTAAAGATAAATTAATTCATTCTTTATTTTGAGCAAAAATTCAATTAAACACTTAGATAAATTATTATTTTAACAAACCATTTCATAATTTATATTTATATTTTAATTTTTTAATGGATTTTAGAAAATTAAAAGGGTTAAGAGTTATGAAGATATTAGAAACATAATAAGAAGAAAATAATTTAAGAATATAAGATTGGTATGTACTTTATATAGATATATATATAAAATTAAAAGAAATGCTTCTCCTAGGGTGAACTTTTATGGATTTGTGTTTTATAAATCAAACTGGGTTTTTTCAAGGGGAAAGAAAAGCAATTAAGGGGGGTGTTAAAAGAAGTTTAGAGGATGTTAAAAGCACCGCCCCTTCCCTCAAAAGATCGATATACGAAGTCCATTTAAATGTCTTTGTAATGGGTATGACGTGTGACTTCCTGTCTTCTAAAATGAACCCAAAGGAAGACAGGTCTCACTAGTTCCTCCAAGTCCGATAGCTACCCTCTTGCATACTCTATAAATAACAAAAATGATTGCTAACTACAATTCTGTTCCAGGGAGCCACCTTTTCCTCTTGTCCATGTTTGGTTTCATCTTTAGTTTTAGTTAATTAGCATGCATATATCATGAACCCATGAATTCAACATGCATACCATGAATATGATGAACTACATATCACGAGAAGATGAATGGCTGCTTTTGGATCGAGGGAGTTGTAGGATTAGGATAGGGACCATCCTATGGTCCTTTTCCCAGCCACTGATCTTCTGGTAAATATCATTATCATGATCGGGCAGTACTTATATATTTATATACAAACACACGCACACCCCATTGTAGTGCATCATATAAATTGTTGAAATTCAATGGGATTCCATTCATGAAGAAGATGGAAATTAATTTAGTAGTCAACAGCTGATTTTGATAATTCGTCATTTTCTTTCTTCTCAATATTAAGTATCTTTGTATATTTGCTCCGGACAGAATCAATTAGCAGGTTTTCTTCTTTTTTTTTTTTTAAGTGTCAAATAATGGAATTGGATTTCTTGTTGATCCAACCTGTTGCTGAGCAAAATTCAATGATCTAGAAGCATGTAATTAAAACTTAACTATCAACCACTGAAATACGCACGTGGCACAAAAGTTTTAAAAGCCGAGGATAACTCAGAGCAGAGCGCTGCATGGGATCCAAGTAGAAGGCCAATTGCCAAGCAACGATGGATACGTATCCATCCACCCAAAGTCAGTTCTTGGAAACAATGAACGGTAAACCTATAGTAGATCGATGGGCTCGTCACTCGTGAATCCTCACGAGTGGCCGCGAGAGTGAAATTCCATAGCTGTTACTGGCACAAAAGCATTAGCATGCATGTATGTCCTGGCGCCTTTTTGTTTTAATAATAATCCAAATACATGATATTTCACGTACCATCTCCATCAATCTTCTGTGCAAATTGTATTGGTGCAATTTGCACATTAATGGACACCAAAAGCAAAATCTCATTGCTTAAAAAATATAGATATTTCAGCCTGTAAAGTGCTTCCTCTGCATGAAAAAAGACCTTATAAAACCAGCCATTGGGTACCCAGTGCTCTTGGTAGCCTTCCTCTTCTTGCTCTTATTGTATTATCAGTTACACAACTAAAGAAGTATATACAGTTTCCTGCAATGGTATTGTTATAAAATATAATTTTAACTATTATATTGTTTCATTCACTTGTTGTATTAGTAAATGAAGTATCATAGATCCTTCATGTTGTTCTGTTTGTTTTACGCATTACCTTTTGTTTGATGGACTAAAAAAATGAGGGAAAATGCGTCTGAGAATTCTCTTGCTTTTCTTTTATTTCTTTTATGAATATAATGAGTGGAACATTCATCTTTTGGGTGAACAATGATATTTCGATTATAAAAAAAAAAGTAGATAATTAAATGCTAACAAAAAATAATGATAAATGAGTGTCGATTTAAACGCTATAGCATTTTTCTTGTTGGTCTTAGTCCATTTTTACAATTTTACTCTTTCTTAATTATTTAATGACAATGAAGACTTGGCGTTTTTTCTTATTGGTTCAGGTGTCCTTATAGATTTTGGTTTCTACGTTAATAACTCTAATCATCCGATCCCTCTTTGTTTCCTGATCAGAATACAGAAGGGCTTCGAAAGGCGGTATCTGATGTTTCATCTGAAATCGATCGATGGAATGTTGATTTAGAAGTCATTTCTAGCACTAGCGATGAATTAATGCAAGCAGAATGCGCATGCTGTGGACTCAAAGAGGATTGCACCCAACGTTATGTTGCAAAAGTTAAGGGATCTTATTCTGGTAATTGGGTATGTGGCCTTTGTATTGAAGCTGTTAAAGAAAGACTAGAACAGGTTCCCAAAATAGCCATTCAAGAAGCTGTGTGCTCTCATAGAGAATTTTGCCAAAATTTCAACAGTACTACAAGACTGAACCCGAAGCTTTCATTAACTCTGTCAATGAGGGACATAGCAAAGAGAAGCAGTCAGAAGAGAAATGGCAAGCTGGCTCGAAGCTCTAGCTGTTTCAATTGAAGTAATTAATCATTTTCTTTGCCTTACTTGACTGTTTTAATTAGGTCTTTGACCAAGCAATTTATTAAAGAACATATCGATTGAGCTATACAAAGACTGTTAGTTTCAGGCCAAGATGCATGCTCTCAGTTGTCCACGCACCCAAGAAAGACGAAGCTAGTGTATTTCCAATTCGATTGTTTTTCTTTCGTGTGCCTTATTTTTCTGGAGGATTTTCCAAAGCATCAACCGATTTCTTCCCCTCATTTGAAGTGCAGGCTTAAAGGCTGAATTTAAATAAACCGGTTATATATCATAAAATTAAAAGTACATAATCAAACAACATAATTTTGGGATTTCTTCCATGATTATATATCATAATCACCATGACTATTGATATTTATGCAAGTGATTGAGAATCGTCTCAATGATCTTTATGTAAAGGGTCTCAATTCTTGATGAAAGCTTATAAACCAAATATACATGGAATTGAGAAATTGATGCATGAAATCTTACAATCATCCACCTTGGCTTAAGTTCGAGCAAAATAGTTCAATAATTAATATATTATTAAAAGCACACCTCTTATGTGAAAGCTCGATTTATCCAATAAAATTTGTTTAATAAATTTAAATAGAGGCAGCTTACTTTACTTCTGTATCAGTAGGGATGACAAAAATCCCCACGGGGACGGGTACTTTCGGGGATTTTCCCTATTCGGGGAGGGTACGGGGATAATTTTATACCCAATTTTTTATTCGGGGAGGGGATGGGGATAATTTTTTACCCAATTTTTTATTCGGGGAGGGGACGGGGATGAGGTGGAATCCCTATCCCCTACCCATTTCCCCATTTTAATTTTTAATTTTAATTTTATTTTTATTTTTAAAATTACTAATAAATAAATAACAAAATTATAAATATTGTTAAAAATAATAAATATCAAAATAGTTGTATGTTGGGAAAGTGGTCGCCCTTTGCCGGGAATTAGTTGAAGAGTATTAATTGAAGTTTTCACCAACTGTTTATTGCTTTGATTATACTGGTAATAGTTCTTCTACTAGATCTACAGGGGATTCTTATAAGAAAGCAACCAAATGGATGACAGGTTTTGATGATTATGTAAACAATGGAGATTGTGCAGTTGTTGCAGATGAATTAGATTCATATTTGGATGAGAAAGTTATACCCCGAATGGAAGATTTTAATATTTTGAGTTGGTGGAAGACAAATGCTAATAGGTATCCTACATTTGCTCGAATTGCTAGAGATATTTTGGCAATTCTAATTACAACAGTTGCTTCTGAATCAACTTTTAGCACCAGTGGTAGAGTTGTGAGCCCATACCGTAACAAACTTCATCCAAGCACATTGGAGGCCTTAATGTGCTGTCAAAGTTGGTTACGAGCTTACAATAGCAGTATGAGTTTATTTTACATTGTAATTATATTATACATTTATTAATATTTGCACTTATAAGTTACATTACTTATATCATTTTCATTGTTTTAGGTTTGAAATCTGAGGCTATCTCTCAATTTGCCACATTTCTCGAGGAAGAACAGGACGAGCAGGACGAGCAGGACGAGCAGGAGGTAAATAGTTTTATTAAAAATATTAATTAAGTATCTACATTTATTTCATTTATTTTATTGCCGATATAAAAATAATTTTTTTTCTTTTTATTGTAGGATTATGAAGATTGAGTCATTGACAAAGATAATTATTTTAATAATTTATATTTTGAATGTGACTTTGTAATGGATCAATATTAATGTAAGATATATTTTGAACTTTATTTTTATCTGAATTTTTTATTTTAATATGATTAATTTAAAATCGAAAATAAAAAAATGTATTAGACTATTAGTTATTCGGGGACCGGGGACCCTCGGGGATCCCATGTTATTATTCGGGGAGGGGATGCGGATTCTCTCGAGCAATTCTGACGGGGACAGGGAGGGGACGGAGACATATACAAAATATTGGGGATGGGTATGGGGAGATTGGTCCCCTCCCCTCCCCTCCCCATTGCCATCCCTATGTATCAGAGTTAAAGTATTGACCTTTTCAAAAAAAAAAAAGAGTTAAAGTATTGACAACTTAAATTCATAAATAAAAATTAAATAATATAACATTTATAAGGGTAAATTTTGATTTACTCCAAAAAAATATGAAAAATTCAATTTACTCATTTATTGTTCAGAAGATTAAAAAATATAAATACAAAATTCATCAATGCAACTCCATTTACTATTATCTTGGGAATAACAAAGAGGATAAGTTGATATATACATACTTTTGAGGAGTAAATTAAAAATTATAGTGATTTTATTTGGGGGTTAATTGACGTTTACCCTATTTATAAAGCATTAGCCTACTATTAGAGTGGTGCTTCTAACGGATTATGATTTAGTGTTGATCTGAGTTTTTGCTGAACACTGAATGAATGATTAGAATTGTTTTAAATCCTTACTTTTTTTATTTATCTTATCTAACAACCATTGATTCAATGCTCAGCAAAAACTCTACTCAGCACTGAATCCTTATCCACTTCTAACATCAGCTTAATGTATTGATAAAATCTCTCTTTAATTGAAATTACATACAAGGACAAAAATAAATATAACCATTTATTCTCTCTTCCATCTCTTTTGCTTGTTTTTATTTATTTATTTATTTTTTGTTTCCCCTTGTTTTAGCAAACTCTTCAAATTTATCATTTTATTTATTTTATTGATTTTTTTCAATTAATAACTCTCATCTATTCAATTAGTTTACAGAAGTTTAAAATAATCCGTCTCTTGTTTTTAATTTTTCTAAATTAATTATATTTTATTCTTGGGAAGTTAGTATATTTTGAGTGTTTAGAGAGAAAGTTTGAAAAGAAGAATAAAGATAATAAAATTTCAAAAAAATTATTACCCATAGAATTATTTGTGTGAAGGTGAGGTACAAAGACAGTAATATGTTTTTTCCTGTTTTTGCTGTTGACTACAGGAGAGTTTTAAAGTGAGAAAACTAGTAAAGATTAAAAAAAAATCAAATAAAAAGATTATTAATTTAGAGAAAAAGCGAGCGTAATTTGGATATTGAAAGGGGGTATAATTCAAAAAGGGGTTCTAAAAGGATAATTGTGGCCTTGTGGGTGACAGTAGCCCGTCCCCTGCAGTCCTGCTATTAACAAACTTACGGGCTGCAGCTTGAGATGTTTGGGCTTTGAGAAAATGGGAATGGGCTCACACTGGGCCCAAAAATTCTGAGCCACTTGAAACCCCATGAATTGTCCTATAAAATCCCTTTTCAATTGAATTTACCCAAATAATCAAAGGCAAATAAATTTATTTCTATTTTGAATGAGAATTCAATTAAATATTTAAATAAATAATTATTTAAAAAAAAACTATACTCCCACGGAAATTTAATTAAATACTTAAATAAATTATTTTAAAAAAATTTACACTCCCATTTCAAAATTTATATTTATATTTTGAAATTAAAATTAAAATATTGCTTTTTAGAAAACTATAAGAGTTAAGAGTTATGGTGATAGAAATTATGTAACAAGAAAAAATAAAAATTTTAAAGGGTGTTAAAAGCTCTACTCTTAGAAAAAAAATCTGCATCTTTTTCTACGTGTCCAATTGAAAGATACTTTGTTCTGTTTGTGCCCCATGCCCCCATGCCATGGCTATGATGGTTTAATTTCATATGAAATGTGCAGAAGGGGCCTTGGTCTAATAGTCTATCAATATAGGGGGTTAATGTTTTATAATTGAGGGCATGCAATAATTGCCAAATGGTCCCCAAGTCTCCAATCCCAAAATCCTTTTAGCAATTAACCAATGCTAGCCCTAGATTTTGCAAAATCTCAAACATTGCACGTAATTAAGTTGCACACGTGCAACGAACTTCACCACTCATGGGGTTTCATTAATGGAAAAAGCAAAATGCTAATTGTCAATCAATGGACCACTCTCCACTCACCGCCTTTTTTAATTATGCATGTCAAAATTTTGCCATCTCACATATTTTTCTTTATGATATGAAATTTGATTGTGGAATCTTGGACTTTATTTTCCATAACTTGTTGGTTATTATCAAAGCGTAAAACTGGATATAATTGATCAAGTTCTTTCTATCAGAAAATTTTTTTTTTTTTAAAAAAAAGGATACATTGATAAAGAATCCAAAAAAGAAGGATAGAGGGTTACGGCTTTGTAATATATTTTTGGCGAACGTGAAATGATTAGTTTTGCTGAATAGGATGGTTGCAAAAATGTCAATAGTTCATGAATCCAAATTCTACGTTCATATAGAAAGTATGATTCAAATAAGGAAAATTAAAAATTTTATAGTGGGCACAGCTAGAGATTCCACAATTCTTCTACAGGCTATGTAAGGATAAAAGATTTTCAAGATCAAATCATTCATCATTATCAATCTTTACGTATGAAGAACAAATAAAGCAAGGATCAAATTGTTCTCATGTTAAGTGTTCATGGGTTTCATGTGCATGATATTGAAGAGATTGACTTCATTTATTCCTTAAGCTTTTTTGAAGAAAATGCATGACACCAGTTACGGCATGTGAGGTTCAATTTGGCTCACAAACCTAACAAGCCACGAACAATAATCTTAGTGGACCCTTTGCGCCCGACATTTTATATAGATCATAATGTATGATTTTTTTTTTCCCTTTATTGTTCGATATTCATATTAATACTCCTCGTCAAATTTTAAAATATTAATAACGATTAGGGTTAGTGATTGATCTGGACCACTAACTAAGAACACAAAAACCCTACAAAATTCGAAAAGAGCTATAGAGACCCTCATTCAAGGGAAATGGGTCGGCTCCGCGTCATTCATACCTCATTCCATCGACAGAGAAAAGAAAATATTAATATAATGAAATGACCATCTGAAGATTGGGGAAAGTAATTAATGTAACGAAAAGTATCACATTAATTTGCATAAGTACAAGTGAAGCAGTAATGCTTGTTTTGGACTGTAATGCACTTTACAGTCTATTGGCACAAGCAGACTTTTCAATTATATTATCCTGCAAAGAGAATTATATGAATCTGCATTGCATCATCCCATTCGCATATATATACTTGTATTTATATAAAGTGCCACTATAAAGCATGAGAATAATCTTTTCTTAATTATAAAATTAATATTGGAGAATGTAGATATATGATACATCATGAGCAGTGGAAGACAGAAGGTTCATTGACAAATTGATATCATAGAAAACGAGTAACCTTGTCCTCTTGCACTTCCATTGACCACTTACTTAACTTTAAAATAAATTACAAATCTCTTTGGCTAGCTTTTTGAAAATAGTTTGTAACAAAATTTTGTATATCACCGATAGGAATTCAATGAAGATTACTTAATTAATTCGATTCATACTGCTCTCTTGATTGTCTTTATTGAGAAAAATCTTCGTGGTTATCATTTTTCGTGATTGTCTGCAAGGGATATTGACTACAAAAGTTGCATTAGTAGGGTAACTCACTCTCTCCCACACATGACTGAATTTTGCTAAGTTTAGTCTCTAAAATTTTTAATGAGTTTATTAGACATATGAACCCAAAAAAAAAAAAACCAATAAATAAATAAATGCTTTGCTTTCACCGAAAGAAAGTTTCGTTAATAATCTCTACAAACTACAAAGCTATAACACTCCATATAGAGTTGATGAACCCCTCAATTACCTTCCTTTTGTAAATTTTGCCGATAAGTTACCACATATTTTTGGAGGAAATCAAATGAAATTTCTTAAATAGCATCTGAAACTTTTCAGAATCCAATATTTTCCTATGGCGTGGCTCTCTGTTGTTCCAACCATCCAAGTGGTCAGGCAATAGAGACATTTTTCTGTGCCCACGGTATATCAAATTAATACATTTGCCCTCTTATTCCCAGTTTGGAAAACAAAACTGTGTTACGGATTTCTAATGGCGCCTTTACAATTTACATGAAGAATATATAGGAAGGTACAATATTGTAAAAATTTAAGCTAGAAATAAGACAGGCCTATCACCTATATATATTTCTTGAAGTTTCCAGCCCCCTTTTGTGAAAACGTTAACTTAAAAACAATACATACACAAATTAATATAAAAATATACATGATGTTACGTTTATTCTTCTTTGGTTGTCAACAACTATACACCGATTGATTTAATATCTTTATCACTAGCAAGCAGTGGGGATGGGGTGGGCTTGGAGGGCTATACATTTTAAGAGATGAGAGTGTAAATTGTCAAGCCCTAGAAAATGGAAAAACAAACAAACAAACAAAGCATGCAGTGTGTGACAAAGACCACTCACTGTATATTCCTTCGAGAAAGAGATCGTGGGTCCAATATTTTTCAGCAGTACAGGTTACGCACGAGACCTATTGATTTTCTTTAATGTAAAGACACTCCCCTTTTGTTTTTCCTTTCTTTTTTTTTTCTCAGTAAACATTTGTAAGTTGTAATCCCCACTGTGTTCTTCTCAATCCTTTTTGCCTCTTTTGTAACTCCCGTCTATATGTACTTATACAGCCAAGAAGAATCCAATATCATCGCCTAAACTGTAAAAGACTCCAAACGAAAGCGATTCAAGAAAATTATTATTGCTGTGAGGTTTTATCACTTTATATATTCTCTGACTCTGACAACAAATTTAACCCTTTGGCTCTTCACTAGATTTACAATGCAGTCCGTTGCTAGGTTTTTCAATAATGCGTCATAATTTTGATCTGACAAAAGTATTATAAATAAATTATGACAACACATTTGCTAGATGCTTTAATGATTAGCAAAATTCGAACCAGTTCTTACAATAGAGATTATGTTAACAGTCAAAGCTGGCTTTACCCGCTTCATTAATCATCAATGGTGTAGATTATTGTCTGTGATCTTAGAAATTCACGCTAGAGATATTGTTTTACTTTTATGAGACATTAATTTTACGCTTCATTATAATGTTCATATTTACACCATTTGCTTCTATCATGATCTTAATACTCTATTAATCAAAATGAATAAAAAGGTTATCATCTTTCTAAAGGAAAACAATATAATTAATCAATATGTCAAGCCATTGGTCGAGCAGTAAAACTCTTCTTCATTCATGGAGAAAAAAGTTTCCTCATTCATTTTGTAAAATATGGAGCGTGAGAGATAGATATTGTCTGTATTAAGAGTATATTCGCTAATTATATATGCTCCATAAATTCTAGCTCGATTATATTTGTATAAATTTAGATTCTCAGGTAATAATAAGAATTTAGTGTTGATATGAATTTTTGTTGAACATTAGATCTTGACTATTGATTCAATGCTAAGTAGAAACTCACTCAGATCAGCAAGTAACCATTCCTAATTCCTCAATCAAACCCCAGATTGTGTGTCTGCATATCGTATTGTAAGTTATTTCAGTAATTAAGTAGAAGATCGAAGGTAGAAATGTCAGCATGCTCATAAAATCATTCAAACTTTTCAACGGTTACAGAAATTCTTGTCATTATCCAAAGTCCGGTCAAAAGAGCAAATTGGTAATATCCAACATAATCAGAGCCTTTTCCAACATATGTCCCTGTTTCCCTTTCAACCGTTCGTGTTCAAACACCATTCAAAGGAAGTCAAGGTGAACTTTCGTAATTATCTCCAAACTCCATGGCCGCTTTCACTCCCTTAAAATACCATCTATTTATACACTCAAACTCAATTCTCACACTCTCACCCTTAACTCAATAGTTCAAAACCAAAACTAAAACTAAAACTGAAATCCCCCTTTGTTTCTTCTCTTTCAATCCAGATTTTAATGATAAAATCTAGGTACGTTACTGAACATTTTACCTAAAGTTTTATCAAAATTTTGCATTTATATTTCTCTTAATTAAAGTACAGTCTTTGTGTGTAATACACGTTCATTAGTGTATGTCCCATAACTCTGCTTGTTCTATGATTTGATGCAGGGTTTACGGCTCTTGACTGCAGTTCAAATTTAAGCTTTAAGAGTAAGTTTGTGTTTAATTTTTGTTATTTTATACGATATTTAATTAATGAGATAATAATATTGAAAGCTGTGTTAATGCAAATTGACCCTCTTCACTTTCTTTTTTTTTTTTTTTTTGATTGCTTTTTCTACAGCTTGGGATCCGAGCAATTGCTGAAGCGTGGTCTTTAATGTCATAGAAATCAATTAGAGTCGATGGCCAATAATTCAATACTGTTCATGTTCTTGTTCTTGAGTTTTTGCACTTGTCATGGTGCTGAACTTGAGCTTCTCCTATCCTTCAAATCTACTGTCAATGACCCTTATAATTTTCTCTCCAACTGGGATTCCTCTGTCACTTTTTGCAAGTGGAATGGTATCTCTTGCCAAAATTCCACCCATGTTAATGCAATTGAGCTTTCAGCTAAAAACATTTCTGGGAAAATTTCCTCATCAATTTTTCACTTGCCGCATGTGGAATCAATCAATCTCTCAAGCAATCAGCTTTCCGGAGAAATTCCTAGTGACATATTCTCTTCCTCTAATTCACTTCGATTTCTTAATCTTAGCAACAACAATTTCACTGGTCCTGTACCAATCGGTTCACTTTCCCGCCTGGAAATTCTTGATCTATCAAACAACATGCTTTCTGGGAAAATCCCAGAAGAAATCGGATCCTTTTCAGGTCTAAAGGTTCTTGATCTTGGTGGAAATGTTTTGGTGGGGCAAATTCCACTTTCCATATCAAATATCACTTCTTTGCAAATTTTTACCCTTGCTTCAAACCAATTAATTGGTTCAATTCCGCGCGAAATAGGCCAATTGAGAAACCTCAAGTGGATTTACTTGGGATACAACAATCTTTCTGGTGAAATTCCGAAAGAAGTTGGTGATTTAACTTCTTTGAATCACCTTGATCTTGTTTACAACAATCTCACTGGACAAATTCCTCCTTCTTTCGGGAACCTCAGCAATCTTCGGTATCTTTTCCTGTACCAAAACAAGCTAACGGGTTCAATTCCTAAATCCATTTTGGGCCTCAAAAGTCTTGTTTCCTTTGATCTTAGTGACAATTATTTGTCCGGTGAGATCCCAGAAGAAGTAATTCAATTGCAAAACTTGGAAATCCTTCATCTTTTCTCCAACAACTTTACAGGAAAAATTCCAAGTTCTTTAGCATCCATGCCTAAACTTCAAGTCCTCCAATTATGGTCTAATCAATTTTCAGGTGAGATTCCAAGCAATCTTGGGAAGCAAAATAATCTCACCGTAATAGACCTGTCAACCAATTTTCTCACTGGAAAGATACCTGAAACGCTTTGTGATTCGGGTAGCCTTTTCAAGCTCATCCTTTTTTCAAACTCATTGGAAGGTAAAATCCCCAACAGTTTAAGCACTTGCAAAAGCCTGCGCCGTGTACGCCTCCAAAACAACCGTCTCTCCGGTGAGTTATCATCAGAATTTACAAGGCTACCGCTTGTGTACTTCTTGGATATTTCAGGCAACGATCTCTCAGGCAGAATTGGGGAGCAAAAATGGGAGATGACATCGCTTCAAATGCTGAACTTGGCTGGAAACAACTTCTCCGGCAAGTTGCCGGACTCGTTTGGCAGTGACCAGCTCGAAAACTTGGACTTATCAGAAAATAGATTCTCTGGTACCATTCCTCGGAGTTTTGGGAGATTATCCGAGCTAATGCAATTGAAGATTAGCAGAAACAAGCTCTTCGGCGATATCCCAGACGAATTGTCTTCATGCAAGAAGCTTGTCAGCTTAGACCTGAGCAACAACCAGCTGAGCGGCCACATCCCTGCTAGCTTATCCGAAATGCCTGTTCTTGGCCAGCTTGATTTGTCAGAGAATCAATTATCAGGAAAAATCCCACAAACCCTAGGGAGAGTAGCATCACTTGTTCAAGTGAATATTTCTCACAATCATTTTCACGGCAGCTTACCATCCACCGGAGCGTTTCTCGCCATCAATGCCACTGCGGTTGCTGGTAACGATCTTTGTGGCGGCGACAGTACAAGCGGCTTGCCACCATGCAAAGGGAATAAGAAGAATCAGACGTGGTGGTTGGTGGTTGCTTGCTTTCTTGCTGTCTTAATAATGCTTGCTCTTGCTGCTTTTGCCATCACTGTTATTCGAGGAAAGAAAATTTTGGAGCTGAAGAGAGTGGAAAATGAAGATGGAATCTGGGAGGTGCAGTTCTTCAACTCCAAGGTGGGAAAATCATTGACAATCGATGAGATTATATCGTCCACCACAGAAGAAAATTTAACTTCAAGAGGCAAGAAAGGCGTTTCATCATCGTACAAAGTGAGGTCTTTGGCAAATGACATGCAATTCGTTGTGAAGAAAATCATTGATGTCAATACAATTACTACGTCAAGTTTTTGGCCCGATGTTTCTCAATTTGGCAAGCTAATAATGCATCCAAACATAGTCAGGCTACACGGAGTGTGTCGATCTGAAAAGGCTGCTTATTTGGTTTACGAGTACATAGAAGGGAAAGAATTAAGTGAAGTTCTTCGGAATTTAAGCTGGGAGAGACGTCGAAAAGTTGCCATTGGGATTGCCAAAGCCCTTCGGTTCTTGCACTTTCATTGCTCCCCTAGTGTTGTCGCTGGTGACGTGTCACCGGGCAAAGTGATCGTCGACGGAAAAGATGAGCCCCACCTCAGATTGAGTGTTCCCGGTTTGGCTTATTGTACGGACTCCAAGAGCATCAATTCTTCAGCCTACGTTGCCCCAGGTACATTATCAATGTCCCTCTGGTTAACTATATTATAATTTAGCTTTTAATTTTTGTGTATTAGAATATATTGAAGTGGAATTTTCAAATTAATTCTTAATTTTGCTTGTAATTAGGTTTAGCCAAAACTATCATAATTATGAGACATTCTAAAAAGATTTTCCATGCAGAACATTGATTATTAGTCAACCTTAAACTATGATTCCGATCAAAATGTTACAAATTTATTTTGGGCGATAGCCTATTCTTTTATCAAAAAAGTGAAGATTATTCTTTCCATTTAAAATAACAATTGGAACAATCTTGGTCTCTGTGCTACATTGCTGTTCTTTATGGCTGCAAATACTGCAAAATGAGCTGATAAAGAATATAATATTTGCTTTTGATTATATAATTTAAAAATACCAACTGCAGTTATGTTTCAAAATTTTTTGCATCGTAGAAACAAAAGAGAGCAAAGACATAACTGAAAAAGGTGACATCTACGGATTTGGCCTCATCCTCATCGATTTGTTGACCGGCAAAAGTCCAGCCGATGCTGATTTTGGCGTGCACGAGAGCATAGTGGAGTGGGCCCGCTATTGCTACTCTGATTGTCATCTAGATACGTGGGTTGATCCGTTTATCAGAGGACACGTGTCCAGTATTCAGAACGAGATCGTAGAGATCATGAACTTGGCACTCCATTGCACCGCCGGTGACCCCACGGCTCGTCCATGTGCCAGTGACGTTACTAAAACCCTAGAGTCTTGCTTCAGGATAAGCTCTTGTGTTTCAGGCTTAAAATTTTCTTCCCCTGTTTAGTTTTTCTACTGCATTTCTTTTCTTTTTCTTTTTTTCTTCCTCTCTTGTTTTTCTCTTATTAGTTTTGGGTTTTTTTTTTCTTTTTAATATAAATTAAGGACGAGTGTCAGTTAAATGTTTTTTTGTTTGATGGTATGTTGAATACATACTGCTACTGAGTGTAAAAATGTAGATACACTAAATGTCATAATATGAATTACAGTTTTTATTTATTTTTACGTCCCTTTCTTAATACTTTAAATTGGCACACTTCATTCCTTTTCCCAAACTGCATACAAAACATAAAGAGAATAAGTTATTTCTTCTTCCTTTGATATTCGTGTCGTATCCTAAGATACAGTTGCCATTCAAACCTAAAGTACCCGATAGTAGATAGCAAATCTATTTTAAGAGAACTATCTAGTAGGTTTTCTTCAATGTTTCTGATTTGGTTTATGTTTCTATTACTGTTGTAACCTTTACTAATTCATGCTTGTTAACTAATTCTGTCACTAATTAGATTTTGTTTACTGTTGCAGATTTCTGTTAAGTCATATTAGAATTTATTGTATTTATAATGCTGCATGTTAATTTCTAACATTATTAAAAGAATAAATTAAAACTAGAAAATGTATTAACGAGTAATGTTACATTTACAAAATTAGGATCCAAATATGTGACAATGAAATTATAAAAAATACTTGAAACATGACAATGTATAATATGTTATAAGCATAGTATTACTTTAGAATTATATCCAAAATCTCAAGGAATAATTTAAAACAATAGAGCAATACATAAATTTAAGTCATCTCGTCCAAGTTTCATAATGGAAGATGTGAATTTCAATCATGTTAATTTACTTTAAATTAATCATATCAAAACACCATGGAAGGTGAAGTTTATCCTCATGTTGGTCAACACCTACACCCTATAATTAAGCCATAGTTGGCTCAAGTAACAATAGAAGTCCATAAACTTAATTTATACTAAAAAATTAATTTAAGATTTAAGAGTTATCCAAATTTTATATACTTAACCTAAGATCAATTATTAATACATCTCTAACAATGAAGGCTTCAAATCTTTCAATGTGCTTGTGAGAGTTAATTTTTTATGTTGGAATTTATTTAATAGTTGAACTTTAATAGTGAATTTCACCTTTTTCTATTGTACATAATATTGTGAATAATAACATACTTACAAGATTTTATCCTTAATGAGGCTTCAACCAACGACTTCGTTTTTCGTTTTTTCTAATATTCTTTTGAAAAAAAAAAAAACAAAACAAAACTTCATAGTGTGTATTCAGATTTAAAAAGGAATCTATCTTGTTTTATCTCTCTTATAATTTAATACTTGTAGATGCAAAAGCATATTTTCTTGTTATGCATGTCCCCACGACCAAAACCAGAATATGCGTCGGTGGGAATCCTTAAACAAAGTGAGTGGATCTCCCACTGCTGAAAGAGTGTGCCTTCGTAGTTGTGGCCAGCAAAGTGGAAGTTAATAAACACTTGCACAATTCTTCTCGCAAGCAATAAGAATTCTTGATATTTTTCAGTAAAGAGAAGGGAGAGATTAATAGATTCGGTCCGCTTAGATATTCTAGTAGGCCTGCAATTCCTCCACTTTCTTTTAAGCACTAATTGATTATTATTATTATTTTTTTGGGACAATTCCTCCTCTTTTAATTGTCGAATTAAGATCTCTCCTTACGTGATATCCCCTGAATTATTAGGAATTTCATGTTAGATGTGTATTTATATATAGTGTATATTATTCAAATTCGATTACTATTTTGTTATTTTTTATATGCGAGGCTCAAATCAAATTACATATATGTGTGTGTGTGTGTGTGTGTGTGTTGAGACATTTCACACTGTTAGCTAGCGAAAGCAAGCTTGAAGTGTTTAATACTCTTTAATTTTCCTAACTAATTACTAGTTAAACACATTTTAGGTGAATGACGTATTTGTGGGTCAAAGGCGAACGACATCTACTTAGGTTAAACTATTACATACATACTTTCATGGCATGACATTACCGAAACCTTATAAAACTATTCTGTTAAAAGCTTTTTATGACTTTCTTTATTCTTTTTGCATATAGTGGCCGACCTGTATATTTTAGAATTTTGATTAGGGCAAAAGAATAGGTTTTATCCTTAGAGTAATATCACATACCATTCATTTTACATTAAAAAGCACGATTTTCATTGCAGTTTTCATGGCTGCTGTGCTATCAAAACAAGAGCACATGGTTAAGCTTCTTCCTCACCATTTCTTTTTTCCTAGTACAGTACTTATATAAGAACAGACCGTAGCAACTGAATGGCCATAATCAAGTACTTGGGTCAAACAGCTAGCCAACATGCATATATAGACACTCATGCTTCAATGGGACCACTATCCTACAGTTTTCGTAATGGTTTTATCATTTTTTTTCCTTTTGTCCCCATTGTCGGTGACTCTTTTCAGTTGAATAAAAGTCCAAAAACTGCTATACAGATATAATCACAATGCTGCATGTAAAAGCCTGAGCTTCGGCAGTAAAGAAACTTGCCTTTGTGCTTTTTTAGCTCCACATTTCAAATGCTCTCTTGACTTTCTCCTTCAAGCATAGTGGTTAGCAGCCGAGGAGTTTAAATACATCATTTACGCTAATTTAGAGTTAATTAACTTTAATGTCTGGCCAAATAAAGTTTTTCGCAAAATGAATGTCCCAACGCAACATAGCTGCTAAGATAAGCTTATGCTTCTAGGTCAAGTAATTCTTTAGCATGATATCAAAATAAATTTGACCTAAAGCTAGGTCCTTGTGCTCAAACAGTCTGAACACAAACTTAATTTTTACGTTAAGTGGGATGAGGGGCATTAAATCAACACGACATGTCCGATTAAACTCCATGCCTAGAGGGAAATGTTAAATTAAACTTTTAGATCAGGTAGTTTCCCATCAATATGTTATGAGATTAAGTAATTCAGCAACAACCCAATAATGGAATCACATTCTATTAAGAGCAATTAAATTAATATGGTCTTGTTATATATTCAACTGATGCTAAGTAAAGACCAACTTAATTTAATACGACAATTATTTAAGCTTCAGCAGCAGGTGCACCCCACTATTTAGGTCAAAAGAAGAAGAGTGCCACAGCCAGGATTTGGCCACGATAAAAACCTTTCTTGTGACCCACTTTTGGTTCTATGTTATAATGATGACGGTGCTAGGGTGTTGTATTCTTTTTCCCCCTCCCCTCCTTCTATTCTACTTAAGCAATGATGGCTGTGACAAGAACTCTTTTTCCTTTTGCGATATCAATCAGAACTCATTGAGGGGCTTTACATTGTTAGAAGATTCCATCAATAAAGATCAGTCTAAACATAAAAATATACACTAGCTGACATTATAAGAGAGCAAAAAGAACAGCTAAGTTTTGCTGTCACGGATTTGATTTTTGATCAAGTGCGCTAGCTCTTTCATCTTAAAAGCCTCAAGATATCAATTATAGTCTCCTTGGAGACCATGCAAAAGCCTCTTTGGCTTCTCCTCTATCTATTCAAAAAGCTCCTTTTTTGTCCACGATTTTTATTTTATTTTATTTTTTGTTAGAATTAAATGCTCTTTGATTCAAAGGAGTAAAAGTAAGTTGCCAATACCTTTGTCTTTCAAAATTTTTCTGCTTTTAAGCTTACTTTGTAGATCACATAACAAACATTTTTCAGGTCTGTTTCTATGATTAAAGACAAAGCTGATCTTGATTTTGAATTTTAATGTATTAATTACAATAATTGGATACACGTGCGTGCCATTTGACATTGCATCAACAACCCACTTAACACAATCTATGGAGTTTGATGAGGAGAAATTGAGTGGGCAGATTGTGCAGGTTGACTGAGGAGTTGAAAATTCTTAAAATACTATTATTATTGAAAAGATGCATGTTTTATTCCTGATACACAGTCATTCAGTTGCAAAATTTCATATAATCTAATCTTCGGAATTTTAAAATTAATTAAATCGGTTTATCAATTATTCAAAGAGAAATAAACTAAATTTCAATTTTTAAATTTTTCTTTCTTTCTTTCTTTCTTTCTTTCTTTCTTTCTTTCTTTCTTTGCTTCTTTCTTTCTTTTTTCTTTTTTTTTTCCTTTTTCGATGAAATATAGATGGATTAAGCTATTTATATAATAGTATCAACATATCCAATTGAGCAAAAAGCTTCCAGGAAGACTCTGGGCCAGCTTCTTTTTACAGATTAAAAAAAAAAAAGTCCCACGACATATGTATATTTTTTCAGAGACTGTATAAATTCTATTTAAATTTGATGACATACAAAGTGTAATGGGGATTGTTAATTGTACTGATGCATGCAGATGATTCACCGTCGCCATAAACGACAAGGGCTGAGGGAGTTTGAAATAGGCTCTTCATAGACACAATTAAAATTATGAGAAAAATGATAAATGTACAAATTAAAAATGAGGATAAAATCCAATAGAATAATGAAGACAGAGAAATGATTAAGTGGGATTTTGGAGTCTTGAGAGAAAACGATTGGTAGAAGATGAGTGCTGTAATTGAGACATCTTTTTCAACTCATTATCTTAAAAGTGACTCAAGATTGGAAAATAATGCCAAGAGCTAGTGATATCACATCAATTGACTCTCTACTAAGTATGATAATCCCACACGAAATTTGGATCTGAAGCACTTCTACTGCATGCTTATGTACACGTGTCAAGCATAGAACTGGTCCAGTTTTGGAAGATCTTAATCATCAAATGTACTTGATCATTATGCTATATTAATCAAATCAAGTTTAAGAAATGTAAGGTTATGGAATATTGGTCGTTTATAAGATTTGGGTGCTTGGTGCGTTGGTGGGTTAAACTGAAAAACCCATGCAATTCTTATGAGTGGTGAGCCCTAGCTGTCCTCCAATTTTGTTACATTAGAGAGGTCATTTTCTGGCATGAAGCAAGAATCAATGGAATTTGGACACAATTCAATTTGGTGGGGGTGAATTTTGCTTATTCGATCATACTTTCAAGAAGCTTTACTAATTTGCTTTTGAAAACTTTATTAGTATACTTACGCTTGAAGTATAATATGTTCTTATTGGATGAGATAAAGGCTGATTTAGATCTTTGGCAGTATTATTGAACCAAAAATGCCTATCATTATCACTCCCTTTCATCGAAAATTTTTAATTGATATGCGCATTACGTTCCTATATATATAGTTTTTCCTCTCTTTGCTTGAAATCAAATGTATTTTTACTCCATCAGTATTTTTACTCATCAGTCAATTTGGCATTGAATTGCAGCATTTCAATGAAAACACGTATACAGTCACAAATGGGATCATAAAACGGGACAATACAGTAGTGTGTAGCTCGAGGCCTGCTGCTGAAGAAGATATCACCAACTTATTTATTGGGAAGATATTAAAAGACACACAAACATTAAAGGTTAATTCTAATGGATGATTAGATTCTTATCATTTCGAAAATAAATATATAGACCTTCTTTTGTTACTGAGTTCTGTCTCTTTAAATAGAGATAAGAACATTATTGTACTATGATATACGTCAGGTTTATTGTACTAAAATGTTTCCATGGAAATATACAAAATTTTATAAGCACAGTGGGCCTGGATGTTACATTTATTAAATGGTGGAGGTTCTAAATTTTAAAAGATCAGAATTTAATCAAAGCAAATTTTGGGGTGTGGGTTGCCCTATTTCCTTACATTCCAACAGAAGAAGATATGATACCGCCATTAAATAGGGACTAAAAAAGTAGCACAAAGGATATTCTAAAGCAAGTAGCCCACCTCACGTTTCGATCCAAACAATTGCCCCCCACAGGATAAAGGTCTCGTAGTTTGCAGGAGCCCGGAATCGACGACATACAAGCTTTGATCAATTGATTGACCTCTTAAGATTTGAGAGTGAAAAGGGTGGGTTTGGTGATTATATTTTAAAAATAAATAAAGAGAAAAACAGATAAGAGTAGAGGGAATAAAATTATAAAAAGTAGAGGCAAAGGCAGAAGCATAGGGATTGACAATAAAGGATAAAGCAAAACAAAAAATGTGGTCACTGTTGCCATATGCATTTGGTGGTAGCTGCTGCATTTTCATGAAACTATTTAAGCCAATACAATAATGTTTTCCACAGAAAAAGGACTACAAAGAAGATTGTTCTACTCTAAACCTGCATCTAGATTCTAGGTTTTGACCGAAGTCTCTTCTGTCTTTCAGACGAATGACCAGTTGATGAACATGAAGCAAATGCAGTGAGCATTCTCTTCTTCATTCAACACTTTCCAAGCCACTGCTCTTTCATAAGAGATTGGCCTTCCCATGCTTGACAAACAAATACCACTTTGAAGACACATAAAGCCCTGCCACATCGAAGAAGACGAAATGCATCCCCACGTTAAAATAAATTGATAACAACAAAGAAATTGAACCTATGATGTATCCAACTGTTTCCCCTATTTCCTTCTTTATTATTATAGCCCCCCAATTTCCAAATGTGTCTCCAAAATTTACATGTATGGCCCATTGTTACACTAAAATCTAATGAATATGAAATTATGAATCTTTATATGGCTAGCTTCTGATAGTTAGATGATGCTGAAGTTACTACTGACAGTCACTATACCTGTTGCATTATTTGCGGGAACTCAGAGCACAAGGTCTTTCTTCCACTGTCATCAAAAATTTTTTCCAGAGTTATATCCTGAAGCGCAACCAAGGTTGTCTCAAGCATGTCAAGTCCTGCCTGATTTGCAAAGGTGAAAACTGGCAAAGCCTATACCAAATATCAAGTTGTGTTACAATTGTCTTATTCATCAAGAACCTCTAGGTCAGATAAGCAAATGGGAAATAAAACTCAAGCAAATACCTTTAGCGAGCAGCACAAAACCGCATCAGAGTGATGCCAAAGTGTTTTGAGAATGGATTCATTTCCTTCACATTTAAGTAGTTCCGCTCCTAGATAGCACCTGTAAATAAATTCAACAAATCATAAACATGTCTTTTAAAGTAAATTAGAAATTTAAAAGAACTACGCCAGAAACTAATCCTTATAACAAGCATCCCGTTCAAATTTGTTTTTTTTTTCTGGTAAGAATGTTAATTAACAAGCTCTAACTTCCCTTTTATATTGCCGCATCTTATGCACTAGATGCATCAAAAAGGAAATAAAATACACACCGATAGCTTTGGCAGATCCAACGAGCAAGTGTGTGTGCTTCAGGAGAACCAGGAGGAGGTCGAAGTCCAGCATTAGAGCCAAATCGAGAAGGGGAGAGCGCCAATGCCACTCTCTGGACAGAGGCTATAATACCACGGACATACTGCCTAGCCATTGATGCTACATTTTCTTGAAGGTGCATCTCAAATGCAAATTGAAATGCTATTGTAATCACAGATTTTGTGCTGCCACATTGAGTGGAAGAGTCACCAGATGCTTTATTTCCAGTTGGTCCTACTTCAAGAGCTGAGGCAAGATCGAGAGTGCGGTTTGGACTAGGGGTATCCTGCAGCGAATTTGAATTAAAATATAGACCACATTAAACACAATTTAGAATTAATTAAATCACATATAATAATTACCTTCCCGGAGTCCAGAGGAATGATCCGGAAACCAGAAGGAATAATAGGTGCATCATCAGAAAATGAGGCATCGATAGGAGCAAAGACCAGTTCAGCACAGTTGCCTACAGCATTCTCATCCACTCCACTGCAAAGCTGAAAAACAATAACCATGTTCAATTATATATATCAACAATTGGACATAATTTTGAAGTATGCAGTCACTTAACAAATAAATAAGCATAATTTTGAACAGCGAAAAGGATGAGCCTAAGTCGAACTACATGACCTGGACTAATCCATCAGTTTAGGAATTAACTTCTTTCAACTATTTGTAACAATTCAAGGCCAAAAGCAAAGATTTGATATAGCTCAATGCCTCATCAGGAAAGGGAAAACAAAACAAAAATAACACTTACTTGCAGGAGGAAGATGTCACTCGGCATTATCATGTCCTCCCGATAGTGGGCCATATTTTCAAGCTTAATGACCTCAAGAAACTGCAATGAGAAATTTGATTTTATCAGATGTTGAATGACACAGCACTAGATAACTTCAAATCAAAAGGACATCTTCAACAAGGCTGATGCCAATAAAAAGCTTAATGTCTAAACCAACCAAGATTCGCAATTACTTGCCTCTTCATGTTCGATTGTGTGAGCCAGTGGAAGAATAACCTGACCCCCAAAATTTCCAGCTCGAGGCACCGGTAAGCTGCAGGGACCAGCTTTAACAGCAGCAGCTGAGTAAGCATCAATACTGCTGTCTGCCCACTCTGATCGGTGTTCTCGCAAGAATCTGAGAAGTATTGCTGGAGGCACATCCTAAAAAAATTTGAAAGATAGTTGCAATGATGAGAAAAGTGAGAGATTTTGGTTTTCTTAACAGGGCAAAGGAAGATAAGTACATAAAGAAGCAACAGTTATGGTTACTTATTTGACATTATGAAGACTCCATCCTAAAGTACAAAGATGATTCAATATCAGCCCTACTTATTCCAAGCAAATGATTATCTTTCTTTCACCAAGTAAATATATAACACTAAAACATTACCTGTAATAACATGGATGCTTTGGCACATAGCACTGCATTGCTCATGGATGGAAATCCGTTCACATAAGAAAGTTGTACGCCCATCATCTTGCTAGGAGATGAGTTAACATGAACGGTAACATCATCAATGCCATCACTTTCCAACATAGACCATCCCTCATCAGTGAACCCGTTAAGAGCTTCATTAAAGCCCCTGCAGATAGAATTTGTCAGATACTGTGTATCAAGAATCAATCCATTATTCAAAGTAATAATCTGAAGTATCAAACCAGCATACCTGCTCAATCTCTGACTAAGAGCACGTAGGGCTGCAGGCCTTCTCCCCCAACCAGTGACACTTGGCTGTGAAACTTCTTGAGAAATCTGCCTTAGATGGCGTAAAGCCTGCATAAAATGTCAATGTTATATTGGAACATGAGACGTTCGGACTCAATTACGTTCTCATACACACTTTTCTCTGGCATTTAGGAGAAGCTAATCAAAGAAACCATTCGGGCAATGAAAATAAAGAGTGAGAGATTATTACTCCCAAAGAGTTGCCTTAAAGGATTGTCTTACCGCCATTGTTGTCTTCTGAGCAATCAATGTTGACGACTCATAAAGTGGGCGCAACACTTCAGGGACACTCCAAGGCTACATTTAATTAAGCATTTGTGAGTTAAATTTGTTCATTTGTCAAAGGAGAAAACATATATGTTTCAGAGAACAAAACAAAGCAATTCACACACCTCTAAATCCATATGATCCACTATATGAATGATGGATCCGCCCCCTTCACAAGGTCTAATCAGATACCCACTAGGCAGCATTTCTGCTCGCACAAAATGTGGTGCCTGAGGCATACTTGGACCATTCTGTGTGTTGTTAAGTGATCTTTCACAGACCTAATATTATAAGTAAACAATTACACATTAGTCCACCATCAAAAAGTCCCATGGTGAGACAAACAGCAAACGATGTTCATATTTATTAGTACTTGCATAAGCTATTTCAGGAGTCACATACCACAAGACTACCATCCTCCAAAACAGATGTGTAGCGCAACAACCAGAAGTCACGAGCTGGAGCCAAGGTTGTTGGCGCATAGAGCTAGACCAAGGCAGTCAACAACAAAATTACGTAAATACATCAAACAACTCCAAGTTGATACTAAACTAGAACAATAAACTTCAGAGCTATTCAGCACCTACCTGCATGTATAGCAACTCAATGGTTCCACTACTTCCAGTGGGCAGCACATTTACAACCTCCACAGATCGACAGTCACGATACCATGATGGCCTATCTTTGAGGATTTCAGCGACCTGTAGATAAAATTATCAAATTAATTCTTTCCTATAAGCTAAAAGTTTTCAGTTAATTATTGCCTCAACCAAGAACATAGTACCACGGCAGGGCGACTTACTCTTGTAGGATCTAGACCCACAAGGCCACAAGCGCGTGCTGCCACACCAGTGCAACCATGAGAAATAGCAACGATTCCAATGGAATCCGGACCAGGCTGTACAGGTAAAAAGAGACAGATTACATCTGTTAATCTTGAGTCTGAAACCACTGGTAGTCAAACCAATTAAAAGCTTTGATTAATTAACATCTGAATCCCTTAGGAATATTAACATTATAAGATTATTAAGTATTGTATGAATCATACACCTTGGGACAAGATCATGTTGTTTTGCATCTTATTGTTCTTGATTAAAAAGTGAAATTTCATGTGAATATGAGGATTTTTTTTTTTTTTCCTTTGGTCTGAAGACAAACAAACTCCATCAATTTGGTAATATATATCGATAAAATATGAAGACATGGAATCATCCAAATTAGACTTGCCCACACCAAGACAAGAAGAAACGCTTGATCAAGGAATGAAAAGGAAATTAATATCAGCAAAAGGTATCATCAGATAAGAAAGTGCAGACATATTGATATGATGTGATTCGGATGTTGCTTAGAAGTCTGGCAAAGGTTTATGTGCTTTATTAAATTTCCAAGAAAATGACAACAAAGAATAATGGCGCCTAGTGTAAGATTTGGACAGTGAAAAAGAAAGGAGAGCGCTAAGCCGCTAACCTTCATCCCGGGCATTTGGACCCACTCCACAGCAGTTCCAGTGGCCTTTGAAAGAAACTCTGTTAAAGTCTCCTCTGCAATCGACAAAAGTCTACAAAGATAACACACAATTTAATCACAATCTCACAAGCCATAATAATACTTAGACAGATTTCAAGAACGAAATAAAATTCAAAATAATTAAAGAAACAAATAATTTCACTCACCCTGCAGGGCTAGCATCCCTTGGTGGATGCTGATGCTGCTGCTGAGGAGTCAAATGGTGCTGACCACTCGTCACCACTGATTCACAACTAGTGTCTGTGGTGGCCAGCGTCGCGGCCTGCAAAATTAAATCCAGCCATAATCAAAATCCGTACACAACATCAAACAACAAGCATGCGATGTGATGATTAAAAAATTGTTAATTTATTAATTTTGTGGGGCTGGGTTACATTTTGTGTCTGCTGGCGGAAAAAAGTGTTCTCATACACCAGCTGTGACACTTGCTTTTGCAGCCGATCATTTTCCTCCATCAACAGCTTGTTCATAGCCGTCAGCTTTCTGTTCACAGCCTGAAGGCGAGACGCTTCTTTCCTTTGCTTCTCCCGACACCTGAAACAAGGAAACGTTGAGCATGCATATGCACGTACATATATACAAGAAATGATCAATAAAAACAAAGAAAGAATTCGATGATTGGTTGTTGACATACAAACACAGACCTTCTGTTTTGGAACCAGACTTTGATCTGCTTAGGTTCGATGTTAGAGAGAATAGGACACTCTCGGATGAGCTGCTGGCGGCGCATAGAGCTTGGTTTTGGGCACTCGTGGTACAGCCTTTCAAGCGCTTCAACTTGTTCAGGTGTGTACCGAACGTACTTCCCGTTGTCCATTATCATCTTCTGCCCGCCGCTGTCCCTGCTGTCCCTGCTGCCCCCCGAGCTCACCGCCATCATGATCTCTTCAAAATTTCACAATTTTTTTTATTTTTTCTTAATTTTCATTAATATATAACAGTACATGTAATTATACGCTGCAACTCTGACATATACATATGTAAAAGAAAAAGAGAATTATTACCGTAATTTCTTGAACCTTCAAGATGATCCGATCGATCACAGCTGTGTGACTGCTGCTGCTTCAAACGAGGAAAGCTAATAAGAAGATGGTGGTGGTGGTGTTATACGAGCCATTAACGTTACACGTACCGGAACAAGACACAGTTAAAAGAAAAAGACCTTGGAGTTGTGCTCGGTTCCTCACTTCTTGTATTAAATGAATCAATGAATGATAGAGAGAATATAAACAAGAAAAATATGAAAGAGAGAGAGAGAGAGAGAGATGGTGGTTCGAGGTTTTATTTGTTTATTTGTTTATTTATTTATCTTTTTTGGGTTTGATAAAAAAGAGAGAACCCCTTAATACCAGACAGCGGAATATTTTACCGACCATATCCCGTTTTGTTTTCACATCATTCTTTTTCTTTTTTCTTTCTTTTTTGTTTTGTTAAACTTTTCCTGTTGCTTTTGCTGCCACTGTTTTCCTGTTGCTTTTGCTGACACTGTTTTTAGTTTTTGTTTTTTCTTTTTGTCTTAACCACGAAGTATTTTGGATAGGATTCTAACTGTGGGAGATATTTTTAAACTCGTACTATAATTTAGATTAAAAATCTCCGTTCGAACTGAGAGACACAAATTTTCCCAACAAAAATGACTTTTTTGCGACTCAAACTCAAAAACAAATTCAATCAAACTACTTAAAGAGACTACATTGCCTTAGAGTCAATAGCTTATTAGTTAGTTTTTGTTTTTTCTGTTTTGCTATCTTGCACTCCTGGTTTTGGCTACTTTCCAACTTTAATACCCCTCTCTCGCTTTCTTGTCTGGGACACTGTGTGATGTCAAAATTGTGTAATCCTATCATCGAACACGAATCCACACTCTCACTTAAAGCGCGTGGGTCGTCATATTTGAAAACGCAACTTAGGTGGCGAAATTACCCTCTCACCTATCTCGCCTGTCATGCCTCGTTTGCTTTAAAATGGGTGATTATTTATTTAATCATACTTCATTTTCTTAATCCCTTCTTTTTAATGCAATTATAATGTAGATTATTAAATTCTTCTTTGATGATCTAAATCTCAGCCATTCAGTGCAAAAATGGGTTGATACTAAGTACTAGTAATTTATAATGTAATACTCAAATTGAAATTCTCGACGGCTATAATGAGTATCAATCAATTTGGCTATTCTTTAAAATATAAGTGAAGCAAGGAAATTAAATTAAGCTGTAAAGTTTGGAATGGGTATATAATTAAAGTATGTGTATTGGGTGAATGGGAAATGGGAGACCCAATTAAAATCTTTGAATAAAGAAGAGGGGATTGAGATGTGTCACGGGGAGAGGACAAAATTATGAGTGTATTTGCATGCGGCCTCGATTTATCTTCTCAATTCTATTTTCATGCATGGCCACCACCTTTCCTTTTATAATCAATCATCTCTTCTTTCCATCCCTTTGTTGATACATTACCTAAGCGACATATATATACAACCTCCAAATAAAAATATTGTATATAAAAATAACCTCTTTATAATAAAAAAAAATTATGATCCTAACTTGGGACCAATTATAATTAGGAATAAACTCCACATTATGATAAATTATATTTTTTATAGGTCTCGTCTTAATAAACTTACCTTCACATAGTAATAATATTTCAAAAATATATGTCGTGTTACATTAAATAATTAAGATAATAAAATATCTTTATAAAGTTGCTTGTGACAATGATTTATTCTTTAAAGTTGCAACCACGTCTTTCAACTTGCGGGTATATATTAATTGGTCAGCATAGCCACTTAATAATTGGTCAACAAAATAATTAATTTATTAATGTTTACACATTGAATTTAATGCACTTATTAATTTATTAATACATGACATAATTTACCTCTACATCACTTGCATTAAGGATAATTAAGTAAAGACAATAATTTCTTTTAATATACCTCTATTGAGTTATAACCTCTTTATAACAATAAATTTCACCAGTCTCAACAATATGATTATATAGAGGTTTTACCGTGTGTGTGTGTGTGTGTATATATATACACGCACCTTAATATTCTTCAAATTTGGTCACCCTGCGTTATTTCAAACTACATATAAACGTTATAGTATGCATATGATATGATATCATTTTGTACATATCAGTATCATAGAACAAAAAAGAAAAATGAAATGTGCCGGACCTTGGTCTATGAATTAGCAATGTTATGTCATTTTTATGTCTAGCTATGATTACTAGCAATATAATTACTAGACTACTTTATTTGAACCCAGCTACATTAATGAAGCAATAAAATATATATTTCTTACTCGACACCAAAAAATTTTTTTATCGATGTTGGAAAAAAATTAGGACCAACAAGATCAAACTACATAAGAATTTCGAACTCATATTTTTCATGATTAACTTATTATCTTAATACCAATTCAAAGGCAAAATAATGTGAAGTCTTTATAATGGCAGTCATATGATCATTTCTAAATTTCAGTATTGTATGATGTATATATATCAACTTCGTTTTGGAAATCTAGCAGAGTTTACTTGAGCTTTGGTGACAAACCGTAGTTTGATGAAGCTAATTATTGTGTTCACTGTCGACTGACTAATGGAGCTTGTGATGCAATTTATCTCAAAAAGAGTTCCTTAAACTTTACAACATTTACTCCAACAATTTTATTAAAAGTTAGAATTTAGAAAGTAAGATTATGAGAAAGTGCGAAAGTCATAAAGAGAAGGCTATTAGTTGTAGCATCTAGAGAAAATATTGTGTCGGGAACTATAATATCCCTAGTTAGATGATAATAAACCATCTCCATTCTTTTTATATATGTGAGAAGGGATTTGAATTTTCATGTGTATCAATAGATTTTGAAGTTAATCCGGACTGTTATTGGACCAGATATAAAAGCCTACTACATCTCGACCTTAATTAGTCGAGAAAAAACTTTCTTCTGTATATTTATAGAATATTTGTCCTGTATGAGTCTAAATATTCCGATTGTACATATCATAACAGATCTTGTAATCACAAAAAGATTTTTATTTTTTTCTTATATCTGGCTGTATATATGACCTATTATGGATCCAAGTATTCAAACTACACTACACGCCAGTTGCTCTGCCTCACCTCACTGACCGCACTTGCTGTCATCAAACGCCGGCACGCCGCTGCATCTCTGGCTCGCTAAGCACACCACACATGGCTGCATCTCTGTAATCTTCCTTGGCTTACAAATTAATTCAATTCTATAATTAGGTGATAATAAGAAAACGAGACTTTTTTTTTTATTTCCTATAAAAATCAAATCAAGATATATAATTTATATTTAGTGCTTGTTCTATGCTTACTTTATTATTATTGGGTAACCCATTTGAACGGGTAGAAATATTTTTTAAAATTGTCCATGATGGATTAGTGAGCAGACTTTACAAGAGCATTATGAATTCTTTTAGGACCATTGGTAAAAGTGAGAAACAAGATTTCAAGGTTTTCTAGCGTAACATTTCCTTTCGAAGACTTAGTAATAAGAATGAGTCAATTCGATTCACCCAAGTTTTCAGGTCAATGAAGGTCATCAACTAGCACCATTTCCTCAAAATCGGCTACTATCAAAAAGAAAATTTTGTAGTCTATTTCCTTAAACAATTAGTTAACACTAATTATTCAAATAATGGCAGACCAACTTGAGTGGTGTTTGATTCTTCGTTCCGCATCCAAAGATTACTCTTTAATCCTCTTTCAAAGATAAATTTTTTTAATTACAAAACCCTACATTTAATAATAATTAATGTATCAATTAACCTCATGCCACTGCCTACTCTTTTTCTTTTCACCTTTTTCATAGGCTCTTAGCGGTCTTATAAGAGATTAACATTACATTCCGAGTCTTAATCAAACGATTAAGAGATAAGGCGGCATGATTTAACCCAAAAGAAGAGATGTGTTTTTTATGTTTAAATTATTATTTTTTGAAAATTTTTTTATTCAAGATTAATATGTCAACGGCTGTGAAAATCAGAATGGGGCTGGAAAAAGTGTTAACACACCCCGCCACTCGCGCTTGGTGCATAGAAAACGGTGCCACTAAGAAGGTGATGGCACTTTAGTAATATTTTATTCAGCAGGACTTGCCTATGAAATACCGACAGCTGTCCGTTCTCATTTTTAACGTGTGATTGACGCAGCAGACCATATCTGGGGGTGGTCCACACGTGCGGGCCCACCCGTGTGGTCACCGTACGCGTGAAGACTCTTTTCGTTTACTTTACAACGTGCACTTCACCAGCCAGGCAGCCACCCAGGTGTCCCATATTTTTCATTTTTTGTCCTTTTTTTGGAAAAAAAAAAAAAGAAAAAGAAATCCATGTTGTTTTTGTTTTTGTTTTTTCACCACGCGCCGATATTATTGCAGAAGAATTTGTCAACGGGTGCAAATGTGAATTTCAATCTCAGTCCAATGTTTTTGATTGTTTTAAATATTATAAAGTTAAATGTATATGAAGAAATATTTATGGATCCACAAGAAGGGTGAATAATATGACTGTTTTTCGACATTGCATGCATTCAAATCAATAAAGATTTTAAACGAATAGAGGAATATTATGTAAAGAAAATATGTTACATAAAATCAATAGGAACAATGTTATTGTTGTCTACTTATTGTACTAATTTTTGTCTTGGTTGGCATCCAATATATAAGAGTCAATCAAGTATTATTAATTAATGAATTATCATGCCATGAACATACTCTTGCATTATTTGTTAAAGGAAAATGATGTTTACATCGGGTCAAATCTCGGATCAAACCCCGAAACAACTCAAAACGGCGTCGTTTCAACGTTTTTATTTTTTGTCCTGATTTGCTGTGAAACAATGTCGTTTTGGCTTGCATAAAGTTAAAAAAAAAAAAAGAACCCTACTTCTTCCTTCCTCTTCGTTTGCTTTGCTGCAGAACCCTTAATCACGCAAACATCAGCGGCTTCAACTTGGACGAGTGATCAATAAATTAGTTAAACTTTGCTAATAATGGTCATTAATTCCCTCAAATTCAATATTTAACAAATCAGAAATCATCTAATTAACTTGTATATGTACAAAGTAACAGAGGACAGAAGATCAAACTCTGTGCAACAACAATATTCTCTTGAAGCAAAATTTCTTAAAATTCTTTGCTGACAGTTGTGATAATTGACACAAACCACCCTTTTGGAAGAGGAAAAAAAATGGGTGGCATCGTGGAGCCAAAAAAAAAAAAAAAGCCTGCCAATTTGCAACGCTGATAGTGGGCCCAGATTCCAGGGCTTGGTAAATGGTAATGATGCAGAGGCTGCTGCAACCAGAGTCTGAAGGAAGACAATCTGCAATTGGGTTGTGGTTGCGCAGTTGAGTTGCGGTTGTCTGGTGAAACGTGGTTGTCTCGTGAAATGAGGAGAACGAAGACAAAGAAGTAACTAAATTATGTTGATGTTTTTGCGATTTATCCAAGCCAAACGTTGTCGTTCATAGCAAATGAAAAAAAAATTAATAGACAAAACGGCGTCGTTTCAGCCAGTTTCAGGGTTTGACCCGAGGCAAATATCAACGATGTTTGTTAAATGCTACAAAGTGAGTATGAAATTAATTAGAATATGTTACAGACACAAATGTTTGTAGAAAATCAAATGAAACGAAAAAAAGAAAAGATGATAATTAGGATTAATTCGAAAAAAAAAACTCATACTTCCAAAATAGATATTGATTAAGCTCTTTAATACAACCTAAGTTGCACTAAACTAATATAAAATTATTTCATTTATGAATTACGAATATTTATTTTTAAAAAATAGCATATTCCAATTATATCTATTAAAAACAAGCAACTAACCACCCACAATCCCCTACATACTAAATCACAAACAGTTAAGCAACTAGTAGAAACTATTTTATACTATTTAAATAAAACAACTAATAGAAATAAAATTAAAACAAATAAAATAATAGTCGTGTCAAAATACAATTAGACTATCTTGTTTATTAAATGATTTTTCAATAAGAATGTTACGTTCAAAATATGAAGTTTTAATTGAATCTTTACATTAACATGTTACTGAGATGTTGGGTTTAATAGTATCTCGTTTATATTCTGATAAGTGTATTCTTACTTTCAACCCCTTTCTTCGCAATTAATACAATGCTATCATTTTGAGAGATGTTGTTAATTGTCATATAAAAAATATGCTACGCTATCAAAATCACTCACTCACTAACCTCTTTCTTATCTATCTCCAATCACTAACCTAGCTCTTTTTAATCTATCAAATAGTTCATGCACTATCTACAGAATCCAAAAGGCATTGATTAATCAATGAATATTAACGAAATTATCATTAGTAAATTATATATTATGTCAAAAAATGACGTGATAGGTGACATGATCTTGTTATTATTTGCATACCATCTATTTTTTGTTTCTTCCCAATCATTAGAATTCATTCATTTGATCAATATTCAAAATAGATAGAAGTTTGATAGAACTTAAAAATTAGTTTTTCGACTTAATAACAATGTATGTAATACCGTATCATGTTATCAAAGAAAGGGAGACTTAGTATAATACATTAGAAAAAGTAGAACCATATATTTATTATATCAATTTATTATATTAACAAAATATCATAAATAATTAAAATTGGTTATAGAGGTGGAATAATTTTCGAAAGAGAATTACAAAGAACTTGATGTACATGGGAATGAGTCGTACGTAAAAGGTGGCACAAGCAAAAAGGGGACCACTAAAGTGTTTCGCAATAGCACACAAAGCATGGGTACAAGGGATCGGAGACCCAGTAAAAACAGAACGCGTGTCACCCGTCTTTCGGCGTGACGGAATTAGAGACATGCTCACCTCGAACGGGAGGAAAGCGTGGCTTCGTGTTTCGTCAACCTAACGGACTTTTAACACTCTAGTTCTCCTTTATCGTGTCCGTGGTGACACGGCCTCACAATTGTGTCCTCTTTTGTCTCTCCATTTTTAACTGTTTTGATTGCAAAAAATTTTGCCTTTAGGGATGCCACCAGTGCCCTGCTGTTGTCTACGTTAATCAGACGGTTGTCCCTTCTTTCTTTCTTTCTTTCTTTCTTTCTTTGACTCAGCATCACTGGTTTAGTGTACTACTACGGACCAGATCCACTTGCATTCATCCCTCATGTGTTTTAATTACCTTCGGACCATGTTAAGTTAGAGCATCTCCAAAGTAGAGTTAGGTGTTATAACCACTAGATTTCATCGGTGTTTGTTTTAACAGTTATAATCAAATAACAAACGTGAATTAACAATATGCTATGACTAAAGAAATTAATTATTTGCATCTTTGATTGTTCCAAGTCAGAGATGTTTCAAATATTTATGCATGTTTAGGTTGAATTTTTTACTTGTAAAATAAGAAGTGGACAACTTCTAAAAGATAAACCCTAATTTTGAGCTATTTCTGTAACATTTTGTATTTTTAAAAGAATATTATATGCATTAAAACCAAAAGCTCATTGTTATACTTAACAGTACATGCATGACTATGATGATGGTGATGATGAGATTTTAGAGAAAAATAGATTTTATTTTTGGGTTAAAATACTAGCAAACGCTCTTGAACTAAAGAAAAGAAAAAGAAAAAAAAAAAGTGTGAAGATGCCCGTCATCATTGGAAGTGATTGAAAGCAACTCCGCAAGAAACGAATTCTTATTTGGCCATGTTGCACAATGTGATTCACGGTAGGGAAGAGTAGTATCTGTTAATTAAAATTCTAAATTTTGTGCGCACAAATCTGTGTGCGCAAGCATACGTTTGAAACTTTGTGTACAAGCATTTATTTACATGCATGCTGCTTGATTTTAAAAAAAGGCCACGCGAAGCACAAGTAAATGGGAGTGAGCAATCTGTCAGTGGGGACGGCCTCAGCGTGGGCCGACAGCAATATGGCGGGCCCCTCATGCGGCGGGGAAATAGAGGCTCCGGGCCCCTCCCCTCATTGGCCACGCCGGTTGGTTAGATGATGAAATGAAATTGCCCCCCATCTGTGATCTTTCTTTTTTTAATTTTCATTTAATATTATTTATAATAATTATTATTTTTAATAAAATATTTTCATTTTGATAAGTAAAGATATTATTAACAGATAAAAAATATATTTTTTAATCTATTGACAAATAAAAATATAATTTTTATATATTAAAATATATATTTTTATATTTTAGCGATATAGTTAAAGTGCGGTTGTTCAAAACACATATATGTATATAAGTCAATCACTATCTTACATGCATGTAAGATAGAAGGACTCTGTATATAAATATTGAAAAGTAAAATATTCGGCGGCGGCATTGTACTGTGACGCAAATCTCGGTGTTATCGTCCATCAGCCAGCTCCGATAGTAACTGTGTTTACGCGCTTCGTCTGCGGAGGGGTAGACATTTGGATGAAGTAATAACATTGGGCTCCCTAAGGTTTTAATTTTTTTCAAAAAATGACAAAAATATCTATGTGTATCAAATATGTCCATCATCTCTGAAAAAAGTAGACCAAAACTCACATATTCCAGCGACCATCACAGTATGGTAATGTAACCTTCGCACTAAAAAGTGTTTTAGTAATTTTAATATGAATTAAGGTCCCCGAAAGCCTTCTTCCTCTACATTATCGTCTCTATGTAATAAATAAAAAAAATATTTTTTTTCTTTATTTTTGCCACCACAAAGAAAACCCTCAAAAGTCCATATTTGATTAAAGCTTTATTTATTTATTTTTAAGTTCCTCTTTGAGTAGAGTAAATTCCTCTACATCTATAAATATTTTTTCCATAAAAATTAGATTTATATAATTGTATTTGTGGTGACTTTAATTTACTTGTCTGTTATGATGATACGTATCTATTCTATATATGATGCCTCTGATAGTTGAATTTAAAAAATTATACGTTGAATATCAATATTGATATTTAGTTAAAGAGGACCTCTTTTAAAATAAGAGTAAGTTGAAAGAGCTGAACAAGTAGTACATGTGAGTACTGATCTATTAATATATGTGTATTGTTAATAGTAATAGACTTATTATATAAGGTATCTCTTATGTACATTATTTTCCATTTGTGCATTAATATGATTTAATGCTTTATTCCATTGTGGGTTGTAATAAGTTTGCTGTAAATTGTTCTTGATGTTTGTCATGTATTCGTTTTTATATTCTTAGCAAAATAATGACTGCGAGGGGGAAAAAAAAAAGGACTTTAGGACCTATTGACACCAATGAAAAAACCGTAACCCTACTTGAGAATCATAGAAAGTTGGGGACCGGATGTTATTACCCCATAACTGGTAGGACAAAACAAGTTTACACTTGGATACGTTGGGCCAAAATCATTGCAAGTCAGCCCAGATCGTACAATATTAGCCTAAGAAAACAATGATTGCGAGGACCATTCGAAGTGAAAACCAGCATAATCTTGTCGGAGTTGTTTAAAATTTTTCTACACGCATGAATAAAATGGAAGAAGAGGACGATAATAGCGGTGACATTGTCGATCCGAAAGTAGTCCAATGGGTTAAACGCGAGAAACACGTTGAAACGTTTTGTTCAAGGGGCTAAAACTCGTCTACAAAATTCTCCAGCTTCGACTAAGAATTCCTGAGACTGCTACTGTACATTGGAAAGCGTTGTTAATGGTTGTTTTTGATTTTTTGAGTTCACGAGTTGACTAAATGACATGGGATCCCATGCTGGAAGAATAAAATTTCACTCAACTTTGATTGATCCTTTTTTACTCTTCAAGTTCTTTGGTCAGAACTCGCTACAGAAGCAGATTTGCATGAAAATAGTATGCTAGATGCAACATTATACATATTTCCAACTTAAAAGCATGTCTTGTAGAAACAGTCCGCATTCAAGGAATTCATTGAAATATGCAAAATCAAACTTTATGAAATTTCCCTGCCATGTCCCTATCTTTGTACAGATCAACAGGTATTCTAATGTCTAGTTACAAAAATTTCAAAATGAAATCATGTCCTTTACAGCTCAAGAATTGTAACATGAAAAACGGCAAAGAAAAAGCATTTGGTGTAAATACTATTACCTAGTCGCCATGTACAGATTCAATGCGAAGCCGATCAAGCTGAAAATGATGGGCAATAAGTTTCTGCAATACATACAAAATAGGAATCAATGTTAAGATTCTGGAGGTAAAACTAGAGAATCAGCTGAGTCGGTTCAAATATAACTCAAAACACCAAGTTCAGGTTATTAAGCAAGGGAAATTGGATAGTTCCTCTATCCTTATCTTGGATCTCAGAAAGAATAAAGGAAATCAAACGGAATAGATAGTTTCTTGACAACTTGTGAAGCACTTTCACAATTTTCCTACACTTTCCCTTGTGATCCTAAAATTACCAAAAATAACCCACATCTAAAGTTCATATAAAAACAATCATTCTCTGGACATTGTGACTGGGTAACAGCAAAGGGCTATGTTTTGGACCATGCCCAAGTTTTCCATCCAAAAGATTGCCTATCCCAACTTATACCTGATTGATGCACTTCAAGGGAAAAAAAATTTAAGGTAGTCTATGGTATTCCGGAGGAAGGAACAAGACTCAATGCTAGCAGAAAAAAATTGAACATTAAATGTACTTTGCCAACATGAAATACCTTGGTAATGTGAGGATGAGAAAACTTTTCTTCAAAACCAAAGGCTGGAAATCGATTAATCTCAGCATTATTCTCAAATAATATATATGTAGGAAGCTGTCCCATACTCCCTGTGAGAGTAAGATTGCCATATCAATTATACTAATTAGAGAACAATTAGCAAGAAGGGTATACTTAATGGAATATCTCTTTGGAAGAACATTGGGATAAATAAGTTTGAACGGGCTGTCAGTAGTTTACCACCAAGAGATATTCCAAATTTCTCAGCAGCATTCGGAAAGAGTCCAAGATCAACTATTCCGAAAGATACATTTTTGTTGGAATATCTGCCATGAAGAAACACAAATTACCATAAAGATTATAAATAAAAGGCAATAAGCAAAAAGAATCTTTCAAAAACCACCAACATACGCAATTGAGAGCTCGGGAAAGATTCTGCTTGCACGTATACAGGTGGATGAACACTGGGCACGAAATTCAACCTGCCAGATTCATTTTTGCCGGTCATGCAAATATAACAGAACAAGAATCCATTGTATATAACAGAAGGCAAACAACCATTCTGCCTGTTATCCGTTAATATCAAATATACGTGATAGCAGTACAGAATGACCTTCGATCAAAATTTAGCGGCTTTACAAAAGCAAATCATTTGTTGGACATACTTGAAAGACGGGAGACGTCAAAACATCTAGGAATTCACAAACATAAACCTGGCTGTTAATCCTTTAAGTTATAAGCTTATGCTATGTAAATTTCTTAAAACAAAATGTTGATTGTATGTATAGTCCTTCAGTATGACATGTATAAGAATGAAATGAGCCTCCTATCAACTGAATAGGAAAAGCAGAAAATGAAGGGCCTTTAATGAATTTCACCAAATGCTCTCAATTTTTATCTTAAAAAAAGTCTCAGATCCTGTGTTTATTTCTTTCTTCAAAAGGCAAATTCATCTCCAATCCCATATCAAGATGCCAAAAATTTAATGGTTCTATAATACCATTCTAATGCAATCAATTATATTCTACACATGTTTTCCTTGAATTCGTTTTTTGCAGAGCATGCCAATAAAAATTACAAAGCAATATGCCTTTCAATGTTTTAAATTGCATCACCGGTGAATTACTAAAGTCAGTTTCCAACCAAAAGAGAAACTCAATAGCAAAAGACAGGTGAAGACCTTTTGTATAAGCAATAGTCAATTTGCATCTTTTCAGAGGAAAGCAAGCATACTACATATTCTTGAAAATTCAGAAGTCAAGGAATAAATCTGCACAACCAACCAGCCAATATCTTGATGTTTTTCCTTCAGTCAGCAAGGCTTCCAACTGCAGCGGGGTTAATTTATTTGAAATACCTAGAAAATTGAATTTATCACTTCAATGGCAAGCCATTTCCATCAACATATTGCATACGATCAATGACAGCCAACTTCCATACCTAGCTTTTGGAAGACAGGTTGCTGGGTCAAAATATATATAACTGCCAAAACGAACACCAGAATAAATGAGCATGCAAATTAAATAGATCAATATCGCTAACACACAATAAATGCCACTCAGAAATCCAACTTTGCCAACTTTGAAAGACACAAATGCCCTGAAACACTGATACTAACAAAAATCTCAAAAAATAAATAAATAACTAACAAGCAACTTACTATCTCAAGACAATAACACCTACCTAAAAAAACCACCAGAAACCAGAGAGCCAAATGGTAATCCATTATTGATGCAATAGCTACCAGAAGAAGCTGAACAAATCAAATTCAACCCCACGTCAGAAGATACAAGAGATAATATGTTACAAAGGAGCCTAATTTACGAAATTCAAAAAGTTGCTATTAATTAAATCTATGCCTCTCCTTCATTTGCTGTATAACTCGAAAGATCAATAGTCACAAAATAAACAAACCAAAAAAAGATTCTAAAGTGATCACCTTGGCGTAAAACAGCATATTATCAATAAATTCTTCCCATGTTTCTTCTTTTGTTATCTATTGCAAGTAAAAGAAAAAACAGAAAAAAAAAATCCACAATCAATAACCAAATCCCATAATAGATGAAAGGCTATAAATGGTACTTTTATCCAAATTCTACAAAATTTATAAAAGATTAAACATAACATGACCAAAATATCCACATTTATACATATTTGAAACAATGCCACTTGAGCCACATCCAATATCTCGAACAATCTATGAAAAAAGTGCCTTTTTTATTTTATTTTATTTAAAAATTTTCCTATAGAGAGATTAACTGTGTCAAATTGTTTTTCGAAGTAAAAGGTATACCTTAATGGCAGCTAACAAGGAAAGTGCAAGAACAGCTTGAATCTCCTGCAAGAATAAATTTAAAAAAAAATAAAAATCAGATGAGAAATGTTGAAAGGCGAGAGAACGGGAGATGGTAGGTTACCCGATAAAAGAGATGATGGATGATGTGAGGGGAGAGGACTGCAGCTGCGGAGCTGCGGACGACGAAATATGAGAAGAAAGCCATAAAATGCGAGAGGTAATATGTCTCTGACACCACTTGTTTCATCGCTTCCATTTTTGGATCTGCTTCTGCTTCCTTCTTTCTGTTTCTAATATTTCACTTTACTGCTCTTGCTGCTGCTCACTCATCGTTCGTCGTCGTCAATAGCCTGTTTCCTTCTCCTTCTCCGATCCGAAAATGTGATACGCAGCGGTCTTCTTTAAGTCCCAGACTCGAACCGGAAGCGACCCCGGTTTAAGAAAATTATCAAACTTTTGTTCTTGGTTAACTTTTAATCTTCCGTCTAAAAAAATAATAATACAATTAACCGATAAGTAATATTTTATTATCCTATAGATAAACAAAAGCATTATATTTTATTCATACTATATTGTTTTCTTTAGATTAAATCTTGTTTAATGGCTTGTTGGAGAATTATTTTTGTAATATTAACCGATAAGCAACAAATATATATTGGACATGAGAATTGATAATTATTTTACAAAATAGTATATTTTTAAGGGTAATTTTTAAAAATCTCCCCTGAGGTTTGGACTTGTTGCAAGTAGATGGTGAGAATTGATTTATTTGTAAAAAATCCCCTACCGTCAGTTAATTTTAACATTGACCGTTAGTTGACCGTGCAAAGACAATATTACCCTTAACAATAGTTTATAAACGAAAATAACTAAAAAAAAACCAAAATTATTGGCGCGAAAAGCACAAACCCTATTTTTTAACAATTTTATCCTTGTCAATTCCAAAAATTTACAATATCATAGGTAAAGATTATGACTATTTCATTTTTAAATTTTTAATTTTATCTTTCTTGTAGGAATTTTAAGAAAATATCAATAATTTAAAGAGAATTTTTTAA
>NW_006263303.1:3269263-3271736 GCF_000493195.1 Citrus x clementina | reverse complement strand
TAATTTTGGTTTTTTTTATAGTTATTTTAGTTTATAAACTATTGTTAAGGGTAATATTGTCTTTGCACGGTCAACTAACGGTTAATGTTAAAATTAACTGACGGTAGGGGATTTTTTACAAATAAATCAATTCTCGCCATCTACTTGCAACAAGTCCAAACCTCAGGGGAGATTTTTAAAAATTACCCATTTTTTTAATATAGCGTAGCAAGTTTTTGTCAAAATACCTTTAAGAATTTTTTTTTAAAAAAATTTTTGTTCAATTTGCTGCCATTCTCAATGATATCTCACTTTAAACTTGTGTTTTCTTTCTTAAAAAAAAATTAAAATTCTGGTATTTTCTTTGCTATCAAACTCACACATGTAATTTTTTTCCTCAAATTCTCTATAAATTTTTTTTCAATTACTAAGACAATCTATTGATAATAAATAAAATACATTCTGACAAAATTATCTGTCTTTTTTTAAGGCTTATAATAAAACTTTTTACATCATAATCTTACAAATATGTTATTTAATTAATTGATTTTTGTAAAGAAGTTTATCACCCATAAAAATTTGTTTGTGAGGAGCAAGAAAATAATGTAAATTAAAAGATTTACAAATTAAATGTGTTTATTTAAAAATAAGAGTATTTTTGGCATTAAGCTTAACATTATTGAAAAAGGGGTTTCAAAAGAATTTTAGAGAGGTGACAATAGTCCAACTCTCAAACAAATTGAGTATTTGACAAATGATGGATCATCTCTAAATAAACCCTCATCTTTCATGGGCTGGTGGTCTCGGAATTGCTCGTACAGCCCATGTATGGTGAAAAGCCCAGACCCAAACGCGAAGTTGCCACATGACTCTTTCCATTGGAACCTTGGCAGTTGGCAGCATGATGCAATGGGCAAGGCTCATTTTTTTTAATCTTATTTTATGTTAATTTACAAATTCCTAATATTCTTTAAAGTAACAGAAGCAGCGAGAGAAATTGCTAGAAAACTGGCCACCATTATGGCATCAGGGAACAAATTAAAGTGATTACTTGAAAGAGAAAAATTATCAAATTAAATTTTTACAACGTTAAGTAAACTGCTTGTCTGGCGTTCGTTTACATTTTACAAGAACAAGCAAACTGCAAAAAGTACGCCACTTCCTTGGCCACGAAGGAGAATTGGTTGCTTAATTGGCACCCAGAGTAACACGTTTCTTCCTCTTTTGCAAAAAGGAAAAGGAGAAAGGCCAGTGGGCATGGGCTTGCCACTAAAGCCTGTCGCCCTGCAGGCTGCAGCACACAATTTGACCGGTCATTGTTTGTTAACATATTCAGCGGCCCAAATTGTTCATTGATAATGCCCTTGGCAACAAGCATTCATTCAACCCAGACTCAAAAGCTTCTACTCCACTCCGAAAGCTAAAATGCGGAGCGACCGTCCCACGTGACTTATCACGGGGGACGCGTGCGTTGCCGCAACTCACGTGACCTTCAGCACATGCTTTCGTGTTATCGTAAAATGTAATTAAAAAAAAAGAAAAAAAATATTTTCATTCCTAAGATTTAATGAAATAACTCATTTCATCCGTACTTTTCAAATAATAATCTAAAATATTATTCTGTTAACTCACTATTACTGTAAAGCCATTAATTAATAATTTATTAAGGGTAAAATATGATTTTTTTATTAAAGTGATATAAATTATATTAAAATAGTTTTTTTACACACAATTAAATAATACTATAAAATATGCAAAATTTATTAATTTTTTCTTAAATAAAATTAATAATGATATAGTTTGATATAGCCGTTAAATAATTGTCATAAAGAACAAACTGTAATTAACACAATATCTTTAAATTATTGGAAGAAAAACTCAAAATTACCACTAATTTTTATATGCTTGCATATGCTGAATATCTTATTTATCTTCAACTCAATTTAAGTCATTTTATAGTGCAATTAGAGAGTATACTTATATGAATAAGAAAATTATGATATTTTTGGTACTTAGATATAGGGTTTATAAGGTTTTGATGCCGCCAAAATAGAAAGAAATGAAAAAAAGAATTGTTTGAAATAATTTTTTTAATCTTTTTCGGTATTTTTTATTTAGTGGGATTAGATAAAATTATTTTTAGTTATATGTCAATTTTTATTTATTTTTCTAATTTTCTCTTTGATGAGAAATCTATTTTTGCCCTCAATGAATTACTAACAAACGACATTCAACTAATGGTGATCTAATATAATGATATTTTAGATTATTATTTAAAAAATAAGGATGAAATGAATTGTTACGTGAAACTTTAGGGATGAGAATAATTTTTTTTTTTTTTTTTAAAGAAAAGGCCGCATACGCTCTATCTTTTTCTCTACTTAGTAGCCTGGCTGAAGCTGTGAAGCGTCCCAGAAAAGGGATGATGACACCATGGACTGTGGCCACGAGGCATTGGCACCGGCAGTTTTGGCTTTTCACATAGAGCGAAGAA
>NW_006263303.1:3191048-3269184 GCF_000493195.1 Citrus x clementina | reverse complement strand
ATAAAAAAAAAAAAACCAGGAAAAGATGAAAAAAAAAAAGAAAAAAAGACTGATAGATGAAAACCTCCACGCCAAGCAACGGCTCGGGTGCCTTCTCTCTTTTTCAGGCTTTCCGTTTAATTCAAGCAAAAAAGTTAAAATTTTTATGTATGAAAAATAAACATTAAATAACAAAAATATATCCCGTTGCAAATCCGTTGTTCCGAGGAGACTCGCACGGGCATTCGTGTACAGTGTACTCAACCCCTTGCCCCACCTTAATCAGTCTTTACTAGTCGATGCGTGACACGTGTTGCCACAGCGGACGTTCATGGGTCCAACTTACATGCACTTCCGTTCACGCATGTTTGCTACGCTTACACAGTTACACAGTGGATCACTAATGTTGTGCATATATTTTTAAAAAATAAAAAATAAAGGTACAGAATTCACTGGTAAGTAACTACAACAAGTTCATGATCGTACCCATCATGCAAAAAAAAAAAAAAATTCATGATCCTACGTGGCAAAGTGGGTAAAAAAGTGAAGACCGAATTGGCAGGTTCTCAATTAGCGGGCTACACGTTAGAAAGATCCCGAGCGTTGATGTGATCCAGTTGAGCTGTGAACGTCGTGCTTGCAAGTGGGGTTTCAATTTAATAAGCAAATTAACAGGGGTAGAAAATAGAAAAAATATATTATTAAAAAGTTTTTTTTTAAAAAAAGGAGATAATATCAGATAAAAAGAAAAAAAAAAGCACAATCCCCAAGGAAAATAAAAGCAAAGGAATCGGGCTGTAAACTTGGACGCTAATGCACAAGCCTCAGCGGCAAACCAGCTAGATCGGTTCCTAAGGGGTTGAATATGAACACTTAATCACCCTTTACTCAGCTAGTTAATTACCTGATTACCCAGTTAATAATAAAAAAAAATAAAGCTAACGTTAATTGTTTACTCTTTAAGTCGCGTAGATAGTTTCATCAAGTGAATTATATAAACTGACCAAATTGCCCGAGTCTGTGATCGGTATTGTGATTTGCAAGCAACTTAAAATTAGTATGATTGTGTGGGGTATGGTATGTGCGTTGAGAGTTTTATTTAATCCACCTTGATGATGATCATAATCAACATCATCACGTGCGGTCAATTTCATTCTCGAGGGCCAGCCCCCTAAAACAAAGGTTGAAAACTCAAAAGCGATAATTTGTTGGGTCATGTAATTAATTAAGGTGTGAGATATGAACATTTCAACGGTTTTGATCGATTCACAAGGGGAAGAAATTAAAACGTTTATCCAATCATGGATTAATAGTATAATCGGAATTTACCTTATTAACCCGAAAGGACACAATTGGTAAAACCCAACATAAAAAGTCCCCAAAAGAAAAAGGGTACTAAAGTAACTTCGTACAAGATTTTCCCTTTAATTCAATTAAAGCCTCTTTAATTATAATTAATAAATTTATTACCACTTTTAATTTTATTTTCTTTTAAAAAAAAAAATTATTGTCCTCGTCAAAATCCTCCATTTTAGCTGTCCGCCTGTCCCCTTCAAACGCAAATAAACCCTCTCTCTCTCTCTCTCTCTCTCTCTCTCTCTCTCTCTCTCTCTATTGGCAGAACCAGAACCAAAACTGCGAACACTTCTCTCTCATCACATTTCTTCTAACTTCACTCTCTCCGGTTTCCCTTTTCCTGAATTGGCTGCCTCGACGTGAACATACGCACACAAAGGGAAAAAGGAGAAGAAGAAGAAGAAAGAAATAAAAGAAACCAATAGTAATGGAAGTGCCAGAATTCTTTCAGGGAAGTTATTGCGCACAATTTTCAGCTGAAAAGCACCATTCGTTGGATTCTAATAAGAGTAGCAACGGCGGCGACCATTTCATTGTTGAGGAGCTCTTGGACTTCTCTAACGAAGACGCTATTCTCACTGACGCCGCGGCTTTTGATGACGTCACCGCTAATTCCACCGACTCTTCGACTGTAACCGTCGTCGATAGCTGCAATTCGTCGTCGTTTTCCGGCTGTGGCCCCAACTTTCCCGGTGAAAATAACGGGTGCCGTAATTTCTCTGACGCTCACTTCTCTGGCGACCTCTGCGTCCCGGTAATTCATTACATGCAAAGAATTTTGATTATTATTATTATTTTTTTTCATTTATAAATAATGGTCAGCGAATTTGCATGGCAATTTTTTTTTTAAAGCGAAGTTGTTTTGTTTTTTTTTTAACAGTACGATGATTTGGCTGAGCTAGAATGGCTGTCGAATATAGTGGAGGAATCATTCTCGTGCGAGGACCTGCAAAAGCTACAGCTGATATCGGGGATGAAAGCCCGGTCCGACCATTCATCCGAAACCTGCCAATTCCAGCCCGGAACAAACCGAATTAATCACGGCAGCACTAACACCAGCAACAACACGAACGCTAATCCCAATAACCCAGTATTCAACCCGGAAATGGCGGTCCCCGCAAAGGCCCGAAGCAAGAGGTCCCGGGCGGCCCCATGCAGCTGGGCCTCCCGGCTTCTGGTGCTCAGCCCCCCCGAGTCGACGTCCGAGCCTGAAATAATCCCCACGGGCCTACCTCCGCCTCCGCTTCAAGGCAAAAAGAGTGTGAAAGCCTGTGGTTCGAAGAAAAAGGACAGCGGCGACGAAGGGAATGGAGAAGGAAGAAAATGTTTGCACTGTGCAACTGATAAGACCCCGCAATGGCGAACGGGGCCGATGGGCCCAAAGACGCTTTGCAATGCCTGTGGAGTGAGGTACAAGTCGGGGCGGCTGGTCCCCGAATACCGGCCCGCTGCTAGCCCGACTTTTGTGCTAACAAAGCACTCGAATTCGCATCGTAAGGTGCTCGAGCTGAGGCGTCAGAAGGAGTTGCAAAGGGCACAGCAGCAGCAACACCAGCAGCAGCAGTTTATGCACCACCACCATCACCATCAGAATATGATGTTTGATTTATCCAACGGTGATGATTACTTGATCCACCAACACGTTGGGCCCGATTTCAGGCAGCTCATTTGATTGTCCAGTGGATGCTAGAGTAGGAGACTTCTGCTGGAGCTTTTAAGTTAGTGTCGTTAGTGAATTTCGTGATTTTTCCAATTTTAAAATTTTCTTTTAGGGAGTAATTTAAATTTTTCCTAACTCTTTTTCGAATTTTTGGTAGACTTTTACTGTTCTCTTATTTCTGGCTTTTTTTTTCTCTTTTTTTTTTTTTGGAAAATTAAGGAAACCCAAATTTTCTTAATTCGGGTAATTAAACTTTCGTTTTCTGTTTTCAATTTTTTTTTTTAAAGTTCATTCTATTAGTGAAGATTCAGAGAAAGCAAGAGAGTATACAAAGTCTAAAAATTGTTGATTAGTTGCTTTAATTTTTATTTGATGGGTTAATTAACTGAACAAGACTAGTATACTGTGTACAGTTCTATGGACCAATGACTTCTTCTGGCGTTTGAAAGACACCAAGAAGATAGGAACACCTCAGAGCCCCCATACTTTTGTCATATTATTCTAGGGTAATCGGGGCTAAGCTAGCATCATTTTTTAGGGTGAGTTAAAATCTTTTAGTTACTATTCAGGTTCGTGATACGTTTGAGATAAACCAACAATTCATCCTAATTAGGAGGGTTTTCTTTAATTATAGGGTCTTGTTTGAAATTTTCAAATCAGGCATGCAAACTAGAAAATTTGTGTAATTAAGTAATAAATTATTTTCAAAAATATAGCCCGAGTTAGCCACCCTTTAACTTCGCCTCAGAGGGTAATAGATACATGTGTTCCATTTAAGTTTTTTTTTTTTTTTATATATATATACATTTAAGGACATCAAACATATTATTACATTTTAATTTTAAAAATTCACGATGCAATTAATTTTCTAAAAATAACAACAGAGGAGTTGAACTCGTGTTGTTAGACCGTTAACGGCCTAAATTAGAAGAATCTATATATACTTTTTAAAACATTTATTGAAGTATGTTATATACTTATGCAAACTTAGGATATTTGTGTCTATACTCCTTATATATATATATAAAAGAAGTCATGTTTACATACGCAAATTTAAGCATCGAACCGTTAAAAACACCTGAGCAATATGTAATATGCAGATTGTATATGGAAGTGATGAGTAAATATTAATTAGATAAAAAGTAAGGTGGGTCAACTTAAAAAAAAAATTGAGAGTTTATGCAACTCTATCAACATGAAATTCAGTGACAATCTGGAGAGGCCGGTGGGGAATGGAGGATTACCCAATTTTACAGAGAATGTTAGAAATCAAATGCCGATTCCTTAACAGATTTTTATTTTTGTATCGTTTTCTGATACTTAAAATGCAGTAGGCGATTCGTAGGGATATATATATATATATATATATATATATGGGGCATGAATTTCATTGCTCGATGATTTCGAGAAAAAAATTATTAAACAATGTTAAAAATGTTTTGTTATTAAACAAAATTAGAATCCAGTAGGTGAAGTGTAAAAGCTCGCCCTCCCCTCCATGCACACCACGTGAAAGTATAATTCAATTTCAAGCATGTATATATATATTTTCTCTTTAATTAAACCTCCCTATTAAATTGGTTAACCAAATATAGATGAATGTATGTGATTATTTCATAATTTATTCGAGATTTAATTCAATCTTGTCACTGATCTAGCTGATGGATGGGGGGTATCATTAATTGGGTACGTACGTGAATTAAGATAAATATATTTATTTTGTCTGCAGAATCAAAATTTTGTTAAAGGGAACAAATCTCGTTATTCCATGTGAGTAAAGATTGTGATTCAGACAATAAATCATAGGAGAATATGCCATTATTTATTTTTGACAAGTAATATTCCTTCTGGGTAAATGAAAACTGAAGAGTTTTAATATAATTTATATGTAGTTGACGGTACCTCTGTGTACGCACGATCCTAGGCATCGCTAATCCATAGGTGATAGGCCTCTTCTAGTTTAACTTTAATTAACAATTGCAAATATAAACGACTAATTATTCAATTAATTATATATATACATATATATTGTTAAAATAATTTTGATTCTTCGTATGAATGAATACTCCCATTTCTACATCTAATGTCCGCTTCTTTTGATGCATTTTCTCTTGTCTGATTTGCTAAACAACTCAAGATTTGTTTAAAAAGAAGCCATGGTAACAGCAAAATCGATAGTGGAATTATTTTAAATATTTACTACTAGCAGAGAGTTGTTGGAGGTTTAATTTGCATTATTATTATTGTATCTACACACATATATATTTATTAATATCGGTGTGAAGAGAAGCAAAGTTTGCGGTGATCACATGGCTTTACTTTCCATGCCTCATGCAGTGGTCAGCAGTCCCAGTAGTTTAATTAATTAATTAGGCATAGTTTATGAATCAAAGATGACATGCTTGTTAACAAATTAATGTACTGTGTGTTAGGGAATGGCTGCATGGGGATAAATAAACTAATTAAGCCCAGCAGTATAATAATTATTTGATGCAGATGTCTTCTACATTTTGTAAAAATTAACGCAAATTTAAGCTAATATTCAGTGATGAGTAGTTTTTTGATACGTGATCATAAAGTGCGGAAAACGTCTGAGAAAATTTTAAAACTGCAGAATTTTAAAGGCTTAAAATTTAAAGTGTTTAAACCGTACTGTTTTTACGTTTTTTCAGACATTCTCACACTTTAAAATTTCAAACTGAAACATTTTTAATTCAGCGATTAGTTAATAACTATAGAAAATTATGATTTTCCATACAGTGTGTCCTTTAATATTTATAGGACGTTTGAGTTTTTTGCGTTAACATTTCTCCAGTGTTAACATGAGCGTGTGTGCTTACGGCGTACTTGGAGTCTAGGTCTCTTAATTTATAGTTTCATTAGTGTTCAATTAATTTGCTAATTAATTGAATGAAAGAATTGTGAGTCGTGCAGGCAGCACGTGCATCATTTTCTAAGAGAGTTGATTTATGGGCCACCCACCGCCCACACAAAGAGGTGATAATTCATAATTGTACTTCAAGCATGCTAACCTAAAACCTAAGTATCAGTATTTATTTTTAACCAATGCAAATATATTTGAGTATTTTTGTAGTTAGACGTCAAATTTAAATGGGGAATTGGGGATTGTATTTGAACAAAGGAACTCTTTCATTTCTCATCCCATCATACGGCGGTGATCCGTGATCATGCATGCTTGTTTCATCAAAATAATAACATTAATTATGTTTTCATAATTGAGATATATAAATTTTCAACTTTAATCACATATAGATCGGAATATACACCCAAAAAAATAAGAACTCTGAATAAATTAATGTATAGATGGGATTCCATTCCATGCATGGAGGATGTTAATTCCATGTCCATTTTTAAGGTCATGTCTCTTCTTCCACAACTACTTCAGCCGATACTGACTTGCTCTTGGCAGCCCTTTTTAATTTTTTAATTTTCCTTTTTTAATTTTTGAGTGGTTATATCATAAAGATATAATAATATTCATTAATTAACTTTTTTTTTTTTGGTCCCCTTCTCTCTCAATTGCCCTAACATGGTAACCAATGACTCTCCATTTTAAGAAACTTCTTTTCTTTTAAGTCCTTGATAATAATATATATATATCGTCTATGTTCATCCTCGTTGTTTCACAAAATTGGGTTGGCAGATAGATTAATACGTCGTCGCCGCATGGACGAGTAAATTTCTTGAAAAATGAAAAATGCATGAAAAATGCTAATAACAATGAGTTTTAAAGTTGTTACATATAAGAATAATGTGATGATGCAATATATTTAAATGTGATGTAATTTACTGAGGGTTTTTTTTTTCAGAAGATAGATTAGTTGAGTAATAATTAATAGGAAAAAGGCCCACATGGACATGGAAAATGTATGGATAAAATAATGGAGATATGGGCGCCATGGCCAAAGACAAAGTCGTCTATTCTCAAAGATTTGGAAGACATTGAGTTTGAGATAAACCGACCCACTTTCTCACGTGCCCTCCACGTTCTCTGGTGAGTGACCTTCATCATCAACATATTCAATTGCCTTTCCCTATGTTTTCAAGTTCCCCCCTCCCTTTTTTTAATGCCTTATTACGTGGAACAATTCTCACCCAACTTCAGAATTCAGATTATCCTCTCATCTGCAATCATGTAATTTGAGGCATTTACTTTGTTACATGGTTCTTTGATGAATCCGGCATGCAATGTAATATATTTACAGGGTAAGGAAATGGGCAAAACTCAAATCCATTTTTAAATTCTAATATTAAAATTTACAACATTAATCAAAAGTCGTAAAATTTCTTATTACACAATCCTCACCTCACCACTTAAAAATGAACATTTAGACCCTACTAAATTTTAAGTGTGAATTTTCATGTAGTGGAGCTAAAAGTATTGTACCCAGTTATGATGGTCTACCAGCTTACCATTGATCGAATTGGCAGCTTAAACGAAATTGAGAAAATGGAATCGCATACCCATGTATTATATTCAGCCCTCAAGAGTAACAAGCACCAAACCAAGAACTGATATTATAAATAATCGAATCATTTAATTATTTTGATATAGATTATCACTGGAAACTTTGGTATTTAAACTAAAACTTCTTGAATTGAAACTTAATAAAATTTCAACTGAAGAAAGGCTCAGAATTGATTTTTTTTGCGCCCATCTTCTTCATACAGAAACAGAACTGTCCAAAACTTCAGCTGATTATGAAAGGGACATCACAAGAAGAGAAGCAATGATCCATCAACCACCATCATCTTCTTACAACCCTCTTTATCGCGGCACGCTCAGACCCAGCTCTGGATAATATAGATGAAGACAATAAATTAGCATTAAATTGATCTAGCAAACTATTTGTATGTATGTGTGTGTGTGTGTGTGTGTGTGTGTATAAAAACAATTCAGCAAGTCGAACACATTGTTGAAAAGCCACTTGATATTAAACAATCAACTAATAAATATCATGTTCAGAGATCAAATAAATTGGAATAAAAATTTAATTGCTTCCATATTCTCCATAAATACTAAGATTGCTAAGAAGTTGCCTTCCATGATTATGACTGGACAATTATAAGGTGAAACTTGGCAATATAATAATAAGTAAAAATCCTTGAACAAGATGCATTGCAATCAAGCCAGGGAAAGAAAAGAATATTAAGAAATAATGGAGAGAAAAAAAAAAATTAAAGCACACATCCAAAATGGTTATGAGGTAACAAGCAATAACTCAAAAGATAAAGTGATGACTCCTACAAGAAAGCGAAGAAAGAAGACTTACAACAGCCAACCTGAGCGACAATGAATAGGGAAGAACTTCTACATATTCAAGTTTAAAACAGGTCTCAATATTTGCCTCAATCGATCTTAAAGCTAAAATCTTGACAGTTATTAACAGTTTAATTGAGATAATTGATAATTTGTTTGAACGGAGCAAACACTTGCCGAAGTTTCAGTTTCTCAAAAATATTTAAATTAGAATACTATGATAACTTCTGTGTATTACACGCAATCTTAAACCACTTTTTTCAGTCATAAGGCCTACACAACGCCTTCATGACTCAAAATTTCTAAAATACAAGTTATTCAATTGTTTCTCCAAATAAATTATCTTCTCTTCAGGGAGTTTCCCACTGAGAGTAGTAATGACAGAATTCAAACAACATTAATTTCTATATTTGCTATGGACTAATAGATTAATCCTGCTAAAAGAGGGAAAAAAAAAGTAGGAACCAAAGTAATTGTTTAGTTTACAGTATCAAAATCAGTGCTTAGACATCGAAAGACAAGGCGGACTAGGTGACTAAGTGATGGAAGACTATGAGGAAAGATTTTCTAGATGGCTTCAGAATTATGTAATTCATCTGCAAGGAAACATCAACAAGTCAACCTAAAATAACCATATGAAGAAAAGGGTTGGACCTGTTGCTTACACATGCCAGTTGCTTGTATGTACAAGGGAATGATACACACTGTAAATCACAAAATGCTGGAGTCTGCACATTAAACCATAGACGTTCCCCAAGACTTCAACACAACACAATCTGTTGTTTGTCCTCAATCAGTCTTACTTACAAGCTTCTAACAATTCCCTTTTGACATATAAAGGTAAGTTTGTGCAATGTACATCACTCACATTTGACACTTTCTCTCTCTCTGTAACTCAGCAAAGGTAAAGAACTGAATAAGGTCACAAAAAATAAACAGCAGAGTTCGAATCACATATGCAACATTTTCCTGGGTTGCCATCCCAAGAAAATCAATATATTTTTTAAGAAAGAACTAGTGGTGACAGCATAAGCAGAAAATACATGAATATTCAAAAAGACGAAAAAGGAAAACTATTGTTGACGTTGATAAAGTTCAGCAACAAATCTCAAGCACCTGTACAAAGGATCAACTGCATTGTGATAATACAATTAATAAAGAATATTTGGTATCTGATGCAACTATTAGATTATCCAAAGAAGATGTCAATTGCCTTTTTTTTTTCAAAAAAAAAAATTGTCAATTGCCATTGCTTCCTCTTTGTATCATTCACTTTCAAACAAAAAAAATTGTCAATTGCCATTGCTTCCTCTTTGTATCATTCACTCAGGATGACAAGGAAAACACAGTAAAGAAAAATCACTTGCAAGCTCCCACGAATACACTTAATAACACATTCCTTAATTTTGTCTAATTTCAATCCCTCCCCTCATGTCCCTCCTACCGGGCACAATACAGGAAAATCAATGGATTACTAATGTGTAAAATTATCAATAGACATGTAAATCATTCTCATATATGCATCTATCACTAAAAGTTTTGCTTCTTTATCAAAAAAATCACCAAAAAAGTTTTGCTCCGCGGCATAAATCAAACAGCAACAGAAAAAATTCCTAGCTGAGAATGATTCTTAGATTGTACATCAGGGCCATTTTCCAAATTAGGTGTTCAGGCATTTCAAGAGGCAATAAATATTTAGTCTATCCTCAATCTTAGCAACAAAACAGAATGATAACTTCTCCTTTAATTTTCCCAATTTACTTGGGAAAAAAGGTGTCAGGCAAAAATTATTATGCGGGTTAGGAAGTTTATCTGATAAGGACTAGGTTAAAGCAGGAAAACTTGAATGTTAATCTCATCCGCATGTTAACTTTGAAACAAAGAGAACAAACAAAATGCATTTAAAGGCTAATAAGAAACATTCAATTTTTAGAGGAAAAAAAAGGTAGCTTACAGATACAAAACACAAAAGATTTGGAGAATATCAAACTCCTGGGTTTGCACTGCAGAGCATACCCTGAGACAACGACCTCGAACTCGTTGAATCAATACCAAGGCAGGATGTTAGCCTAGCTGAAGAAACCGCTGAGTGAAGAGGCAGCAGAGACTGAAGACAACCCAGTTGATGAACAGACCTGAAATTCAAAGAAAACTCAACAATAACAAAAATTACATTTTGAAAAGAACCCACTAAAGTTACAGCAGTAGAAGTTTTCAAATTTTAGATAAAATTGAGATGCGCATGAAATTTGGTTTAAAATATTTACCTTGAGAATGTGGGAGAAGAGCGAGTGGAGAGGAGCGAAGGTAAGGGGTTTGGTTTAAGCGTAGGTTTGGTGAGGGTAGATTTTAGGAGAAAATGGGTTGATTTGGATAGAGCTCTGTAGCGAGAGGCCATTTTTGGGAAGGGAAGCAAAAATATTAATAATTTTAGGGTTTTTGGAGACGGAGGATGCAGTATCAGAGAAGAGAGGAAAGGGGTTTTTGAGGGGTTTTAGTTTTACTCATCTGTTGGCGAAATTACCATTAGGCCCTATGGTACTTTTTTGATTTATTTTGGCATCATTTAATTGAATTATGATTTATTTGAGACTTAAAAGAGTTTGTTAGATGAGTACTGTAGTGACATAATTTGCACTCCTGACTAACACTTTTCATGGAAAATCAGAGAAATATATATATATATATATATGTAATTTTTACTACGTTCGCAATGGACTAGAAACAAACTTAATAATCGTAGATGAAATTAATCTTAACAATCAAATCGCAGTAACTGTGGTTTTATATTAAACCATGGAAGTCGTCCATTCGAAGTGTGGATGGACCATTGCAACACCAATTTAAGTGAGAATCAAATTCCAAACACACACACACAAAAAAGTTCACAAACTAAATTTACAAATGCTCCAGCAAGGCAGCAAATAAGTGGACAACATAACTTCAGAATGAACATCAGGAATGCAGGTGAAACCTTAAACTTAATACATACAAATGGCAGCTATGTTAAGTGAGATTCAGCAATCATCTTTCCTATATTCCTATTCCAAAACTAATCTGATCAAGGAAGGGTTACAGTCTTCTGGCCATCTAAGGTAACATCAAATTGAAATAACCAACTATCCTCCAGATGAAAATTGCAGAAATTCCAGCAACTGCTTGCACCTGCCTTGAGTACTGGCCAACTCAAGGGAAAGAAGCCTTTTCCGCCAGAATATGACAGCTGCCTGGCAAATGAAACCAAGAGTCAAGAAGATTTTGTTGGTAATCTTGATCTTTTAACATTGTCGTCTGGGAAATTTTAAGCAAAAAGTCCTCCATTCTTAAGCATAACTAGAGCAGGCGCTGTTTCCCTGTCACAGAATCCACCAAAGATTTGGGTCCTGCTCAAAGAAACAAAGTATACACTATTAATAAAAATGCATTTATAGGTTACTTGATTTCGTACAACAACAATGGCTAGACAAGCAGTTTATTTTTACAATGGCTAGATCATAACCTGTTTCAGAATAGTATTGGTTCATTAGTTACAGTAACTACATGGAAAGCACTGGCACTTTCTTTGTTTCAAATGCATCATTTTATAAAGTCAACTATATCAGCTTAATAAAAAGAAGAAAGAAACACAGACAGCAGCAAATTGAAATGAAGCATACCAGGTCCGATGGCAAGAACCGTCTTCGACCCAGCTGAAACCTGCATGAAATAACCTCTCAAAACGGATCAGAAATCCCCAAAACAGGGACAAGAACCACAAGCAGAAATATAATTGCACAATCAGGACCAACTACTTTCAGAACGTATAACTTTCAAACTAGTAAAAGCTCAAAGCTCAAAGGACTAATACACGAGGATCGATACCTCTCTCTGTGAGCCGCACAATTTTTTGAAAAAGTTTCTTATAAAAGGAGTAACCTATCAACCTTTTCAAGTCCTTAAATTTTATTCACTATTTCCTTAGTCATTCGTCTTACATCTACTTCAAATAGATTGTATGATTACAGTGCACAAAAAGTTACCTGTGTCCGTCCAGCATCCGCAACAACAAAAGTTGGAAGGCCTGTGTTTTCGGCTACTTCCCACAGCTTATTCCTGATAATTGGGCCAAAAAAAATCCATTGTCCAATAAATTACCCAACAAAAAAAGGTAACAATTTCAGTAATAGGAGATGCATGTTTGCTACATATTTGACTGAAAACTAAATTGTGCACAATAAAATCACCTGCTTACATTTCTTGTTGATTCTTGCACGTAACAACTATCTTGGGCTGCCCACATTGCTCCCATTTTCTCAGAAGGTGCCGGTCACTGCAACGAATATTGAATGATGCAACATTGAACTGTAATATAAACTGTCACTCAAGATATAATTGGTGGAAAACTATGAAAATGCATAATTGTTAACAGGTTACAAATTTGACTCCAGAATGCAAAATTGTTAACCAGTAAGAAATTTAACTACAATTAAGCACTCTGTGAGTGCTGAAGGCTAGAAATTAGGTATCATTTCTTTAAGCAAAGTGATAAACCCTAGGAATTAAAGAGAAAAAAGAAATAAGTTTTCCTTTCTTTCTTTCTTTCTTTTTTTAACACTTGCTCTGTTAGACAGTTCTTGATATCTTTTAAACAATTCAATCAAGTAACTAAATACAGTATCTTTCTTTCCACAGAATTACATGTGTTACAAGAAAAATACTGCAGGCTTTAACTGAATACCAAATTCATAGATCTAAATTTCGGTTGTAACCATTAAAGCACAGGTTTTCATTTTAAGGAGAAGGTGATAAGAGAAACTGCAGGGCTCCAAGTAAAGGAAGACAAGACACCCCTTATTAACACATTCATACCTTTGCATTAGTTCTGCATACATCCCAGTGGCTGCATCTGCACATTCAATAACGGAATATTTAATCAAATAATTAACAAATACAAATGGAAACAAGGATTGGGTGGTGGTATACACAGCTCAAGTGACAGGCAGTACAAAGTAGAAATTTGGATCAAATGCAGAACCACCGTAGATATTCTAGTACTAGTTCGAATATCTTACGGGCACATTGTGATGCAATCTTTCCACTCCCCATCTTCAGGTCTTGCCTAACCACCAAAACCTGCCACAAGCAATTGGCAAAATTAATGTGGCTTCAAAAAGCATGAAGAAAACCTACAACAACCTCATAAATTTTCCAATTTTAATATGAAAGCAAAAATGATAAGAACGCTAGGGCACTTCAACAAACCAATTTGAGGTCTTGGTCACCGTCACTTGAGACAGAAACTTGTTCTTGTGGTTTCCTCGGTAAGAAATTTTTCTTTCTCACATAATTCTTACCTGGCTTTGATAAATCTAATAACATCCCAAAAATGAAACCAATTACAAGGCCTGGGATGAAATTCTCTGGCCTAAAACTCACTGCTAACGATACTTTTTCCTGCTTCTGCTGCTTCTGATATGGAATAAGCAAATTAATTAATCAACAGTAACCCAAGAAAATTTGATTAAAAATCCTTCTAAAGTGCAGTAAGACTGAGTTTAATACTAGGGTTATTACGATGAAACACGAAACATAAGCATTTAGAATATTAACTTGGTTTTCTTTTCTGCTAATTTGTCTGCATTCAAACTGGAGAAAGAAAATTATGAACAGATAATTGAAATAGAAAGAAGGGTTCGTTAAATACCTTGTTAGAAAGCTGAGAAGAGTTTTGCTGGGAAGCCCACATCGTCGTTAACAGATTATGAACAGATTACTGATTGCGTGGTTAACAGTTGCACGGACTGGAAACTGGAAAGGCTATATGTCGGGGATGGAGATAGAACGACATCGTTTTAAGATTGCTATACAAGGGGTGGTATTCGAGATAAAACGACATCGTTTCATCGTAGCCCTTGTTTGGGCTCAAGCATTCTCGAATCTCGGTTTTAAAAAAAAACCCTGAAAATCGACTCCAAAATTAATTATTTTATTTATCTTATTTATAGTATCATTTATATTATATGTAATATTCAAATTTGTTGAATATTCGATAGCAGACACTTCAATTAAAAAAAAATCTACACATCTTATCCTTTTGTTTGAAGGCTAACTTAGATTGTTGGTTGATGCCTTCGTTTTGATAAAAGGATCATAAAGAAGGAAAGGCCCATTGGGTTAAATTATTATTATTACTATTATTTACTTCTTTGTTTTTCTTTTTAAATAAAAAGATGAATAAAGTTTAAATATACTTTTAATTCTTTACATTTTTTAAATTCGAACTTCAATAAAATAAAATACTTAAAAATCACTTACCACACATTTGAAAGCCCATCGGATTTGATTATAGACCATGGAAAATAAAGAAATTAATGTGACAATACTCATGTGATAGCCTGATGTTTATGCTAATTTGCATATTAATATCTGTTAATTATTTGCGATTAATACATTACCACCAAGCGGAGCAGCAATTAGCGTGCCGTATGGTCAACCTTCATATACGCCAAGTCAAGGGTTGGAATTCCCCTCACACCACGAACTGTTTAATTTCCCCACACAACCGCCATCCCTCACGTGTCCCGCAAAACCAAACAAAGAATCCTTCCTAACCACATAATATTCTCTTACAATAGACCCCCCAATTTACAAACAAGATCACGTACCTTGTCCTAAAATCCTCACATCAGCATATCAACTGCCACCTTAACGTCCAAGAATAAATTAACTAACTTCCTCATATTCCAACAAAAAGGAAAAAAAAAATCATTAATGGAGTCTGTTGCCTCCAATTCTACTTCCCCTGACCACCACCACCGCCACCGCCGGTTCGGACTCACCCAACCGGTCTCCGACAGAATAGCACGTGCCCTCCGCCATCAGCTCCTCCTCCTCCACCGGTCTGATTCCCTCTTCTTCGTGTTAGGCGCGACCGCGAACGTTTATACCGTCAACCTATCATCCAACCCGTCATGCACGTGCCCTGATCGAGTAACACCATGCAAACACATCCTCTTCGTGTTTATGCGAGTCCTCGGTGTTTCTCCCGATGACACGTGTCTCCGGAGAAGGACTCTCCGTCCCTGCCAGCTCAGCCGCCTACTCAGCACGCCTACACTGCCTGAAGCCATGGCGGGGGCTACCCTTCGAGAGAGGTTTCATCAACTTTTCTTTCGAGCAAGGAATAATAATAACAACAACAATAATAGTATTAGCAGATCATCAAATGGAGGTGTCTTTCAAATAGATAGAAAAGATGGAGGAGGGATGTGTCCCATATGTCTTGATGAGATGGGGAGTGGAGAGAGATTGGTGGCATGCGGGACGTGCAAGAATCTGATTCATGAAGAATGCTGGGTGACGTGGAAGAGGAGCAGAGGGCGGAGGGCGGCCAGTTGTGTGATTTGTCGAGGGCGGTGGCGGGATAATAGGACCGATCAGGACAAGTATTTGAATTTAGCGGCTTTTGTCAGCCAGGAGGATCATCATCATCAAGCGGCCGAGGACAGCGGCAGCCGTATCTGTGGTGCTTAACAATTATTTAGCTCTTTATCCATGCATGCATGTAGCTCGATATAGAGCACGTACGAATAGTTTACGTGACCATTATTTTTCATTCAATTTGTAAATAAAATCATAGCTAAATGTTGTGAATTAGTTTTAAAAAAAGAAAAAAAAACTTTAATTAGATTTAACTTTTGTACGTTTGGATTGATATTTGATTTAATTATACGTATACTTATTTAGTAGTGGCTGTTTGGTATTGTTTTTCAGCTTTCATTTTTCATTTTGTAAAAATAGAAAATGAGAAAACATGTTTAGTGGGCTTGGATATCCGCAACATTTTTGCCACCAATGAGAACAATTCATATTCATTTTCTAATGTAACAAAGAAAATTGTAAAACTTACAATTTTCGCTCTTCACTTTATACCCCATTATCCATGAGAGAAAAGAGAAAGGGGTTAAAAGAAAATATAAGATGAAAAGGAAGCAATAGTTGAGAAGTTATAAGAGAAGGCACATGTTTTATTTAAACTTTCTCTTTTCATGATTATTTTCATAATCATTTAGTTTGTTAGTGACTGGATTTCAGTTATTTTGGACAACAAGTACTTGGCAAATTTGAGACAAGTAACAATTTAATATTAGAACGAAGCATATTGGCTAGAGAATTAATGTTATATAGTTTGCTATATGTATTATTTGTATAGTTATACTTTCTGGTTACAAATTGATTATTTGTTATTTTTATTTTTATTTGATAAATTGTCTTCTTATATAATGTTATATAACTTATATTTATCCAAAATAATTATTGTGGGACAACTTTGAGACCATATCTTTAATTTGTAGGTCTAGAAGCAGTTGAAGAAGACAATGAGATACAAGTTCAAGTTAATTTTCATGATAGTTAGAAACAACATTTAAATTTATCAATAAAGATCAAGGACCAAGTCAACTAGTAATCTTTTTTTTTTTTAATTCTCTCAAAGTATATAATTTTAGGTCATTGACATTTGTACATTTTGTAGTTAATTTATTGGATTACAGTGGAAATGTTTAATCTACTTTCGTTTATTTAATTTCATAATCATTTGTTCATTTGAATATTCTTTCTTGTCAATGTTCTAATTTTTTATTGTTATTAATTATTATGTAAGTTCATATTAATTACCATTTTCTAATGACTAAAAAAAAAGCCGCCTGTAGTTTTAGTAAAGAATACGAGACTATAATTGGAGACAAATAGTTTTTATCAGTGAAAGTAACGTTGAGTGACTAAGAATATTGTTGCGGCTATGTTTTCAAATCACTATTCTGTCATTTTTAATACTATATGTTATTATTAAAACTTTAATTTGAGATGAAATATTCGTCACAAAAATGCCAATTAAATAATTTTAGTTGTTAGAATCTAATATGATACACTTTCTAAGACAAACGCGTGTTAATTTATTATGTGTCATGATTTTAGTTGTTGCATAACATATATTTCTTCCCATGTCTCTGTATTTTATACAAGCAATTAAATACTTTTACGCTTTTTCTTTTTTTAAATGTTATTTTAAAAACAAACTATCAATTTTGATTTTAAATTTATAAAAAAATAATTATTCCTATATTATAAAACGAATACAAAAACATCATTTAAAAAGATAATACAAACTCATCCTTAATTTCTTTCCAACAAGCCAACTTTGGCTACAGGGGCAAAGAATTTATTACAAAAAAATATGAATATAAATTTTTAATTGAATTAAGTATTTACTAGCACAATGAACAATAACATATTTCAAAGAGCAAGTATGAAAAAAATTATTTTTATTTTTTATGTTTATAAAGGTCATATTTCATTCAATTACACTTAGGGTGTATTTGACATATTGTATTTTATTACATTGTATTATATAATTTTAATGCATGTGTATTGTATTATAATATATTGTATTAACATTACATTACAATAATGTTATACAAAGTTTGTTGTTATATTGTATAATTTTTTACACTATATTTAGTGTTGCACTGTATTGTATTAATATTTTTAGAGATTATTTAAAATTCTATATTTACAAAAAAATATTTATTAATACTTAGGAAGATACTAAATATAAATATTTTAAATTTTAGAGTTTTTACATTATTTTTTAATATAAAAGTAAAAGAAATTATAATTTTTCATAAAACACAGGTAAATTAAACAAATTTTAAATTGCGTCATAACATTTATTTTTTTTAACATTTCATAAGTAGTAGAATATGCGGAACCAACAATATTAGATGAAGAAAAGAAGCAAAAGCAATCTTCACAAGTAAATTGAGATTTTCTCTTAATCTAATAAAGTTTAGTCATGTTATAAAAGAGTTCAAACATCAGTTTATGCATGCAAGGAAAATCAGCAGGTGTTGTTTCAATAGACATGGAGTTCCCCCCAAAGAGGATACGCCAAAGTCAATATAGATGCAGCTGCCAATTCAGAAAAGAACCCTACATGGCTAGGAGCTATTATCAAAGATGAATGTGGGAATGTTACAACAACTGCAATTAAGATTTCAAAATTCCATGGAGATGTATCATTTGCCAAGGCAGAAGCTATGGAATGGGGCATGCAGATTGCAAGAGATGCTCATGTAAGAGCTTTAATCGTTGAATCAGACTCACAAGGAGTGGTCAACTTAGTAAACAATAGGCAGGGCAGCAGATCCGAGATCTTTTGGGTAGTTTCAGAAATTCAAAGCTTAATGGAAAATTTCGAGCAAGTTAGTATTAAGTATACTCATCGATCTTGTAATGTCATTGCCCACTTTTTAGCTAAGTTAGCTTTAGAGAAATGCGAAACTATTGTATGAATGGGTTCATATCCTTCACAATTGATGTATCTTTTTTCTTCATTGAATTAATAGAAATCTCCTTTAAAAAATAAATAAATAAATAAAGTTTAGCCATGTGATCAGAGTAATTTAAAGTCTTCGCACATTAACCAAAGAATCATAACAGAAGAAGCAGAAGTTAGTGTCCTAGTGCCAGATTTTATTGATTAAAGCAGTCAATAAGAGTATTAGAGAATTTTTCCATTGATGTAGTTCACTTCTTCCTCTTTTTTGTTGACTGATGAGCTTCTTCATCTTCGTCTTCCTCGTTATCTTCATTGTCTACTTCTTCCACTTCATCCTCATTCTCATTCTCGCCATCATCATCCTTATCATCGTCACCGTCACCTTCACCGAACCCGCCATCTTCATCTTCATCATCATCCCCATGGTCATCACTGTCGTTGCATAGATGGCTCACCTTGGGTTTCTGTATCTTCCTTAATTTTTAGGAGGGAGATTTGAAGATTTGAAACTCTAATGCCGCGTTTACTTGTCAGTAATCAAAATGGGCTGGAATCAGAATGAACTGGAATAAGAATGAGCTGGAATGAGAAATAAGAAATGAGAATCATAATAAATTGTTTACTTAAGCCGTATGAATCAGAATCAGAATGGGATAGAATCTCATTGATGTGTTTATTTTATCTTGGAACCAGAATAATAACAACCTGAATTATTTCAAGTTACTAAAATGCCCTTAGTTAATTATAATAATAACTATTATTATTATTATTATTATTATTATTAAAATTATTGTTAATATATTAATTAATTATATTCATATGTTGTTAGTATATTAATTAATTATAGTTTATCATTAATAATAATAATAAAATTAATAACAATAATCAAAATAAAAAATACCATCATCAGCAAAATAATAATCCATTTCAATAATAATAATAATCATAATTGGATTCATCAACGTCAACAAAATAATCCATTTCCATAATAATAATAATAATAATCATCATCAAATTAGTACATTTCCCAAATAATCATCATCAACAAAAATAATCCATTTCCCAAAAAAAAAAAAAATTAGCAGCAACAATCAAAATCTCAATTGTCATCGTCATCAACAACAACGGCAACAACAATCATCGTTGTTAGCAGCAACATCATCATCATATCGGAACTGTCGCCATTAGAGACGAAATCGGAGACGAAACCGGCGACGAGCAGCTGTCCACAGCCTATGAACCACGATGACAAATATGTTGATGGAAGCAGTTTCAATAGCATTTGATTGGGAGGCATGGGCTAGAGAGTTTAGGTTTTAGGGATTTTTTTTTTAAATTTTTCGCTTTTTATATTTTTTTTATCTGAAGTGAGGGTATTTCTGGAATGATAAAAAATTAATGTGGGTAGAACGGGAAATGCTGGGAATGGGAGTTTGATTCCCAAGTCCCCCCTTGGGAATCAGATTCCCATATTTGATGTCCACGAAAATGAATCGCATTTCTCTCTTTATTTTACTAAGTAAACGAGGGAATGATTCTGATTCTGGATTCTCATTCCTGAATTCGGCAAGTAAACGCAGTATAAACTAAAGAAAAAAAAGCAAAAACAGCTGCATTCACAAATCCGCATAAACCTGACCCCTATACGGGTTTAGTTTATACGAAGTTGATCGCATAAAATAAATATTTGACTATGGTGTAATTAGCAAACATCGTATTATAATACCTTAATATCATGGGACTAATACAATATAATGAAGAACACTGAACATGCCATAAAAAATTAAAGTAGAAAACAATGCAGCACTCATCATAATCAATTACCTAAACCCTAAAATAATTTAAACTATCAATTAAAAATTTAACAAAGAAGCTAAATAATAAACAATGAAGTCGAATCACCAAATTGAAAATTTTGGTTTATTTTAGCTTCACTATTAAAGTTAGGCAGTTAGCTTATTTTAAGTATATATGTACTTAGGTATTTTGGTAAATCAAAGTAACTTGAAGGACTTTTTTAATTTTCTTATTATTTAACTTAATATATTGCATATTAACATTTTTTGCCCCTTTACAAGGGCCACGGCCCATGCTTCCTTGCGTGTTTAATTATCGTATATGTAAATAATTAATTAAGAACCGCTGGTCAGTCATTCATCAACCGCCACTATTATTGTTGCTAGCCAATATCACTTATTGTCCGTTGAAAATCATGTATATTATTACATGAAAAACGGTAAGAGAAAAGAAAAATCATTACAATTTTTTTTTCTTTTCTGGATTTTTGAAATTAATTTTAATTAATGATTTCACAATTTTATTTTGAAAAAACTCATGAAATTAACTAAAAGATAAAAAATTTTATATGGCTCTATTCATTTTTATCATTGATTTCGTAAACATAGAAATATTAATCACGGAAAAAAAAAATATATATATATTAAATATCCGGAAATTCCATAAATATTCAAAGGAAATGGGAAGGGAAAGGAATTTTATTAATTATAGGAAACAAATGGTGTGTGGAAAGCAACATTCCAATTTGGAAAAGGAAACCCATTATGAGTCGGAAACCCTTTAGGTTTCCTAAAGGGATTAGGTTTATAGAACAATATAAATATAGAGGCCATTTGCCATTATGTGATATCGTCTTCTTCAACACTTGGTTCTGATCGCCATGCATTCTTCCACTAGCCAATCTATCTTTCGTCTTCTTGCTGCATTATTGTTATTTTCAAGTCTCTTCTTCCCATCCTCCAATGCCCAAGTGATCAAGGGATGTCCATTCGACGGCATCTACAGCCTCGGTGTCAAAGACTCCTCTCCCTCCGGCTCCCACCGTGGCTCACTCATGACCGATCAAATCGCTACGGCCTTCCATCTTCCTTCTCCAAAAGACTACACTGGCGAACAATACGGCCGACTTCACTACGGCGCAAGCTTTGCTACCCAAAATGCCATAGCCCTTGGCAAACCCTTTCTTGAAGAACAAGGAATCCACATTCCTTCGTACGCCTTCACCGACTCCATTACGTCACAGCAGGTTTCTTTCTCCACGTATCTCGACTCCTTCTGCTTCATTAATAGACTCGAGTGTCGTGAAAAGCTTCAGAGGTCTCTATTCACGGTCGACCTTGGGAGCAATGATTACAAATACGCACTCTTGAATGGCAAATCGGTAGAACAGGTTGAAGAGTACGTGCCAGTTATATCAAGCAACATTGTGAACATGGTATCCGAAATCAAGAAAGAAGGGGCGTCCAATATTTTAGTCCCCGGAATGCTGCCATTGGGGTGCATTCCAGGGTACGTTTCTTTGCTTCACAGCGCTAATCCGGCCGACTTTGATGCTGACAACTGCCATCTAGGGCTGAACAATCTAGCAAAGAATCACAACGATCAGCTCAAGCTTGCTATTTCTGAGGAATGGCCACATGGTCCTTACGCTCAGTCTCAGGCTTTTTCAGAAATTGGAGATAGCGTTTCTTATTCACAAGTTCTGTATGCTGATTATTACAACGCTTTCATGGCTCTTCTTCGCGACAAATCCCATCACTCGAGGCCTCTGTTCCATACAGACGGGTTTCATCTCACTGAGGAGGCAAACGAATTCATTGCCGGAAAGCTCATCAGCGGAAACGGCTTCCTTCAGCCCGAGATACATCTCCCAAAAGTTACCCATTGCCTTATGTAAAACCTTAAAATTGTTACTTGTACACTTACATATATTCTCATTAATTAATGAATTATTACTTTACTGAAATTCGATTCGTTTGTTTCTTTTTAGAATCAACTAGCAGTCAACTAATAAAAACCCTTAATCCATCAATGAATTTGACAAACTAATTAATTAACCTTGATTAGCTTAGCCAAAATTCGAGACTCTACATGCATAAAAAATATAAAAAACCGGACAAATGTAGATTATCAACAATTGTGCGGGCGGTAGGGTTTTTGGGATTTTTAAATTACTTTTTCCAACCTAATTTTAATGTGCGAAGTCGATGCTTAACATCTAGCAAATAGATAAGCATTATCATTTTGTTATTGGTCAATTAAATCGATCCTACTCATACATTCGAACGTCCAAATCTATTAGCATTTGGATCCCATACGTAAAATTGACACCGAACTAAAAAAAAAGAAAAAAAAAACCCAAAAACATGTCATTATGTTGACTATATGAGACTCTGTCCACTCACATTTTGTCATTTGTGATGAATTCAAACAACGTTTTAAAATTAATTTAACCTGGACAATGGAATGGAGAACAAGTCGTGCTGATCAGACCCACATTCGATGTTAATATTATAGTGAATCCTAAAGTATGGTCCTACAACGCTTTTTATCTTCGGTATGTTATTAAATTCCGAATTTATCACAACATTCCCAAGATAATTACAATATAGCCATTGATGCATACTCCCAAGAACCATATAAAAGGCGCAGCGACAACAATGTTTATCGGCCCATAAACTGCTGAAGTGCTGATAGATCATTCTCGTGAACTGTAAACAGTGTACCATTAAACTAAGATACAAATTGGTAATGGATTCGCCGGCATCGTCGCCAGATTCCGGCAATTTACCCCGAAAAGTCATTGCCATTGCTGCCGGCGAAGCTCATACTCTTGCTCTCACTGGTAAAATATATATACATCAGCACATGAGGACTTGGTGTTGTTTTTAAATATGTGGGTTCTAATTAAGTTCTGGTATGGTGGGTTCTTGTTACAGGGGATGGGCGCGTGTTCTCGTGGGGAAGAGGAATGTTTGGTCGACTCGGTAACGGTTCTGAATCAGACGAGCTGTTTCCGGTTCGGGTCAATTTTGGTGATTCTGAGCAGCTCAAGTTTGTGGGAGTTGCTGCTGGTGCTTATCATAGCCTTGCTCTTGCAGGTCAGCTACCTTGTTATTGACTTCCACTTTCCACTTGCTATAATTTAGCTTTAGACTTTTGTCCTATGAGATTATGGTTTCCTCTTTAACTGGAAATCTTAGTAAAGCAGTGAAATTGTTGGTGTGTTAAATCAATTCTAACTAATCATAATGAATCTGTTATTTTCACATATCAATTGAAAAGGGTAGTAGATATGTTGTAAATTTTTGGTGCTCTAATTTTTCTTTGCCTTTACTTGATGGCAGATGATGGCTCAGTCTGGTGCTGGGGTTACAACAGCTGTATCCTCGATACTGGCGTTATCTTTGTTATACTTAAAGTGAATTCAATGCTATAACTGAATGAAACTGCAACATTATTATTACCATTATTATTTGTGTTTTACTTGCTTTTTCATGCCTTTCATTTGTTATACATCCCTTAACTGTTGTATGGATGGCCAACTTGGTTTTAGTGGAAGCAATTCCTTGGTACCTTGTGTGATTGAACAGTTCCTTACAATAGGTGCTCCTGATTCTTCGGAAGATGATTCAAAAACTAACCATAAAGCACCAATAAAGGTATGAATTAATTTATATCATATCCTGATCACGTTGACAATCTTATTTGATGCATTTTGCATCACTTTTATATGTCCCAGATTTGTTCTGTCAAAGCTGGAGGAATGATGTCTCTGGCAATTGATAACGCTGGAGCTTTGTGGATGTCGGGCAATTGCCCTCTGCCGGACAGCAGCACCGAAGGTGGTTTCTCTCTTGTAAGCAGTTTCACTCCTAGTCCAGTCTGGGATTTTCATGGTCACACTGTTGTTAAGGTGGCTTGTGGAAGTGAACATGTTGTAGCCCTAGTTAGTGCTGGAGAAACATATAAAGGTGAAGACCTTGTATGCTATTCTTGGGGTGCTAACAATGATGGCCAATTAGGTCTAGGAGATAGAGAGAGCAGGCTACGTCCTAAAATCATTGAAACTTTCAACCAAGATTCGCCTTGGGCAGTTTATGAGGTAGCATGTGGATCCTTCCACACAGCTTTGCTTACTCACAGGAAGAGACCGAATGACAGGTTAGAAAGTATGTGCTGGACGTTTGGCCTTGGGGAGAACGGGCAGCTTGGGCATGGAACCACGCAGAGTGCATTGGTCCCTGAACAGGTAAAAGAATTGCCACAGTATGTATATCTCGTCTCTGTTGACTGTGGCCTATTTCACACAAGTGTTGTTTCATCTGCTGGAGATGTGTGGTCGTGGGGAATGGAGAAGGGTCTTGGCCTCTGCCCAAATGCTAGTTTAACAAGAAATGAAGCAGGGGATGCTATTTCCCCCATCCTTATTTCGGGAAATGGGCCGCATGGGCCCAAATTTCAGGATCCTGTTCAAGTTGCTTGTGGGGCTGCCCATACTGTTCTTGTTACAGATGATGGATATAAGCTCTGGTCTTGGGGCAGGGGAAGGAGCGGGGTTCTAGGAACTGGTAAGACAATTGATTTTTTTGCTCCTGCTATTGTATTATGGCCTCCACTAACAGAAGAGTTCAAGCAAGATGAACTGAACACTGGTGGTCTGGACGATGAGATTAAAGCAAAGGATTTGGAAGGAGCTGAAGAAAGGGATGAGAAATTGTCTTCGGCAATGGAGGAGATGAAGCTTCTGCAATCAAAACTCTCAGTAATGGAAAGATATGCTAGCATACTTCATGGTTCAATTTTTGGCAAACCATTTGCTGCAGAGCAGGATATTCCAATCTCATTGAAGGACATGGGCTTTTTTGATATTACAAAGGAATGGGAGAACATGTTGGAATCAGCAGACCGCAGTAAGCTTGTCAGATTGGAAAGGTTCTATCGGAACATGCTTGCAGGGGTCAAGGATAAGCTTATGAAGAGAAGAATCCAGGAAATTGTGAACGAGTGTTTGCATTCTTCAACTATTGGAAAATAAGAATGCTAGCAACTAAAATAATGGGCTGCCATCTTTTGTTTGAATTGAAGATCATCCATAGTCATTATTCTAAATCAAGCTTTGTCAATATGTTGTATTGTAGTGTGGGTTTTTCTTTGCATGATCCGAGGATCATTTCACTTAATTGATACCTGAATTTTTTTTTTTGTTTTTTGGGTAATAAACAATGTTGAAGAGAATGGATTAGCACTGGAATGGGTTCCTTTGCGACCAATTGATGTTAATATTTTGTAATTTCATAACTCATAATGATTGTATTCTCAGCTATATATATAGAATGGAAAATTATTACTATACAGTAATAATGTATTAAGAAATGATGTTACATGTTTTAACTTCAATCGTAAACTATAGTACTCAAATCAAAATATTAAGTGAAAAAAACAATGATATTAGCTACTTGCAAAATGAAATGAGTGTTTTTTTTAACAAAAAGATATAGGTCTCAACAGAAAAATGAGTGAAACTCTTTGTTATTTGATAAAATTAATTGAAACTTCACTATTGTTTTAAAACACATCCAAATCCTCCTAGAGTATCATCTGTTTTGCTGATCTTACCATTTTATTTTTGATAGTTGTTGATTTGGGAATATGAATATCTTTAGTTATAATTAATTGAATAATTTTTTTAGTCATTATTAATTAAAAATTAAATAAAAATTCTGGAAAAAAAAAGGGATTGTCATAAATTTTCAATTCATTCTGAAATTTTTTTTCCAGAATTATTTGAAAAATTAAATACAAAATTAATATACATATTTACACACTATTTTTTAGAGAATAATAAGCTGAGGGTATTTAAACAATTAATTAAGGTTGTGTGCGTGTGTGTACACACATACATACATACATACACATATACATATACATGTGTGTATATTAACTTTGCATTTACTTTTTCAATAAATTTTTTTAAAAAAAATCAGAATTAACTGAATATTTATGATAATTCCCTTACTTTTCACCATAACTTTCCATTTATTTTTACAATTAATTGTGATTAAAAATTAAAAATTAAAAATTAAATGTATTCATATTCCTAATATTAAATAATCCATCGTAATATGTGTAATATGTCGTCGATATATTCAGGAAATAGATGACAAATCATAATATTTCACTCCGGGATGAAAGCTTTGTGACTTGTCGTTTAAAACTTTATCCAAAGATGACATTACATACAATTAATAAAAATTGTGTGATTAATGTCAGTTTCCAGATGGTACGTAAAACTTTTACTCCCCAGTAAGTATTGTATGTATGATTTGTCATTTATAAAATAATAATAAAAATGACTTGTCGGCATATTATAAATTATATGTATGATATATCGTTTATACGATTTATTTACTAGAATCAATTTTGTTATATACCGCGTGCACTCGTGAGTCGTGAGAGTTTCTGTAATTTGGACAAACCCCTCCAAAGCCCTTACTCACTTATACTCTCCGGCAAATGTCCGGCGAAAATCAAGGCGGAGCTATAGTTCCGTACTCCGAGGAGGCTAAGAAACCAGTGGTGTACCCACTGCGGCACGGCTTGAAGCCGCCAATTTCTCGGCTCGGCATCTCCTGGTCTCGAGGCAACTCGCTACGCGTCACGGTTTTCCAACAACCGTCAGAAGATTCTGAAAATGAAGTCGGAGGAAAGGCGGTGGAGGTGAGGCTCGACGGCAGAGACGGAGAGATAAGCGACGCTCAGTGGAGGAGAATCGCCTACGGTTCGGTCTCTCCTTTTGCTCTACTTCAGAGTCGCAAAAATTCTTTCGCCAGCTTATCCAAGATTTCCTCCACTACGTCACCGTTTGATGCTGAGTGGTAGCTACTTTTGACGGAATTCTATACGTATTTAAATAAATTAAATTGAATCATTTTATTAGATTAACTGAAATCTTGCAATTACATTTGCTTAAGCTTAGATAAAATTTTATATACATCTCAATTCATTATAAAACTTGATTAGTTCTACATTTTGAATTTTGAATTTTAGAGCTAGAGAAATAATGGACTGTTTGTTTTTTTGTATTATGTATATGCAATTGATCATATTTCGCTGTGAAATCAGGTGGGAATATGTATTGGAGTACAGCAAGGATATAAGTTCACTTCTTGGTAATCAAACCTCGACGACTCAATCCCTGATTGAAGACCCTAAAGAAGTCTTAAAGGTGAACATGGTTTTTATTTGAGTACAAATAGTTTTTCTTGTTGGGCTTGGACTGAATTTAGTCAACTTATGCTCGTGTTTAGTGTCTTTCTCAACTGTGGCCTAATAAATCTTTGTTGCAGAAGGATCCGGAGCCAAGCAATTTGAAGGCTGCATGGGAGCTGATGGAATCTTTTTATGCTGACAAACTTTCTCAAGCATGGTTACCTGAACGGCTTGTTGATTGGTTAGCTGTAAATATCTTCCGTCTGTTTTACCATTCCCTCTATTGGTTTCATCTTGTTGCTTTTTTCATACCAAGGGTCATCCATTGCAGGATTATGATAGTCTCTTCTCTAGCACACAGGAAACTGTCCATTCAAAACTTGTGGATTTTCAGAAGGATCTTGTCAGCTTACAGGTTTGACCTATATATTGGTGTTTCCATCCCATTCATTTTCTTCACTAGTTGTTAGAATTCTTTACTAAAGGTCATTTGAAATTTTGAATTCAATTGGGTTGTAAAATGTTTTTGCTGGACTCTGCTCATGAGCATGGCTAGAATTCTAGTGAAATGATATTTAGGACAAGAGTGGGTTCTTCATTAGATGCAAAGTACTTGTTAGGTCTCATGGTTTTTGTAATTTATGTCTCTCCCTAAAAAAATAAAAATAAAAATGAAAAAGAGAAAAAAACTACTATTTACATCGATAATTGATAAGGCTCTCTAAAATGGTGGAATCTAATGAGAATGTCTTTTGCAGGTAATTGAGGATGAACCCAAATACTGGGAAGTGATGTCATCAGCGCTAGCAGTTGGTTGGCTTGATATTGTGGTAAGTAGTTTTAGGTTTCATTTTAGTCATTTTGGTGTTTTACATTTCCCAGCACTATGAGACACGGTAAGTTCCTTTTTTGGAGTGTATATGAACAATTAGAGATCTTTTTTACATTTTTTTTTCACTTGCAGGTAAAACTGTTGCGCTTGCATGGATCTTATCAACTAGATCAGCTTGGAAACCGTGAGGTTGGTAAGGGTGATAAATTGAGCATGAACCACCATATTTGAAGATACAGTTTTGATCCGCTTTGAATTTATAAATAAGTTTCTAGCTCATTATGGTTCTATCGTTGTTTAATAATCAAGAGTATTGGAGTCTTTCAGAACGTATTACTTGCCTCTTATTCCATCTAATATTGTTTTATGATCGAATGCTCTACAGTTTTATATCTTATTCTTTGGTTGTGATTGACCAGACGGAGAATGGTCTGGTGGAGGCAGTTGCTGTCCTTATTTCAAAAATGCCACGCATGCGTCCGGAATTGGAAGCTGGAAAATTAGGTGAATGCTTTAAAGCTAAGCCTGATTTTATGAAGGTATTTTTATTTTTAATGGTATACATTATTTTTAAACTTCTTTAGACACAAATGTACTCTTTCTATTTTCAGTTTATATGTGACTTTATATATATTTGTTAGCTAGGCATGGGAGAAATGGCGGGCACAGATAGCTAAGCTGGAATGCAGTACATTCTGGATTCAGTGTGCTCATCGTCAGACTCAAGAGGGCCTGAGAAATATGCTGCAAATCATGCTGGGAAACACCAATAATCTTTGCACTCTGACATGTCACTGGATGGAACTGTACATTGCTCACTTTCTGTACATCAGGCCGTTCACTGTGGTAAATACCTATTTTAAATATGAATATTCTATGCCTTTATGGTCATAAATATTTATTCTTATATCTGCATTGTTTTAATCTTTAATTTGTTATACATTATATTTTTTGACAGCCAGTTCTCATGCAGACATTTTATTTCTTTCCTTGTGGCAGGGTTTAGAAAGCATGTATGGCCTGGCTCAGAAATGCATTCAGTTGAAACCAATGGCTGCTTCTCATAGATTAATGGGACTTCTCATTGGGATTCTTGGTGAAAATATTGAGGTCAATTTTGTGGATTAGATGTCAGTGGTTTACATTATCCTTTTTTTATTCCCCTTTTTGGTAGTATACTCCAGTTGCCTTTATAATGTTTCAGGTTGTGTTAGCAGAATGTTCCAAAGGGTTTGGTCCTTGGTGAGCTACTATGTTATTGTCTCTCCATTTTTTTTTTAATCTTTTTCATGCATTAAAAGCAATTTCCTCTGCAATGCTGCCTTTGATTTTGACATTAGTTAAGATGTAGCTTTTCATGTGGCTTATCATTAGGATGGTTACCCATGCCATAGAGGTGTTGACTGCTGGAAGTCATCAAGCTGATACTCTTTTGCATGAAGAGCGTGATAACCTGGGGGGAATTAGCATGGAGGAGCTCCATCGACTTGTTTATGCTCAAGTTCTATCTTCTCATCCATTAACTTGGCAAGTAAGTGTGAATTTCTTCGGAGTCTACCCAATAGTCTATTCTTAAGTTGGTAAGTTGTTTTAGAAGAGTCAAAACTATAGTCATTAATACATGTGCGCATGCCTAATTTCTTTGTTTATCTAGGGGATGCCTTGTGTCTGGATATTCGTCAGCATGCCTAATTTTTTTTTGTATTATTTTTTCATCTATTTCCACCTGTTCAATACTTGTTTCTTTTTTTATTCTATACATTTGCAGCAATGATATATTTTATTTTATTTTATTTTGCATAACTTAACCTTTTGTCCCTGTGTTGCTACAGATAGCTCCAATTTATTTGACATCATGCATTAAGCAAGGCATGGGTTTGCTGGAGATGTTATTGTATAAGCAACCTGTTGATCATAATCAATTGCTGCTTAAGGTGATTGACTCATCTTTCTCTTCCAGCCTTACTCTTCTCAGCCTTATTCTTCTGTTGCAATTGTGTGTGGTCTTATGTTCATCCAATCATCTTGTATTTGAAGTCATTTCTATTATTGATGGAAGTACCATGTTTTCATCTTATGCAGAACTTAGAGATCTGCCGCCTATATGAACTTGACAGTGTTAGTTCAAACATTATGAAGGTACCTGCATGTAATTTTGGAATGCATCATTTGCTATGTTGATGTACTCTACTTTTTAACTATTATTGTGAATTTGAGGAAATTCTGGTCTTCCTCCCCCTGAAAGAATATTCATTAGAGTGGCAAGATCTATATATATATGTATGTATGTATGTATTTTTTTTTTTTTTTCTGGAAATTTTGGTGTTAATGTTTAGATTGCCGGAATGTACAACTGGAAGCATGGTAAGAAAGGTTCTGGAGTTTACTGGCTTCAGCAAGCTCGGGATGAGGCTCGACTTAACAGGATTGCTCAGCAGATGTTTGATTCTGTTGGAAGGTCCATCTCTGATGAAAGCTTCAGGGTAAATATCATATATTCGTTGAATAAATATTGGAGATTGGTCTTGGGATTTATTTTTTCTTCTAATTTTTTTTCTGTAATCCATGCATTGTCAATGCAGCAATGGGAAGGTTTAATTCAATTGTTGGGCTCTGAACCTAAGACTGCTGGCGGTCTTGAATTTCTGCACAAGTATGATTTTTGTCATCATTGTACCTTCTTGACTATGTGTCTGATTATTGTTAACAATGTTTGTTGAATCACTTAGATTGGTTCTAACCTATTGTGTACAGCTATAGGGATTTCAAGAAATCTCTTCTGCAGATTCGTGATGGGAAAACTACTGATGCTGCTCGCCAAGCTGTAGAGTCACTTATTTCGGTATGTGCAATGGACTCCTTTACCATGGAAATGCTGTAGCTGCCATCATCAACTAAAATTTCAAATTATTTAGACTAGGAGTTTGTCATGGATTGGGCTTCTTTTGAAATGAGCCTCTTCGAACAGACTTATAAATACTTGAGTCTATAGTCCGTACAAATGACCCCTGTGGCTCTGTATTGGGTAGAACATTTATTGGGTTTGCTGTTATAATGTTTCTTTCTCTCTTCTCTATTTGACAACAGTTCAGATTTGCAGCTATCGTGTAACTTTTTATCTGTGTCAGCTCTGATAAATTTCCTTTTTAATTACACTGCAGCTTATGAAGAATCCGTGTACACCTCAACGCTTTTGGCTGCCTCTTCTGCATGATTCGGTGAGCTATTTCTATTTATATTGTTCTGGATAAATCTCTTAAGGATAGAAAAGTTAAGCTCTTCTAAGTGCTAGTCATATAACTGGTGCTTTTTTGTTCTAATTTTTAATGGTTTGTGGGGGAAGACTGCATTCTTTTCCCTCCGTTATTGTGCTTGATAGTTCATTTCATTTGTCTTCCTGCATTACTCGACATCATGCTTCAGGTTTATCACTGCCAGCAGAATTGTGAATTACTCTGCACTATCATGTTTTGTGTTTAGAATTTTATGAACACACATGCTTGCTACTTGCCTATTCATAAATGCTTTTGTGCAGTTGAAACTGCTTAATTGGGAGGAGAGACCCCTGCTAAATGTCCTGCAGACAAATCTTTTGTTGAATAAACTACAAGAATTATCAATAGCAAGGTTACGACCGGACTTCATTGAAGCTGACTTGCCACCCCATGCATTGAGTTCTGTAAGACTAGCACTTGCTACAAATCTTGGACGGACTACCTTAGAGGAACAGTGATGCCGGGATTTTTGTCTGAAGTTATTTATTCTTGGTAATTTTGGAAGCAGTCTTTCTTTCTCATGCCTTTACAATAGCAGAGTTATTAATGAAGATGAGAGTTTGCCTTTATCATCTTTTATTAAGAAAATGTGGGGAAATCATTAATCTCTCTACTTTCTCTGTTTCGTCTTCTAATGTAAGTGCGTGCGAATGCACGTCATTGTATAACATATCAGTAACCGTCAACAGAATGGCCCCGCCACTGCAGTTGGTTCTTGACCTCTACTTTGTGAAGGCTATTGATGTTGAAATGAAAATGATGCAAGATTACATGATCTGTTCATAGCCTGTATCCATAGCTTCTTCTTTTACCACATTGTTTGCTGATTGTCTAAGCCCACCAAATATTTCAGCTTTTAGGTGAGTAAAGCATTTTTATTGGAATTGAATTGGTGGTGGGAACTTAGGTTAATAGGTTGTGGTTGTTGATGCTTTTGCATTATAATAGTCATTATTACTTGATGGACTGTTGGGGAGTATATCAGTGCTCGCAATTGTAAGCACAGAAAAATGGTTGGAAATTATTATTTCGTCCTTTAGTAATTTAGCATAGTTGGTATGTACATAAGGTTCTGCTCCTGTCTGCAAGAAAGTACTGCTATAAAGCTGTTGAAAATGTTTTCCCCTAACTGATCGAAGTGTCATCTTTTGTTTTAAAATATTATGGAGGCCAATTCAAACTAGAGGTTGAGCTGCAGAGACGAGCAAGTGGTCTCAATGTTGCAAGTCTGAGTCTGCACTCTTGAGAAACATGGGGTTCAAATTGCCTTGGGGCAGGGCATCAAATGGGGAGAATTAGTGAAATTAATAAGACCTGTATTAGAAACATCAATGTATTCGCATAGAGAGGGGTTATTTGCACCTTTAAAATTTATTGTGAACACTTAATTGGCTTACACCCTTGTCCAATAAGTTTTCAAAAATAATTTTTATTTTGTTGACTCTTTCAAATGCCAAAATTATTCTTCATTAAGATCATTTTATTAACTAATTATTCTCTCTTTGCACAATAAGAACCGTAGCTCTGTAATGAGAGCACCAAACAACAATGAATAAAATAATCGCTGTGGAAAAAAAAGATAACATCGCTTTCAACATCGTCGGATTGTGTAATATTGAGAGTCGTAGTTTATTGTGTGAGGGACGGGAATGGAGTAGAGATGCCTAAAATGTGAGTTTTGGATCAGGACTGTTTGTGCAATACTCATCGGTTAACATTCGCCTCATGAAATGTTAATTTATTTTCTTGCTTTCCATTTTCCCCACAAAATTCCAATTTTTTTTTCCATTTTACAATTAATTTTATATCAATATATTTACAGGAGAATTGCAAAGTAGTGGCAGACGATGACATTGAATCTGAAAAGATGATTAAAAAAATAATAATAAATAAAAAAAGCAAGAAGATGAAATTTTTTTCAGCTGCCCAATATTATAATTATAATATATAAATTAATCATAAAGAGAAAAATGTTTGAGATTATTAACATGGTCTTCCATTATCTTTATACAATCAAGCAAGGGAATCCAATGGAAAAGGTGATCGGCTACCCGATCGACAAAAAGCAACCTTGCCTTCCAAGTTCTACACAACAGCCTGTTACAAATGGGTCACAAGCAAAACAAAAGAACACCAAATGGGCTATTAAAATATCTAACAACAACCCCAACTTTGGCTCCCATGAAGAAAATTACTGTGATGATGGTAGCTTCGATCTTTTACAAGGATGCAAACAACAATAAAATGCAATCAACAATAACTTATGATACATACTATAACAAATTACATGTATACTTCGTCTGATAAAAAAAAAAAACCTACTACAAAAGAACTTATAACCAAAATAATAATAATAAAAATGACTGAAAATAATAAATAAAAGAACAAAGAACCTCGGCGACAAAAGGAAAATGAAACTAATTGGAGTAGAGAATAAACAAAAATATCTCCATAAGCATATAATGATGTAACAAATATCAAATATCCACACACCTTGTCTCTCAGCCGCATGCCCTTCCAATCTCCTCTTACTCTCAACTTGCGATCTTTGAGAGTATTTGCCGGGTTTGACCAAGACAGATCCAATTTACTATACAAAATTAATTGATTGCACCAGTCTGTCGGCACCACCTTTTTAAATACAAGTAGAGCAACAATAATCTTCTGCGCAGCAATTTCTACGCTGCCAACGGCTTCCCTCTATGAACCATGCCCCAAGTATCTACAGCTTCTTCGGTAGATTGTAAGTTTTCTTAAGAAATCTTGTAGCTGCTTCATCATTCCGGTAACACAAAACACGTAGAAGTGTGTTAGGTTCGGTAGGATTCCACTGCCCAGATGTTGGAGGTAATGGAAGTCTGGACCTGGCAGAAGAGCCATACGTCTCCAAGGTAACACGTCTGAACCGCTCAATGAGGCTCTCTGTATCAGTCCGAAAGAGGGGAAGGACACCTCTTGCTGTAGCTGAAAACTTATCGATCAACTCTATTGGCAAGCCATCACCATTTGCCCAGAATAAATCTTTAAGGGATTTAAAATCATCCTCTATTATTTGGGAGTCCTGCCGGGTGAAAGCACGAGAGGGGCCTCCAGCGAGCAAAACCAGTAAAAACCCATCGAATGAAGCTTTCATTATATCCGTAATGATCCGTGTACGAACTCTTTCATGCACGGTGTCTGAGATGATCAGCAAATTGCGCTCAAGCTCCTGAAGTAAAGGCTCAATCCTAGAGGAAGACGGCTCCCCAACATACAAGCCATCCCATAAAACATGACTCAGATCATGGAAAACAATTTTGTAAGCCACTGCCTCAGAGAGTTGTTGAACTCCTTCCACACAAGCAGCTGGCGTGAGTTCAAACTTCTTCCCCAGACCATTTGAAAAGTCTTCTGCATGAGCAGATTCGCAATTCCTCAAATGAGTAATTACCCTCTTCTCCAAAACATCCAATTCACTTTTGATTCGGTGAAAACTGTTTATACGAATACAAAGCTGAGGTACCCTAAAGGAAATTTCCCCGTTCATTGTGGCAACCTGAGAATTCTTCTTTTGAGAATTGGGAGACTTTTCTTTCTTCTTCCACACTCCTTGAAACTTTGATCCTGTAGTACATCTGGTCAGTGCTGGCATAGTAGGAACATATGTGTTCCGAGATCCTATAAAACAAAACAAAGGATAGCACTTATTAAACAGCATGGAAACCTAAAACATGGTAAAGATCAGCTGTTAAGTCTTTCAACAATTACCACAGCCAGATTTTGCCTTAGTAACATAGTACTGAAGACATCTGTCAAGGCCAGCCATCAAGTCAGGTAGCAATGCTGGGTGCATCGGAATTGGCAGCTGAAAAAATGCATCTAAAGTTTCATCAATAATTCGCAGAACTTCAACAGCAGATGAAGCAAATCCTTCTTGGTTTTGTTGTGGGTTCCAATCCTATAATATGCAGAAAACAGATGAGATCAAGGAAACTCAGAAAAGTATCCTGGCAGAAGCAGCAAAACAATAAATTGTAGGAAATAACCCTAAAGGAATGGAGCAACAAACAATCATTAGGAAGCAAGATTGTGCAAAGCATTTGAATTGGCAATTATAAGTGCATCTATTTTAAAATGTGACATAGAAGATGGCTTCAGATACTTGTTCCATTATGCTATGTGGTTGAAATCATTAAAACTTAACATATTACGATTTTTTAACCCACCAACTCCATCCAATAATGATAAAATTTCTACATACCTACAAATCTCTTGCCTTTCTATGTTCACCTAGTTTTAGACTGAAGAAGTCTGTCAGACACTACGACCTTGGTAGTTATGAAACTCATGGGATACAAATATTCCAGGCAGGTGGCCCCAAGGGTTATGACACATAATATTCTTCATAATCATAAAGATAATGCTAATTTACTGCACGCACCTCTTGTTGCAAGTTCCTGTCAACCCATTCCTTCAATCTGTCTATTCTTGTCTTGAGCCACATTTTCACCAGATTTGCAATAGCACCTTCGGCCTCATAGGGAGGCATCTCACGGATTATTGCCTTCCCACCATCATCACTGTCCACTGAATCCTCCACTGCAATCTGCACAAGATCTTTCTCCAATTTATCTGCAGCTCTCAATACTTGAACTGCATCTGGTGTTAACTCCACTATGCTCGATATAAATTGCTTTATCTCATTCCCATAGCAAGCATGAAGGGTGGCCACAGCAACTCCTGCTGCCAAAGGATGCCATCTCTTTAGTATTGGACTGAATACCCGCCTCTCTTTAATGGCCAGCTCACCAACATCCTTTGCGAGGATAGCAAGTACAGGAAGAGGATTGGGCTGGTTTTTAGATGCTCTTCTGCTTGAGTCTGCTTTCTCCATTCTCTATAAGAGAAACCAAACACGTCTAAAATCATTATTCAATCCCAAAAAATATGAATACTAAGAAATAAAAATGTTATCCATGTGATTATTCTCAAGTGTGCAATCTTTTAGGCCAGATCTTGGAATGCTCTTTAACTAAAGGAAGAGTTTTGATCTAAGCAATATTGATGTTTCTAAATTGAACTAGCTCGGAGTAGAATTAAGTTAAAATTGTTGACCTGGTGCCAGCTGTGCCCACCCTAATTGACCTGCAGCAAACGTTTTGGCATTCACGCATCTTGCACACATAAAATATTGTGGATGTAGACATGTTAAAAAGGAAAAAAAATAGAGAGAAAACTGAGCCTCTCTCAGTCCAATTAAGTCTATACACCAATATCATCACCTAAAGCATCATTTTCATAGGGATCTCCTATGAAAATAACATATTGACAAATTTTGGACATGAAAATGAAAACTAATAAAAATTGTCTCATTTTCTAAAAACCTCATTTTCCAAAGAATGTTAACTAGAATCCATTGCCTTGCTGCACTACGAGACCCATCTTGTTTATATGAATCAAAATTCAGTACTTTACGCACAAAAAATAGATGGAGGGCACAGTCATACTGTATAAGTACTGGATTCACAAAATCTAAAGTGTAGCATGTTTGATCACTTTTCAGTAGAGAAGCCTGTGTCCGCTACAGAAGAAAACAAAGACTTACCTGAGCAAAAGCTGTTCTTAGTGATGATCTGATGTAGGTTTCAACCCTGCTTCGGGGCACATCGACTTCACCTTTCCTCCTTCTGCGATACTCATTAGATATATCCTCCGTTAAAATTTTTGCTGATGATACTCCCAGAGAAACAATGCCGTCCATGGTTTCAAGGTTTCCATCATCAAATGTGTCATGGTATGCAAGAAGCCTCTTCTCTGCCCAACTCATAATTGAAGTCAGCGTAGAGCTCAAAATCTTGGCATACTCTGGATCCTTTGTTGCCTTTGCATCTTTTGCAACTTCCGCTAGCTGATTATCAGCTGCATAAAGTAGGTCTGTATCAGCTTGACCAGTTGCAACAAAACGGTGAAATAAAACCCATGTAAAGCACATATTGTGGAGCATCTGATTCATTCCAAGAATTACCCAAGTCTTCTTTATTTGTTCCATAAGCTCATCAACTTCCTCAATGATAGATGTCTCATAACTAGAATCAAAACAGGCTTCTAAAAGCATTTCATAAAGTCTGAGATTAAACGGGAACCCATCAGCCCAATGGCACGGCTCATTCAGAGACCCATCAGATCTTGAAGCAAGTGATATGACAGTGCTACGAAGAACTTGCATCGACTCATTGTTTCTCCCAGTTTCAATGGGCCGGTCCAAGGCGGCGCTAATGATTTGTCTCAACCGTTGTGCAGCAATATTTGACTTATCAAGTGGCACACGAGGATGCAAAAGGAGTCCAGCTTCAAGAAGTTTCAGTGTTCTCTTCTGCCATGCATCGTATTCTTGTTGATCAGTAAAATCTGAATACTTGAGCTGCTGTAACAGCTCTAGGGGAAGCACTGTTGACTCAATTTTCCTTCCAACCTGTAACCAACACATCAAAGGAAGCCAATTTTTTAATATGCCAAAATAATCAATCCTTGAATGGCTATGAATTCCAGCTTAAATTTATATGGTAGTTTGAGTTGTATAATTAAGAACAAGTGAAGACAAGCCAAAAGCAAACAAAGTCACATTTTGACAAGCATTATATACAAATAAGGAATCAGCTAACTAAGCCCCTAATTTAAAACAAACGAATAAATTTTAGTAATTATGCATTTCAACAAAATCAAGATCCATTTTGATCAGATCAAAAGCTGCAAAGTTTTAAAAAATAACGAATCAATAATCTCAATTTTATCTCTGTTCATAGCAAAACGACCAGAGCTACGAGGCAAAAAAAAAAAAACCGACAAAATAAAAATGGAAGCAGATCAAAGAAAATTAAAAATATAAATTAAGCTGACCTGGGCAGCAGATATCCTCAAGAGAGCTCGCCGCACTCTTGAATCAACGGTCTCAGAAACTCCCATTTGAGTCCTCATTAACTCACCAACAGTCAGTGCCTTCTTGGACTTTCCCTGGCCCGAGCCGGGACCCGACCCGGGGCTCTTCTTGGAGCCCGAACCCGGAGACTTCAAGCCGAGCGCCTTCTTCATTTTACTAGCGGCAGCGGAGGTCAGCGAGCGCTGGAGCGTCGGCGAGTTGTGACTCGGGGAGCTGAGGTTGTGGTGAGTTGGAGAGTCGGAGGAGGAGTTGCTGTTGGGGATGAAGGAGAGAGGCTTACCAGTGGAGGTGCGGCAGGCCGCAACGAAGATCTCGTAGGCAGTGAGTCGGAGGTCGGAATCGGAGAGCTGAGTGAGTTGACCGAAAGGCGAGGGGAGATCGACGGCGGCTCTCGGAGGCATTGTCAGCTGCGGCGGAGACGGTGGCGGCGGCGTGGACTCTCGCTTAGAGTGGCCAAGCGAAAGGTCTCTGAAGAGGTGAGCCATTCTGTCGTTTGGTTTCTGAAAATTTCACCGCCCAACCTACTTTAATGTCAAAACTTCTGTGACTGTGATCGACCAGCTGAGGATCTGTTTGCTTTTTTTTTTTTTTCAAATTTTATTTTGCTTTTTGTCTATTTGTTTGTTTGTTTTTTTTCACTTTTTAGTTGGATTTCTGGTGTGAACGTGTCAAAATGCGTGAATTAATTTTTATTTATTATTATTATTTTTAAAATGTGTGTAAATTGATTACTTTCTCATTTGTTTGTTATTCTTACCGTTGGCTTGCCTTCTGCTGTCTTGCTGAATTTTTTTATAATTTCTTTCTCAATAATAAAAGGAGGGAAATAATAATAACTATGAGAGATAATTAAGTGCAACGTTGCTTTTGTTTATATTATCAATTCTATTTACTAGACATTATGTAATTACGTTGAATATATAAAAGAGGGTCATGTCCAATCAAATTTTTTTTTCTTTTAGTTAATTTATAAAATCAACATTTTTCACCATAGACTACATAATTATGCAAGAAATATCATAAAAATAGTTGACAATTACTATTTGCTTGATTAATAATTATAAAATAAGCGTAAAAGTAAGTTTTCGTCGTTAATTTACAACATCAATTTCTTTTACGAATGATACATTTATGATCACGTGTATAAAAATAAGGTCAAAATATATTTATTTCATTAATTATTATAAAATAAAAAATAATAATTTCTTATACAATAAGTGCAGTTACATTGAGGGCTTTTAGAATAAGAAAATAATAAATATAAGTTTTCAAAAGAAAAGGTCAATTTTGTTGGATGGATGAAAGAAAGAAAATATTTGAGAGATAAAATTACTTTGAACCCATCAAAGCAGCTACTAACCGTATAAAGATCTAAAGAAGGCGCGTGAGCCGTGAAAGGTGAAACCCGCCAGGGCCGCCACACGAACCGAGTCGTGGTGTTTATTTTGGAGAATTAAAAAGAAAAATAAAAGTGAGAAAGAGAGCTGGAATTGGAAGGCAAAAGGTTGGATACGGCGTGTAGGATCCTTGATTGGAGGCCACTGATGGGGACCATATGCATCGATTAAAGAATTATTTTCATACAAATTCTTGATGCAACAATTAAAAAATAAAATAAAAAAACAAGTGAGTGACGGTGGCAGAAAAATCTTGGTTGTCAATTTTGTATTGGAGCTGGCTAAGTTACAGATTCTGTAACATACAGATCCAACTTAGCCAGCTCCTGATTGGTTAGCTAGCTACCAAACAAAAACAATTGCACGCTTTTTCTCCATATGCAGGACAGGTGTGGTGCATGCATTGGGTGCGTATGTTACAGAATCTGTAAGGTAGACAGGTCCGTATTGTATTACGACTACTGGGGCCAGGGCCTATGATGATGACAGGCAACCCGAACCCAATTAATTTAGTAAACAAATAAAACCTATCATTTGCCTTCAAGTTCAAGACAAATGAACAAATTTTTTAGTTGCAGTTGATATTAACTTTTGCGTGGTAATTTACGATTTGACTTTTATTGGCTGCCTAGTTAATGCTGCTGCTCTCGCAATATTTGAGTTCATCACGGAGACTTCGTTCCTTCTTTAGTTATATAATAATTAAGTAGCGACCGTCTTTATCCTTGTGAAAAATGAGTAGAGCAGATGTCATATATAATGTCCATCAAATATATTGACGCATTATACTAAATTTTTAACGTATTTTTTAAGTTTTTATTACATATCTCAAGTATTTTATTTTTGTGCCAATTTTTTGTCACACGTCTCAAATTTTAAGAGACTTTGAGAAATGAAAACATAACCTGAGACATACAATAGAAAATATGAAAATACGATGGAAAACTTAACTGTGATGTATTGATAGAGCCAACTTATAAATTGTAGTTTTGCCCCTACATGAACGTTGTTACTATATCCGAACCAAGCTCCCTCCCAACAATGATTTTCTTTACATGGTGCAAAAGGAAAGTCAGTGCATGGGGTGGTGACTGACGAAAAGTGACATTTCATTCCAATTCATTAGCAAGGGACGGCAAATGAAACAAAACGGGAATCTCCAGGTCCCATTTCCTCTTATTGTCATTGAACTGTTCAGGCATACCGAGGTGCACTACTTTCCCAGTGTACGAGCTGCTAGCCTGACGACACTCATCAAATAAAATTTAATTTGGTTGGTGTCTTGTTGTTGCTAAATTTATAAGCTCGTTGCATGATATATAATTTCAAATAATGGTTTAAACAGTCAAAAAAGAAAGGTGCTTTTGGGCTTTTATTACCATTTAAGATTCAGTTACGAATTCTAGATACATATATTTATATTATAATATAAAGGTTTATCAATCATAGCTCGAATATATTTTTCCATTACCTGGGTTTTGGAAGAAATTTACTTTTATTTCATATTCTATGCAAACCGGGGAAAAAAAAAGGGAGGGGGGGGGGGGGGGGGGGCGCCTAACGGGGCTCAATGGTCCACCAAGCCCAGCGGCGTGCTTTCGGGCAAATGATTATCAGTGTCTTCAGGTGGGAGGAAGCCAAAAGGGTTAACAAATGTTATGATTACAAAATTACAATAGGTAAGTAAACGAGAAGTTTCTGTGGAATTGAGAGTCATCAATGGCCATCAACCCCTTATGATGAGGTCGTATATTGATCCTACCATTTGCATTGAGAAACAAGCTTCTGAAAAAAGCCAACTAAAGCACTTTTTGCTGATAAAATTCTGAGGCCGGTGATAGCAAATTACATTTTTTGTAATGTTGTTTGCGTTAATGTGTACACAGTTCTGTTGCTTCTGTTAACTGCTCGGACATTATTAATCCGTAACCCGCCTTAATTCTGAGCAGAACTTTCTTCAATTCAGTTCGTTGCAGTGATTCGGAACACTAGCAATTAAAGAGTAACAAAGAAGTAAAGAACCTTTATTGGGATGCAACCACAACGCATTATTGTCATCATTATTATTTTTAAATAGTGATCATGCAGACAGTTGTTATTGTTCTTGGATGATTGTATAGCCAGCTGACTCATGGTTTCTAGATGAATTGCTGCATTAAAAGACAAGAACCTCACATGGGGTTTAGTCATGCAACATCCCAATTACACAATACAAAATTACAAAGAACGCTAGTCTAAATAAAATACATTATCTAACGTTCGTCCATACTCATGACTTGGTAATATTTAATGTGCTTCAAAAGTTTTTGTATTTTTACGTGCGACAACTGTTTAAGTAAATGGGCACATGTAATAAGTTGTGTGCATAAGTTAGAGTCCCAATCATTATTGGGACTTGACTCCCTTATAATGAGAATTTATTTGACTTTCTGCTTTGAGATAAATTAGATTTTTCTCTAATATTAAGTGAAGGTTGTTATTGGGATTGTGTCATACTAGAATCATGAAGAAAAGTCTCAATTGCTATATGGTTGTAAATATCAACAGAGTTCTGATTGTAATATATTAATATTTCCAAAAATAAAAATAAATGAGCGCATGTGAAGACAGCAGTAACATGGTGCTTAAACGTCATACAAATCATGATCTTGTAACTTAAAATGTCTTGATATTATATATGTGAATTTTAGAAATGGTAGAGCTTTAAAGACACAATTGACAATACAGACAAAATATAGTTTCTGGCGCTTTTTTTTTCTTTTTTTGGGTTGTATTGTTACATCTAAAAATAAATTATGATTTGAAATTTGGTGATAATCTAAATATATACTTTTATGACGCAAATCTTATTAAATAATAAGGTTGATTCACACATATTGTAGTACACCTATAAATATGTCAAGTAATAACGAAATTAAGACGAAATCTACTCTATATAAAGAAAATTATCCCCGTAGAGGCTTGAACTCACGCCTTTTATAATGCACCTAAAAAATCTCTCAAGTAATTAAAAAAAAATTAAGAAGAAATTTACATTGCCCATAAAGAAACTTGAACCGACGCCCTAAGTGTTTGTGGCTGTTCTCACCATTAGATCTTTAGTCCAATGACTAAAAAATTCTTAGTTACGTTCTCAATTTTTGAATATTACAAATAACAGAGAGTGTATTTGACATCAAACATGGTGTAACCGAACACAACTGAATTAGCCCAAAATGTAATAACCCTCTACAAAATTATGAATTGAAAGATATTCGTTTCCTAATTATGTAATAACTAACGTAGCCGGACCCTTTTCGTAATTATGTTTGAAAGATATTTGTTTCCTAATTTAGAAATAGAACCTCCCGGCAAAAATTTATTCCCATAACTGACTTTGAGTGGGAAGTAGAAGAAAGCAAAGTACAAAGCGCACGCAAACTCACAAGGCAAGCATTTCTTCAAACCGAAGTATTTCCCACACGAAACGTCTAATCACACAGTCCCCCGGTTTCTCCATCCAGCTTTTCCCGATAATCATTTTAACAAACAGCTTCAATACACAAAGATTAGGAAGAAAAAGAGGGGGAAAAATCGTTATGTCAACGCTAGGCGATGATGAATTAAGCTTAATCCTTAACCGGATCAACGATTCGAACGACAGAAACTCGTTCTCTCTTGTTTGCAAGCGATGGCTACGAGTTGAGGGTCAAACCCGTTTGTCTATTCGGGTCATTGAACCTGATTCTCTGCATAATTTTCTACCCAGATTCCCAAATTTACGCTCATTTGAATCAACGAGGTTTCTCAGCAACGCCCATCTCCAATTTGTGGCGAAAACATGTCCTAAAATTCAGATTTTTAATGTTAATCTCAAAGAAACACGTCAAGTTTTTGATGAGTTTAGTAATTTGTCTGATTCTGATGATGTTGGTGATGAAGGTTTTTGTGCTATAGCAAATGGGTGTCCAAATTTACGTAAAGTCTCATTGAGAAGGAGAAAGAGTGCTGGCAACGTTGGGGTTATTTCGATTGTTAATAAATCAGCTCAAAGTTTGACAAATTTGGACTTAGGGAGGTGTAGTTTGATTAGTGATCAAGCTTTGGCAGCCATTGGGACGCTGAGGACAATTCGGGTTCTGAATTTGGATAGCTGTTCATTGATTACAGATCAAGGTTTGGCGTTTTTGGCAAATGGGCATTGCTCTAAATCTTTGAAGAAGTTGGTTTTGACAGAATGTGATAGAGTTACTGATTTTGGGGTGTCTCTTTTGAAGCAAATGAGTTGTTTAGAGGACCTGAATTTAGCTGAATGTGGGCCAAAAGTGACTGATGTTGGTGGGACTTCTATAGCTTCGATGAAGACACTTGAAAGGTTGAATTTTTCTTGGTTGATTAATGTAACGGATGTTACACTCATTGCAATTGCTAAGAACTGTACAAGATTGGCGGCAATCGATTTAACTGGGTGTGAGTTGATTACAGGGGCAGGGATTCGAGCTTTTTGCCACCATGAGTGCTTAGAAAGTCTAGTGTTAACTTCCTGTTATAATATTTGTTCGGATGATTTGGAAACTCTGCTTACTTGCCAGTCATTAAAGTGCATTGTGCTTGATAAAGGTTTGAAAATTTGGATGCCACTGGACTTGCAGGAAAACATAAGCAGGTTCTGCCAGCTAAACTGGAGATGATGGATTAATGGCCGATGTAAATTTCATTGTAATAAGGTTAGTGGAATCACGACTTGTACTCTGAGAGCAATTTTAATTAATACATCTGTTTAGTGTTTTCCTTTAATTTTAATGCATGGATCATATTATATTCAAGCAGATTTATATTCTGCCTGTGATCAAATGGGTGGTCAATGCATTCTTGCATGCACGGTGTTCTTAAACTTGATTTTCATGAATGATGATATTCCTTCTTTATTAGATTTTTAGATTGAGAGTATGGTCAAACGACATCTCTCAATGGTTTATTCATGAAGTGATGAAGACTTTTATTTGAAAGGTTTCTTAGGCTATGCAAATGATAGCTCTTAAAGACATGTTTTAGGTTATTCTAGGAAGTTATTAAGATTAAGAATGCAGCAATATGATTGCCGTCACATGCACTTAAAAGATTAATTCTTGGCTCTGCCTATGTTTGCTTTTTATTATAGTTTGTACTTGGAAGAATTCTGTTCTCTTATTTTCTTTCTTATGGCGCTTTTTGCTTCCCCTTGTCATCATTTTTCCTTTTTAAGCATGTTAAGACTCAATCAAACACTTCAAGAATGGTCAAATGTAGGTGCATATTCGGTAATGGGGGTCTATTCACTGATACTCTTCCTTCCTTCAACCCAGAAGAAGTTTCCAGGAGATTAGAAATTAATTTTGTAGGTTCAGTTACAAAGCTTGTCCATGGTATCCATGGAGTGATAAAATTTGTGCTGTTGACTAAGAGTTACCAATTTAATTGCTAAATATTGTAACTACTAAGCTTTCAGAACTTCACAAAAGTGTAATTCAATCAGTCATCATAGTTGTGTTTGATTTTAGTTGTCATGAAAATGTACATATTTAATTCTTTCTTCTGTAGGGTAGAAGGAGCTATATAGCGGGATGATAAGTGAGGCTGCGAGGAGACGGAATTGCAATATAATTTGATTATTGCTGCATTTGTTAATCAGTCAGTCAACGAAGCATGGATTTTGTTTTCAGAGAATGTCCGATTTTATTGTTCACAGACTCTCTACTTTTGAGCTGAACTTGTAACTGAGCTGTGTTACTATTATTGTTATTATTTTTTGGGACATTGCATTATAATTCGGAAACTCAGTAGAACTTGGAAGATTCAACTTCGTCCTTTTTGTTGATATTCTTTTGCCAGTTGCAATTTTAAAAATACTACCCGATAAAAGGGCGATGAAGTACTTTCAATCGATCGATTGGTGATCGATTGGTGAAGGCGACGACTTTCGCTGACACTGGTTCTTTGTCTTTCTTTCTGCTCGGAAACTCAAGGGTTTTAGCTTTCGCGTCTTGTCCGTAATCAAAAAATCGAAAATCCATCTGGTAATATTCCGTTTAATTATTGAATATGGTAGCTTGCTCCTCATTTTCTGTGAAGCATAATGCCGAGAAGTGTTGGTCACGCCGGGAATAAATAAGCTATTTGACTGAGAGGGAGACTGTGAGAGTGAGAGACTTGAATGATTTGTCATATTATAAGATAAGTGAAGCGAAGTAGCTCAGTTCATGGGTTTTGGCTTTTCAAATAGCTGGGGCATTTCCCCACTGCAATAGCCTGCATTATTGTTTAAAGAAATTTATTTTATTTAATTTTGAAAAATCCGGTAATTTGTTGTGTTTCTTTTCTTACACGCAATCTGCATCCTTGCGGCCCAGGTAAGTAGCAATCTTCAGTCAAGTGCTTTCGCATCAAAATAAACAACGGCAACATATCCAAATCCAATTCCAATGCCACTACGAAATAGGTGCTTTCTCTTGCTTCGCAATTTCTTCATATTCAATTTAGTAATGTTACTAGTTTTGCTTTCCCTTTACTTGAAACTTAACCATTGAGAGAAAGAAAGAGCAACACTTGCGGAAGGAAAGGGTGGATTCTGCTGGGTCTGTGTAGAATGTCTCAATCATATAAGAATCGTTATTTTTTTAAAAGTATTTTAATTGAAAAAATAGCTATGAGTTTCTTTGTTTCTGTGACCATCTTTTCATGTTAGCTTTTAACACTTGAAATGTTAGCTTCCTAATGAGAAAGAGGCTGTTTATCGAGCACTTGATAAAAGCCCTCGTGTCATTCAAGTAGAACACTTCTAAGCCACTTGACATACTTGTGCTTCTGTGGTGATATAAATGTGATTGCAGGCTCAATTTAGATGACCTCTAATACTGAAATCTTGATGGTTTTAGAAAAAGAATTTGAGGTACTTGTTAATTGATTGAAGGGAGATGTAGATATTATAATTCTACCTTCTACTACAATCAGTTGTTTGGTGAATCCTCACGTTAAAGAGTTTATGGGATTTAAGCAATTATATGAGGAATAGCCGACGAATGAGAACTTGATGTATCTCAGAGTTGGATATCGTTGTTCATAGATGCTTATCAATCTCAGCCTCTCAGAAAGGAAGCTCAATCACGAATTCTCAGGTACCAAAGTGGATGTTGAGCAAGGGTCGAGGTTAGGAGCCATGAACATATGACACATTTTTACTAGCGTTTGACAAGGATCAGAGGGCAGATGAGGCTGCATAATTGTGGAACATGGTTTTGCATACACATACTCGCTTTATCTAAAAGCCGTTGTTTTCGAGGATGATCTCTTTATATGATCATCATAACATGCCAGATAAGACTATTGAGGTAGTAAAAAATGGGGTACAATTTCACCTTACTCCTGTAATTACCTGTACAATCAATGTAGTGCTTTTTTCTTAACTGGAAAATAAATTTGGGAGCCTTTCTTGCACAAGAATCATATCTTTGGGGCCTTCAGTTTTAAATTTTCTTGGTATTTAATTTAGGTGTTTGTAGACCTGGAGGAGCTCTGGTGTTAGACCAGACGAAGATACTGTCAGGAGAATTGGAAGTGCCTTTCAGAGAGTAGGTCAAGATGACAAGCAGAAGCTGGTTCTTAAAAAGTCTCTCTCTAAATGGAGATACATGATACATTCACCGTAAAGGCGAACGAGTGCGAGTGAGAAGTGTTGCTCGGTCTCCATTCTCCAATGATGTTAAACGAAGAGATCACGCCATGCCCTCATTAGGAGTTTAGGATTCATGAGAGAACCAGGAAACATTTGGACTTCTTAAGTATCATCGACAAGGCATCCAACACCATTCCCATATAAATATAAAGCAGAAGGCAAAGGATAATTAAGGGATTTTAGCATAGATCTAGACCGTTGATTGCCAATCGAGAACACTGGGCGAAATCCTTGAGACAATAAACGGTCTGGATGAGATTGAACGAGGTGGAAATAGGTATTTGGCTAGTAATAGATATCCCACATTGGTAAAAAGTAGCTATGGCTCGAGTGGAGATTGGCTATAAAAGCAGGGCTGAAAATACTTTTAAAGCATCTTTGCGCTTGGGGCAATGACGCAGCTAGTGAGGTTCTAACCGAGGCGCGTCTATTGCTGGTTGAAAACTATTTCCAAACCCCCTCGTAGGCCTGGGTTCAGCCCTGGCCTTCGAGAATTTCTGGAAGGGCTCCCTCCGGGGTAAAGCCCTACAATTCTTAGTTCTAAGTTTTATTTTTAAAATAAATAAAAATTGCCTATGAATGGCGCTAACAAACAGAAACTCGAAGCGTGACGGAAACCGGAGCCGACGGCTGCCGTTTCTGTGCCCTTGCTGGGCCCCCATTAAGGGGAAGTATAATTACATGAATTGTATTAAAAATATAAAATTCTTATTGTCACAAGTTTAAGGTTTTCAAATCTCGTCACACGTTTAAGCTATTGAGTTTTATAAATTTCGTACAAATAAAAAAACCAGGGACCAGAACTCAAGCTTCAAGCCCACAAGGAGTTTGTAACAATTTCAACCTCCTTAACTAATTGGAGGACACTGGCAAAATTTTATGCAAACAAATAAGTTTTGTGCGACGTCGGCTCACGTCCTGTACGGAAATCACGTGCGGGAATGCACATTCGTTTGCCCGAGTACATAAGATAGGCGCTGGAGGTTAGTTGGCTTGCGATCCACAGATTAGATAGATTTCGTCACTTGCGGCTGCAAGAAAGACAAGGAAAAAAAGGCGCAAAAATATGGGGTCACATTCGTCGACGAGGGCAGTAGGTGCAATTCTTCACAGAATCTCAAACGGAGTCTCCTCGAAGTGGTCACCCAATTCATTTGCACTCTCAAAACACGGCCTGCTTAGTAGGAACCTTTTTTCGTCAGCATTATCAATATCGTCACGGATTCCCCTATACGAAGTTAAGCACTGTAATTTTCAAGTGAGGACTATACGGACATTCGCTCCTGTTTGTATGGGCAGGCGTTCTAGCAAAATTGCTGGCCGAAAGGTCTGTCTTTTACACTCTTCGTCTCTCTCTGAACTTGTGCTCTTCTTTGCAAAATTGCTTGTAATTATTTTTCTCTTACTGGGTTACTTGTTTTCCATGGCTTTATTGGCTTATGATTTGTATGTTCACTTGAAGGCCACATGTTTGATGAAGTGCCCGAGTGAAATTCTTAAGATCACCTGCATTTGAAAAAGTTCCTTAGTTTCTTAATGTGGATGTTTTAGAAGTAACTTATCCTTGCGTAAGACATGTTTTATACTTTTTAGATTGTTAAATCTAGATTTGGGAAGACACTTTTCTCTTGTCTCTTACAGTAGTTTCTGAATTTGCTTTAATGCAGGGGGCTCAAGATGCAAAGAAAGCAAAACTGTATTCGAGGATAGGGAAGGAAGTCATATCTGCGTAAGTTAGTCTCTGAGCTACAATTAAAATTACATTACGGAATGTAGGAAGAACATTAATAGATTATTGTGCTTGTATTGGATTATGCAGTGTCAAGAAAGGTGGTCCAAATCCAACGTCAAATACTGTTCTAGCTGCTGTTCTTGAAAAAGCCAAGGAGCTTGATGTACCTAAAGATATTGTGGAGCGCAACATTAAGAGAGCTTCCGAGAAGGGACAAGAAGCTTTCATTGAGAAAGTATACGAGGTTGATTCTGATACCATTGACAATTTTTATCCAGACGTTGCTGCTATGGTTGATTGGTAGCTTTATTTGAGTTGTTAGTCTCTATATTTTTTCCCTGATTTTGATCCATAAGGTGGGTTTTTGTTGGCTCTTCTAATAAAGCGCTTCTACCATCTACAGGTTTATGGTTATGGTGGAGTTAGCATAGTAGTTGAGGTCCTTACAGATAAAATTACTCGATCTGTGGCAGCTGTAAGAGAGGTAGTGAAGGACTGTGGAGGGAAGATGGCAGATCCAGGATCTGTTATGTTCAAGTTTAGTCGTGCTCGAGTTGTAAATATAAAAGTCACAGATGCTGATAAAGATCAGCTACTTGACATTGCCTTGGATGCTGGTGCTGAGGATGTTATTGAACCTCCAGTAAATGAGGACGACACTGATGAAGATAGGGCAGAAAGGTAGCACTCCACTGTTTCTTTTTGCATTATATTATGTCTCCCTTCTATTTTTCTGATGCTTCAGCGTCATTTTCTGCTATTTGTAACTAATGTAAGATCTGTTACTTATTATGCTGCCAGTATTTTTGCCTCATCAACTGCAAAGTTACAATGGTGGGTGGTAATGGATAGTGATGCATTCAAGTACTAACAGGGTGCATCTTCAATACTGTAAAGGAATACATATTTAAAATTCTTATGTTACATACTTTGAAACTGATTGTGGGTTCTAAGTTCAAACTATTGTTGATCTTAATTATGAGGACATTGATGTATGCAATAGATGACCACCTAGAGTAGTGCAGACCGATTGGATGATTGTGTCTTGTAGAAGTGTTTTTGTGAGTTTAGGTCTTGAGCATGCAATAAAGCTTTCATCTATAGTTTTTTCTTCTACAAAGTTCTGGGTGTCCAGTAAAAGGATTACTCTTTCATTACTATAGAATAACTTGGGGTATATTACACAAAATGGGTGTGACCTGTGTGTGTATTAGTTCTACAGGTCTTCATTTCAAATTTGGTGCAAGTTATGTCTGCTGTTCGACCGTAGAATGTTCTAACCATTCATTGCGTTTCCTATTAGGTATTATAAGGTTGTAAGTACATCAGAGAATTACACAGATATAACAACAAAGCTGCGTGAGGCAGGAATACCTTTCGAAACTGATAATGGTTCAGAGTTGCTTCCAATAACAACAATTGAGGTATGTGTCTAGTGTTGATTTGATGATATCTTTTCTTTTTATCCTGTTGCTCATGAGTTTTTTTTTTTAATACGTGTCTAGTATTGATTTGATGATATCTTTTCTTTTTATTTGGTCACTCTTGAGTTGTTTTTTCTGTACATTTGAGGGATGCTCATTGCATATGATCTTAAAGGCATTTTCCTTATGTTGACTGATAATGGGACTGCTCATTGTGTATAGGACATTCACCAAAATGCTTTGACAACATGCTTTCTATAAAGATGAATCTGTAGCTGTTTTAAAATGACTGTTGTTTTGCTGTTTCTCCCACTTTCGAATTTTGAAGTGAAGTGGTCGTACTGTGCCTGCTGGGTTTCAGGTAGATGATGAGGCTATGGAATTGAACAAGGAACTTATCTCAAAGTTACTTGAACTCGACGATGTTGATGCTGTTTATACTGACCAGATATGGTTGAACTAGTATCTTTTGTCACCATCTCAACAATTGAATCGAGGTTTTGATGCTGCAGTCTTCTTATATCTTATTTTTGCTGAGCAGAGGCTTTAATTTAATTTAGCCATGCATACCAGCATATCAAATGGAAAGGTTGCCTTCTGTTGCTGGGATAAATAGGCCTTAGGCTCATAGCTTAACCCATTTTTGGTATTGAGGGGGATATAAATGGAGGTATGGTGTTTAATTCTTCGAGGGAGATAGCTCTTCTACCTCGTACTTCCGTTGAGTTTATTAATAGCTGAAAATACCCATTTGTGTCAGTGGCTTCAATAGAAGTGTAATATGCATGATTCTTGATGCCATTAGTCAAGTGTTATTGGCCCCAATTTTTGTGCAACCTTAAGTTTGTACTTTGGCTTCACATATTGGTCAAGCGGTAATGGTACTTTGATTGTCAAACCGTTAGGATAAAAATAGATAATAGTGATAACTCCCTTTCTTAGTTTTTATTTGAAACCACGCGATCGCATCGTCTTGCTGTGACACACGTGGTGTTGGACAACATGTTAAAACACCTTTAAATTATTAACCTACGACGCGCACACGTTTGGAAATAATTAACTAACATGTCATTCGTTTTTAAAAGCGTACGATTTGATGATGCGTTGTGGATAAAACGATCATCTACCCATGCAAACTGCATATGGGTTTCAAAACAGAGACAATTTCATATTATTTCTATCACTTTTTTTTGTTGGCTTGATAAGGAAAATACTTCGTTAAGAAATAGAGAGTAAACACATGATTTAAACTGGTAAACTATCCAGCCATACAATAGATTCAAGACCTTTTAAGGCTGACTTATCCAAGGTATGGGTATTAGCATTACAAGACCTGTGAGTGTAGTGAATTTGATTTCCTGGATATCTTTTTTTCTTTCTTTAATCTCTAATATCACCAGAAAGATCTCAGTTTTGCTACCCGTTCTGTTGTTTGCCAAGTGAACAGCCACTTGACAATGTGATTCAAAAGTGATAGTTGGTAGACCTGCACTTGTTGCCACCTGCATTCCCCATTCAATTGCTTTAGATTTTGCAAGGGAAACATCTCCATTGAAATTTGAGGATTTGATGGCTGCTGCTACAATGTCTCCCTCAGCATTTTTTATCACTACTCCTAAGCCAGCTCTATGATTCTCATTGTTAATGGCTGCATCCACATTTGCTTTGGACCAGTTGTTGTGAGGAGGATTCCATTGCTTTGGCTTCCCCACTTCTGCCCTCTCTATTTGTTGTTGCACAGGTCTCTTCGTTCTTCTAAATGCTTCTACAACAGCTTCAGCTTTGGCTGTTGGAATTAAAGGATCCAGCTTTTTGCCTTTGAATAGAAAGAGGTTCTTGCATACCATGTGGCTCACCAATAAACAATCTGAAGTTCAATTTCACCCTTACTCAGTTGCCTTGTTGTATTAAGTACCAAATCTAACACATTCCAGCCTGGAGTGGCTGGTGTCTCCAAAGCAGCTAAGGGAGAATGCTGTCAAATCTTTTGAGCAGCTTTACACTCAATCAGTGCATGAGTAATTGTTTCCACTCCCTCTTTACATCTGTGGCAGATTGGGTTTCACATCACTTCTCTTTTCCACAAATTATCTGCGGTTAGTAGTAAGTTTTTTGCAGTTCTCTGAATAAAGACCTTTATTTTCTTAGGGATTCCATTGTCTAAGATCCGGGCTTGAATTGCTTGGTGCATTAGGAAATTTTTTCTTTCAATGCTACCTAGTAACTACTCCTAAAAGAGTATCTCCCGAGCTTGTCATGATGCCAACAAAGTTCATCTGGTGATGATTTTCTTGGTAGGGAAATCTTCAATATAATATCAGCATCATCTTGCACAAAATGCTATTGAATTGTGTCTGTCTTCCACTTCCTTTCAGAATTTATTGAATCTGCCACTCTGCAGCTAGGGTTCTTGGTGATATTGGCTTAAAGGTAGTTGGCCACGGAAGCTAATTGCTTTTAAATACTTGCACATTTTCTCCAGAACTAATTCTCCACCTTGCACATTTTCTCCAGAAACAGTTCTGCACTTTTTTCCCTTTTTGGATGATTTGTCTAGCCCAAAGGATACTTCTTCATATGAAGGATGGATTAGTACCTGTCTTGGCATTGAGGAAGTTAACATGTTTGAAATATCTTGCTTTCAGAAATTTTGCCATTAATGATTTCGGATTTTGAATGATTCTCCAACTCTGCTAGCTACCAAAGCTTGGTTGAAGCTGGATATGTCCGTAAAACCCAAACCTTCTCTATGTTTGGCAAAACCGATTCTTTCCCATCTTGCCCGATGAATATTGTGCTTATCTTTTGTGGAGTCCCACCAAAACTTGTGCCGTTGCTTTTTGAATGTCCTCACATAGATTCAATGGAACTTTAAAAACACTTATTGCATATGTAGGAACAGCCGGAGCCATAGGCTTAGAAAAAAAAGTGGGCTCTTGGGCTTTAAGCCTAACCCACATGGTAAATTTACAGATATGGGCTAAAAAATATAAAGTCTGTATATATTGGGCCTAGTTAAGGGCTTTATGTAAAAGGCTAGGCTTGTCTTTATGCAAAAATCTCGGGCTTTGTAATATATAAATATAAAAAAATTTAAATAAAAAAAAAAACTAAAACTCAAAATCAAAAGTCAAAACAGGCAACCATATCTCCAACACTAAATTAAACAAGTGAAACGAAAGCACTGCAGCACAGCAATCGCCTACCACCAGCAGCCGACAGCCACACCCCCACTGTCTCACAGCCATTATCTCCACTGATCGTCATGAGCCCAGCACGCAAGTTAGAAAATCATTGCAGCAGGCAACAAGTAGCCATGTGAGTCGTGAGCCCAGCACACGACACAACAACGAACCTAACACAAGCAGGGCCTGCAGCACAACGCACGCATGGACACAGCAGCAACGAACCCACTCGAAGTCTCGAACTCACGTGATCTTTGAGGTACAAAAAAAGTGCTAGTTTCGATTTTTTCATTTCTTGTGAAAATTTAATTTATGTGTGTGTGTGTGTGTGTGTATATATATTAATGTGATTATAAAGTTGTAATTCTTCTTTACAATTTGCAATAATCGATCTTCACAATAATAGGCTTACTCCATGCCCGAAATGCTAATGACCTTATGGTAAAACTATGCAAATTTGGTAAATAGTTTTATTTTCTCATATTTGATTAGGATTATAAGTACATGAACTGACAAGTCAATATTGGATCCAACTAGAGGATTAATGTGAAGCATCAGTGTTGATTTTTGAAAGAAGGACCACAACATTCAATTTTTAAATAAGAAAGCATCATTGTCGATTTATTAAAAATTTATCTAAAAGTTTGATAAAAGCCCAAACCCAGCCTAAGCTCGACCCACTTAAGCCTGGATGGGTATTTAGAGGGCCTAAGCCTGTTTCTAAGTACTTGGGCTTGAACTTGAAAAAGCCTAACTTAAGCCCCCAAATTGCCAAGCCCACTAAGCCACAACCTTTATTAACACTTCTTTGCCGCTACTGGTGATTAGCTTAGTGTTGCCAATTTGAGATCTTACTAAAGACTTAAAAGCTTCACTTCATTAAAGAAACTTATCTTTTTCCTTCCAATCATAAATAGTAATCCTAAATATTTTTTATATCTAGACACCATATTCAATTGGAAGATATCTTCTTTGGTTATTATTTGCTCAGCTTGAAGCTTCCAACTGAAGAACATTGAAGATTTTTCATAGTTAAAGATTTGTCTTGAGGGAGCTACGTAGCAGTCAAAAATTGCTTTTAGGTTTCTACAGTCCTCGACAGATGCTCTGGTGAAAATAAAATTGTGACCAACAAATAACAAATGTGAGACTGTCGCTTACTTATCAAACTTGAGCCCACATATCATTTCTACCTTTCCGCCTACACTAGAAGATTAGAAAAGGTTCTACACGCATAATAAACAAGTATGGTCAAAGTAAACACCCCTGCCTCAGTCCTCTCTAAGCTTGGATCAAGCCTTTGGCAACCCCATTGATGATTACTGTTAAAGAAGGTGTTATAATACAATTCATAATTAAAGGCACGCATTTTTTAGTGAAGCCTAATTTTCTCATAACATGCTCTAAGAAGGCCTACTCTACTCTATCATAAGCTTTACTAATGTCAAGCTTTAGAGCTACTAAACCATTTCTTATTATTTTGTTGTCTTATTTTATATTCATACCCAATAAATATATTGTCAATAACAAGCCTATTGGGAATGAATACACTTTGAGATTGGGAAATGATATGGTGAAAATTTGCTTATGCCTATTAGCAATAACTTTAGCAACAATTCCATAAAGAACATTACATAAACTGATAAGTTTGTACTCGTTGACCTTTCTGGGCTTGGCAACTTTAGGAATCAAAGCAATGAATGTATGATTTAAGGGAGTGATATTACCTTGCTCATTCAAAATGTGCAAGCAAGTTTGGATCACTCCTTTGCCTACATACTAAGATTGCATGGAAACCATCAGGGCCAGTTGCCTTTGGGGGCACATTTGCGAGAGAGCTTCTGAAATCTCCTCGGTTATAAATGGGGCATCCAATTGATCATTCATAGCAGCTATTATCTTTGGCATTAAACCCTTCTAAGCAGCATTCATCTGAGCTGAGCTTGGCTTGGGTTTGAATATGTGATCACAAACTCTCTTTCCACAGCTTCCCCATCTTCTTTCCAGTTGCTTCTTTGTACTCCAATCCTCAAATTTTATTTTTCCTCTTTCTAGCCGTAGTTTTGGAGTGAAAGAACTTTGTGTTACTATCAATTACTTTTAAGTGTTTATCAGAGGGTTTATCTCACGTGATGAAACAATATCTTTCAATATTCCGTTGGACAAAAAATTTATTACCATATCTGAAAATATAATTTTTGTTATCATGATTTACTGTAGGAATCCTATAATGTGTTAAATTTGAAAATTTGGACTAATTGAATGTGTACTTAGGCTATGACTACAGCACAGTCAGTGCATAGGCTGTGGGGTACAGTACTATTGGGGAAGAACTGTAGTTGGACCCTATGTACTTAAACAACATTAACTTAACAGATATTGGATATTTTGAAATTCCTTGTGATTTAGTTTTTTTAGATATTTCGTAATTCATTACGGATAATTGTTCTTTGAAAATTATTCTCCAGATTCTATCATTAACACGACTACTGATTGATTTTATTTTCCTCTTCAAAAAGAAGATTACAATGAGATTGCAAGTATAAATAAAGCTTTACAATGAGAATAGTTTGGCAAACAGGAGTAGGGGATTTCATTTGACTACAAAATATTAACAAATCGAAATCACTGGTTAAATTTCGATTTACAAACCATTAACTAGGATTATAATAACTATATAATTCAATCGATCGATTTTAATTTTTGGGAACCCAGCACCCATGTAATCCATATGGTAGACCGTATGGGAATTTTGCTCTTGCAATTTCTTCAAATGTTGATCCATCTAGCAACAGTGCAAATCCCTCTCCATTTCTTTCACTGACTATCGAGATCACCACGCCTGTAATGTCATGCATGTCAAATATCAAAATGAAGAAACAGATCATGGCAAGTGCATGCAAAAGGGGAAAATAAATAAATAAATAAAGAACACAACTTGTATTAATTTAATTAATTAATTTACACACCATCATCTTCTTCAGTTGCCCCAGGACGAGCCACAAAGAAAGGTTCCGAGGGCACAGCACCCTCTTCGTACCAATTCTTGGCCTTTTTCCCCACTAAATCAAGCTGCAATGTTAAAATTAGAAGAAAGAAGGACAATCAATTAGCCCTTATAACTAATAAGGAGCTTTATTAATTAATCATGAGTTTATTGTTACCTTAGTGAGGGTGTTGGGGAAGTTACAAGGGCGTTTGGCTCCACAAGCATAGGCATATCTATACATCTTCCCCAAATACGCAGGGTTAATGCTGCACATGTCCATGCCTCTACCGTGCTCATCAGGGTCCAATGCTGCCTCCAATTCCCCGAATTCACTCCCATCAAATGGTATTCTGAACCTCCCAACTCTGTTCAATCATTCCCATCATTAATTGCATTAGCAGTACATCTTTATTTTACTTTATTTTCCACGAATGTATTAATTCAACGCATAGGTTGACTGCTGTGTTTCATTTTATTTTACGCGTGGGTCTTACAAAAGTTTTGAGGAAAAAATGCGTCCAGGGAATTTATTTTTTTAATTTTTCCTTTTATGAAATGAGTTCACTTTTCCTGCTAATTGGGATGCTCCTAATTGGGATGATATTTTTCGGGACAATGACTACCTCCGTTCCCTAGGCCCTAGCTAGGTTTGAACATCCATCCCATGCATATGCATGCAATCATGCCCCAATAAAGGAAAGCAAAATTAACGTACAGTATGCCCCACTCGGTACCTTAAAACCCTAGGGGCTAGGGCTCGGGCTAGGTTCCACTCTTACGTATTTTATGAGAGTACGGTCATTGACCATTATTTGGGACGTACGGTTTGTGGCTGTTGACTTGTTGAGTGTAGTGTTGGAAGCGGAAGCCCCAGACATAGGTTAAATCGAGAGAAGCTAACAAATAAATTAATTGATTGCTTAATTAACTATAAAGTTAAGACGTTAACCAAGCATATTAATGATGTATACCTAGCATCTGGCAAAACATCTTGGCCGTTGAAGGATCTGAGGTTGTTGAGCCTCAGCTTATCTAGAATAGTAGTGTCGGCATTGTGCTCGCAACAATCAGCAATGATGGCGATCAACCTCCCATCTTCGTCTTTTTCTTCGTACGCATTTATGAAATGGAATGTTATGTACAACGGCACTTCCACGCTCGCCACCTTGAATTAATAAAAAATTAAATAAACAAATTTAATAAATAAATTCATTAAGTCATATAATAATAATAATACTGCCCAAATTAATTATTAAATAAATAAATAAATAAAGATAGTGGACTTACAATTTTGCCACTAGCTTTGCACATAACGTGCAAGAACGCTTTAGAGTCAGGGTGCCACTCAAACTTGTACAATGGTGTTGGCTCAGCCCTCAGCAAATTCTGTGCACAATATCTCAATGACATTTCAGGCACAACTACGTAATGCTCAGTCACCGGAAATGAGTGGACCCAACCCGGTGCTGGCCCGCCTCGGCAATTGACCCGCCCAATCACCTTTCTTTCATTACTACCCGGCTCCATCCTCACTACCCAGTAACCTGGGCTCACCAAATCAGGCAACAATGTTAAAAATTCACTCTCGGTCACTATAGGGTGAGCCGAATGAATTAGACCCCCTAATGTGTCGCTGTACTCAAATCTGCCTATTGTGTCCAATGTGTCCGGATCAATAATTATTGACCCTTTTTGTGTCTCCGTCAAGCAAACAACCCGTCCATCTCCGAGCTTGACCACGCCGGTGTTCGCGTTATCGGTTAACGATGCACCGGAAAAGAGGCTAGCTAGTTCTCCAACATATGATAAAAAGTTATCAGGTTTTGGAACCTCCGAGAATTCACGATAACATAGTTTCTTATTTTCCTTCGCTGCTTTGTAGGCTTCCGATTCAATTTGACGGTGGCCGGCGATTAACCGGCCGTTCTCAATGTGAAGCTTGACTAGCGTTGCATAGCCGTCGAAGAGGTGCCGGAAGTTGTAGTCCCCTATGTGCCACATACCTGGACCGTTTCTTAGGTATGTGCCCTTCTGCATGTGATGAGAGTTATAGATTAATTATCATTTTTATTCATTAACAAACTATTTCTTCTTTAATTAAATGATTTTTAGAAGTCTTAAGTGCATATATTTTTATCTCTAAAAAAAAAAAAGTACATATATTTTTATAGTATAGGTGTTACGGAACATGTTTAGAGTATGACACGTATATCTATAGTACCTGAGGATCTGGTGCTTATGTATTGGAATGACATGAGAAGGATAAAAAAAAAGTACGGTTTGATTTATGAAGATGGGTCAGAATTTCGAATTGGGTACAAATTATTACTATTATTTTTTATTTTAGTTAGATGAAAGTATAAAATACTATTATAATGCAATGAAACTTAGGAATATACTACATGTTCATTCTATTTCTTGAAAATGTCAAAGAAAAAACAAGATTCATATAAGGGTTCATAATAGTAAATCAATTCCTCACTTACATTAAAAGGCCGACCATACTTGTAGTGTTAGTGTGTCACGGACCTAATGGTGGAAATTAAGTGAGTGCAAAAAAAATATTGTTGTTGAGCTTTGTTTCACTAATTAAATAATAGGAAGCTCATTATTAAAAGAATCATAATCTTTTTATATACGAAAATAGCCTCCGATCAGACTGTGTCATGTCAAGCTTCAATTAATTATAATCTTTTTATATATGAAAATAATCTCTGATCGGACTCTGTCACGTCAAAGTTCATTTTTTTAAAATAAAAAAGAAAAAAAAATAAAAAAAGAAAGAAGAGACGATTGGTTTCTTCGTCTTCAAGAAGAGCTGGAGATGAGTCTACCATATACCAATAAACTCGAGTTACTGAAACACACACGCACGCAGAAACACTTTTTGGAGCCATGCATTTAGTTTATTGTTCTTGAAATAAATTAACCAAGTTCTGATTACGTGTAGAGTTGAGTGAATCTTTATAGGTTTTCAGCGTAAGTGATTATATGTGACTGTAAATTGCATGAATATTCATTCATATACAAGCAAAATTGCAAATATTACCAGCCACAATGGTATTTCTCCTTGAACAACGAGCTCCCCTTCCCATCGTTCTTGTCGAACACTTGTCCATGCAACGTGATTTCTTTCAACTGAATATTTCTCTTTCTCCGGCGGCAGTGGAACAGCAATCACCGGCCTTTGTGGGGTCGCGACATTAGTGACGGTCAAACCAAAGTCTCTCTTCCCCAAGGAAAACCCTATGTCTTTTCTAGAGCTAGATTTATCCGAAACCCTCGCCATCATGGCCGACTGCGGCAGGCTTCGGGAAATAGAAGAAAATGTTAAGGAAGCCATGAGGAGAGTGTTAAGGTGTATGAAAGGAAAGGATTCAAGTCTTAAGGTTTTAAGTGATATGAACACGTATTTATAAATAACGGCCTAGCTAGCGACAGTAATTTCTTTTTTCTTTTTAACTGTTTATTATTGTTATTACTATTTGATTTAAACAAATTGCTCTTGGAGACCAGGAGTTTGAAACTAGGCAGCCATACCTATTGGAATCTTTGTAGATGGCTTTGTGTGGAATTCCTTTACACTATAAGACACTGGTTACGTATACGTATGCGCTGTTGGCATAAAATTTATTTTATATGATTCATTTGGTTACGTATACGTATGCGCTGTTGGCATAAAATTTATTTTATATGATTCATTTTATTAGGTAATTGGGCATAGGGATGGTTAATGTGATGTGCGCCTCCCATGATGTTTCCCGATTGCAAAAGATGCTCATAGAGGTGTGACCAAGAACCGGACAATATAATAGACCAATAATGTCTATATAAATGGCTTATCTATGTCAAAATTTTGGAGAACATATGATAAGTATCAGCTAGCTTCATTCTTGTAATAATGATGTGTGCATATGCTAGTATGGTAGCTAGCGAGTGTTAAGGAAACTATCACGATAGTCAAGGAAGCAATCAGTTACCTTGATTTGTGTATAGAATTGTATTCATTCTGCATTTATTTACTTTCATTCAATGGCCCGTTTGGAATTGTTTTTGGGCTCAAAAGTAATTTTAAAAATTTTAAAATTAATTTTAGTATTTTGTAAAAAAAAAAATCAAAATCACTTTTGTCAAATACTAAAATTAACTTTTAGATTTTCGAAATTACTTTCGTCAAAATCAACCCCTTCTACAGCTGATTTTGAAAAGTAGAGAATGAGTAGCTTTTAAATTCTAATTTTGAAAATCAATTTTACTTTTAATATAATTTCATAAATATCCTTAAAATTATTACATGAACCCAAAAGTATCCTTATTCAAATTGAAAACAAAATCAATATTCTAATACATTTTTATTATAATTCATCAATATAAATTTATTAATATCAATTTTTTGGTCGAATTATTATTAAATTTGTTTCACTATATTATAAATTTAATTATCAATTGTTTTAAGATAAAAAATAAAATCAATATATTATAAATTTTATTTTTAGTAAAAATTATTATAATACACAGTTAAAAATATTATATGTATATGTTTTTATATGTATAAGTAAATTTTATCCTACATTATGTACATTTTAGTCTTTTTTTCTCTCAGCAGTTTAAAAATAAATTTTACCAAACTTTCATAACTGCTTTCAAAACTCACAATACTTATGAAAACAAAATTTACCAAACACTTATCTGATTATCTTCACCGATGATTATTTCTATAGCACAACTAATAACAATTATTTTGAAAGTTACAACATTCCCAAACTGGCTCTATATCTTCATGTAATGCCTATGTATTCGTTTACATGTTAGTTGGAGTGAAATACATAAATTATTGTCATTTCTTTCGCAGCCTGCATTGGCATGAAAATTAAAGCAATTGTTCAATCTCAAATTGGAAGTCTTTAAATAGACAAGATTAATTGGATGCTCTCATGATCTGAATTTTTTACCAAGAAAATAAAACTTTTTACCAATAAAATAAACTCAATTATTAATTACACCATAAAAATAAAAAAATAACGTAATAAATCAAACGAAATTCAAAAGTCGAATGAATCATTCAATCGCAAAATTGCTAAGGGTTTGTTTATGTTTTATGGCAGTTATTATGCCAATAAAATATGTAAAGTGTTTGTGAAACTCTTACAATTATGCTTTGAGGGTTGGGGATTAGCACCACCCCTTCCCCCATTCCCCGTAATAATTTATGGACCCATCCATTTTTTTTAAAAATATATATTTTAGAAATTTCACATTATTTTTTAAGAATTTCGACAAAGAAGAAGTTTGACAATTAATCAATTAAATCCTACTTAATTCTTTTGTGTTGTAAGTATTTTGACCATCTTTGACATCTAAGATTGCTTTAAAAATAAATTGAATTTGACTAATTGACACTTCTAACTTAAATCACTAAATTGCAATTAAAAAAAAGTGCTATTGTGTCATAATAATTTATTTATTTTATGACACACAATTAATCTAATTTTTTAAAGTCGAAATCCAATAATTTTCAATACCCACCATGTGTACATGTAAATGGTATGAATTTGATAAACCAATCAATTTCATAATATATCATGTCATATAGATATTTTGTCACTTTAATTAAATAATAATAATTATACTAACAAAGTTGTACAGAGAAGTCATTAAGAAACATTGAATTTGTATAAAATAGAACAAAATTCTTGAAATTAAAATAATTTTGTTGGATTTTGGTTTAAAATTTTAATGTTAGGGGGTAATAGAGTATTATAAAATTTTTGTTGGTAGGTGGTTAAAGCTTAAAATATTAAGGGTCCCAAAAGCATGGTCAAGAGATTGTTCAAGTCGTTTTATTTGGCTAACCACTTAGGTTCTAATATTAGGAGAGATACTGGGTGAAAAAATAAATTTAAGGTTTATCCACTCCTTAGCTTTTAAAAAATTAAATAAAAAAACCATTAAGGAGAACTACAATCTCTCTTTCTAAAAGTAATTTACTAAAAGATAAGCTCTAAAAATGATTCCAAAAGACTTTCACTTGGATATTATTAAGCACACCATAAATTTTCATTTTAATTAGTAGTATAGCTTATTTCTACAGGAGATGTTTGTGAGATGAAAACCACAACACCACGACACTACACAGAACCTAAGTATAAACATTCGCTTTAAAATGTGTGGGACTGAATTTGGAAACAAAACCAATTATATCTACTCGAGACTTGTTGAGCTCCACTTCACTGAGTTCATTGCTGCTAGTTATTAGCATGGCCTACCATTAGGGTTGTTAATTAGGACTGTCTACTTATAACCTCATATATATGATTAAAACAAATAATATAATATAAAACTAAATTAATGAGTATTTTCGCAAACAAAAGGTAATTGTGGTCATAGAGGCAACTGAACGAGAGAAAGAGTAACAGAAGTGTAAAATCTGGCCGTTGAAAGTGGGGGAATATTAATTGTTTCCAGTCCAAACCAAATAATGATGCTTTCAGCCATTTTTCATAATTTTGTGATCATATGGCCGCCCCTAGTTTTCTCGTTCATTCTCCTTTAGGGAAAGTGGGAAACTTGAATTGCCACTTGACTATATTTTAGCATAAATCGAGGACGTTTCAGATTTCTTATAATTGCAGCAGGATCCATATATGTATTGTTCGCCAATTAGTCTCCTTCATGTCTTTGCTTCTAATTGGCACACAAAATCAATCTTTATGTCACCTGAAACAGTGTGTAATTGTTAGTGCTTACTCACTGAAACAAAGAGATATATAGGAAAGGCAAACCATTCATGAAAAAATTTACATAGGGAATTCGCATGGAATGGTTCTATTGCAATCAATTTAATTTCTTTTTTTTAAATGAAAATAAAATAACATTTTTTTAAAGATCTATGTATATTTATTACCAAGAATCTATTTTTATTTACTATGAGAAATTAAGAATATTTTTATTGTGACACATTCTAGATTTTATTCATACACTAAGATATATTTACCTTTAGTAATATTTGGAGCGGCATATCCACCTCATCCATATTTGTGAAAATCTAAAAGAGATTAGCCAAATGTTTTCAATTTATTTTTATAGAAATCTATGAGCCTAAAACATTTATAAATTGGTTGCCTTAAGCTTATGTACTTATCTCAAGGAGTTTTTTTTCCCTAATAGATGTGAGGTTGTCTCTCAAGCACTCCTCATCACTCATAGGTCGATATTTTTACTTGATCCTTATTAGGTGATTATCTCTCTCTTTAACACCCCTCATCAAAAACAGTCTTTTGTCTAATCTCTATCATGTGATTATCTCCTTAACACCCTATTAGTATGTGCGAGTCAGTCTTTTTACTTTATCATTGTCAGGTGATTATCTTCTTAACACACGTCCATCACATGAGGGTTAAGTCTTCAGAAAAATTAGAAATTATTTGGTGGACACTCAAGGCTCACTGAGCTAACTTATATAAGAAATTGAATGATATAAATAGAGAATATATAATCAAAACATCATAAATTAAGGATTTATCTTCTAAATTTGTATTTTATTATGACCATGATTTCCTAGAGAATATATAATCAAATCATCATAAATTATGGATTTATCTTCCAAATTTGTATTTTATTATGACCATGATTTCTTGCCCCATATCGGTCTTATATAATGAAAATGATTCTTAGATTTATGCATATTTATAATAGTCTTAATTTTGGATCTTCATTAGGTATTAACAAGTACAATCTTTTTTCTAATAATTTTATTTCTAATTTTTTGGGTCAAAAGTTAGTATGAACGTCATTTTTTAATGATTTGGCTCTATTACCACTATAAAAACTTGATGATTTTAGGCTAGTTTGGTATTTCTATAACTTTTAAAATAACTTCTTTAGATATGTTATAGAAATAATTAACTATGAAAAGAATCAGTTAAATATTTGGTAAATTTTATTTTCAAAAGTGTTGTGAGTTTTAAAAGTAATTATATGTATTTTTGTAAATCATACTATTAAACTACTGTAAGAATGTAAATGAATAAATTGGATATAATGTCGAATAAATTTTTTTATACATTTATAAACATGTATATAAAATATTTTTTACTGAGTGTATAAATTGATAACTAAAATATATTTTGTATTATTAATTTTATGTTTATTTTTTTTATCTTGATACAATTGGTAAAATAATAATTTCTTTAAAGTAATTATTTCCTAATCTATAAGAATAATTTTAGATTTTTTTAAAAAAATATGAGGATATATATGAAATTGTATTAAGTATAAAATTGATTCTCAAAATCAAGTTTTCAAAAGCTACTTTTTTTTTTTTTTCAAATTTTGCTATAAAAAACTCTTTAAGATAATTTTTAAAAGCAATTATCAAATAGGTCCTTGACTTATACTGAAAACTAGTTCATAGGTTGATGGTTGCCCCAAACTTATTTACTTTGTTCAAAAAACTATCCTCACTTCCTACTTGACGTGGGATGTGATTATCTTCCTATGATGTGTTAGTGTACCCTCTCTATCACCTAAGATTTTTTCAAATTTAAAAATTTTGACCTTAATAAATTATATTATGATATAACTTACATTAACACTAGGTTGTAACTAAACAAAAATATAATTTGATTGGTCCTACTTTTGTGTCACTTATTACAGCTTTGGGGTTGATACTGTGACTTATGAAAGCCAAACTAAATGACCGGTTATAATTTTTTTAATAAGTGGCTTAAATAAATATTTTATAACAATTATTTTTGACTTTCAGATTTCGACAAATGAAATAGGAGACCAGGTTTAAATCAAAATGTCATATAAAGTTATTAGATCTAAGGTTAATCCTAGGTTTGAATCCAGGGAGTGGTTAGCGTTTTTTTGACCAAATTAACTGAATTTCACCCGCAAATTTATCTTCAAATTTCTTGCTTGAACAAAAAGAAAATAGCTAAAGATATACCAAAAGTGAAGAAACTCCGGATTTTAGTTAAGTCAAATTAAAAAAAAGAAGAAAGAAAGAAAAAAAGAAATTAGCGACCCACTTGCGCTAAAGTGCTTTCATCCAAGGTCCGTTCGGTTTCTCTATTGGAGGACCAAGTTTTATTATACGGAGAAATCAAGACCCTTTTGATTGCTTATGATGTCCTTTCAATTAATGCTTCGCTGATTTCCACAGTATACTGTCAATCATAGATTGACATAATTGCTTGAGAGTGGCAGACAGATTGAGGGTTCCCCCACATCAAGCCACACTTTGATTAATTTAATTCGGTGTTAATTAAAAATACATTAATTAGTGGAGCGCCCAAATCATGTTTGCAATGTGACTGTTGTTTATGCAAAGTTACATGTCTTCTTCCTAACACGTTGAATGAGTTGTTGGAGAAAGGAATCGTTTTGCTTTAATTTGGTCTAACGTGCCAACGTGTGCCCGTGTGCATACATCATTTTTTTTTCCCGAGTTAATTATTAAGAATTAAAATGAATATTTATATTGTTCTTCCAAGTTAATTAGGCCAACTCAAGCAATTGATACCCCTAAGTGATTAAACGAAGGTGAAGAGGAAGCTAAATTATGAAAAAATTGAAAAAAAAAAAGTTCTTACCTACTAATTCAAAGTTTTGGTGTGATCATTTGAGTAAAATAGTATCAAAGAAATAGATATCCGTTCAAACGCACATCTGTTTTAATTTTAACCAATTCTTTGAGATCTTTGTGGCCCTAAAATTGGACCTGCATCTCATTTGAATTGATTTTTTAAGACGTAAGTCTTACATTTAATATTAATAAATTTTGCTTATATATCAACTTAAATCTTTGAGTTAAAAAGTATAATTAAAAAAAAAATGTCATATAAGGGTTTTTGTAAAACTTGAGGTGTTAGATGCTCTTACAAAACTCTTAAAAACGTTTTCAAGGCCCAAAAGATTGATGCTGGAATTGTTTCTTTGTATTTACTCTTCTTGGATGTTTTCTAATGTCTTTTTAGTTGAAATTTATTGATGTGAATGTGATAAATGATGGATAGCAATCTTAAGCATATATATTTTGGGTACTTCACTGCTTCCTTGAATCTTAAATTCGTCAATTCCTATTTGCCAAATAACCTTGAAAACTTTTAAAGAACTGTATAAAGTAAATTTCACTCTGATTTTTTTTAATGACTCAAATATTTATTTATACCAGAAATTTACTAATACAAATATTATAAATGAGGGATTCATCTTCTAAATTCACATGCACAGTGAAATCTTGATTAAATCTATATATATATATATGACAAAATAATCTTTATTTTTTATATATGTGTATATCTAATTATTTCCATTTGTGTATGTCATAATTATTGCTCTTTACTGTATACGCATCACATAATGATTTGGAGTCTTTCCGTATGTGCATCACACAATAAATATATTACAGTCTATATGAATGTGAGAATAGCATCTTTATGTGATTCATTTGTAGTCTAATTAATTAGAGTTGTAATCTGGTTTTTATTTTGAAAGGGATTGTATCAGGATAATCGAAAAGATTAAAAGACTACGTAAACATTTTGATGAAATGTGGCTGTTTGCTAAAAACCAAGACTCAAAAATTTCGGAGGAGTTATTTATTCCTTTCTTGATCTCGATTTAAACGTTCTAAATTAATTTTCATTCTTCAACTTTTGAAAGCAACCAAATAGAAAAATACAATGAAAGGATTGTCGTTTTCTATGAAAACAATTACAATTACTGTTTTATATATACAAAAAGACAACCGTGCTTACTCAAGAAACCATTAAAAACCGCCACCATGTTACCCTATTGGATGACATTTGTCATTGGTGTAGTTTTTTTTATTATTATTTTTGTTAACTTTTTTCGTTTATGGAGATTAATGAAGGAGCCCGTATCTTCTTCAATGGAGTGACTGTTAGTGGCAACAAAATTCTGCTTTTGTTTATGACGAGATTAATTGCTTGGCTTGCTTGAAATAGGCAGCATGAAAGTTAAATACGTCTTATATTCTAAAGACTGACTTATCGCAGTTGAATTTACTGAGATTATATTGAATTAGACAACATGAAATTTAAATACGTCCGTGTTCCAATGGAGTCATTGTCATCAAAATTGTGCTTTTAGTAATAGATTTGTAATCTCAATATTTTTTTATACGACCGACTTAGCTAGCATAGACTTGTTTGCAACCGCTTGTACTTTGTAATTAACTTGCAATACATTAACCCTACGGTATCTTCAAGACGTAACTTAGCTATCACAGATTTGTTTGAAACCATTTGTATTAACTTACAATATATACAGTAATTTTCATATAGAATTGGTAGATCTCCAAACTATGTTATTATTGACTTTCCGGTGAAAATATCACCACCCTTAAAAAAATTCTCCTAAACCTAAAAATTTAGAGTTGAATTTGAGTTTGGAGTAATAATATAAAGCCCTTGGAATTTTTATGATTTTTTAAAATAAAGATATTTTTTTAGAGTAGTGATATATATGCTTACAAAATTTGGTATCTTAAATGACGTGTCACCAATCAATAATTGTTATGTGTTTAAATAGTAGTTGATTTTTTATGTGTATGATCATTATTGAGATAATTTCAAACTGATGTATAATTACTTTATTCATTAACATTCAAACCTTAGGATCTTTTCCAAATTCAATAGAATCTCTATATAATGATTCTCTTTATAGGAATAATCTATATGTAGTCATAAAAAAATTGGGTTTCAATTTGGGCTTATTATGAATAAGAATAAACTTCATCTTGTAGTAATTTATAATTTTCTAGATTTCATCTTAATGAACTTACCTATATTAAAGGTTTAGGATTCAATAAAATATATTTCTAAAGTTATTTGGGACAATAATTTATACTTTAGAGTTATTACTAAATCATTATACAATATTTATAGAATTCACATTGAGAGAAAAACATTAAAGAGAATGCAAACATTTAAACTTTTAAGATAACTTTGCATATTTCCAACATTACTAGTTTTCTAAATTTTATCTCAATGCCTATAGATTTGATTTGACATGCTCTATTAATTAATTATTAATATAGCATATACTTTACATGTACACATCTATTAAATTATAACCTTCTCAGAATAATAAAATTAGTATGTTCTCAATATTCTCAGTCCTGACTATGCAGAAGTTTTATTGTATATCATTATGATTTGGTCAAACCATTAAAATCTCATTGTTATTGTCGGTTCTTAATTTGTGTATAAATTCTAGTTTCTCGGTTGAACAATAACTATTATATATATAACAGTTAATGAAAGTGTCTCGCTTTCTTCTTCTTCTTCTTTTTTTCTCCCGTAGGATTCAAAATTTCGAACTCACAAATATTGGCAAGTGTGAGATTGTCCTTGCTTTTATTAAGCATATATTTCCTAGCTATACTATAACTATAATGATTGGGACTCTGCTAAGAGGTTATTTTCGAGACGCAACAATTGATCTGGAGCTTTTTTTGCTTTTTTTTTTTTGAATTATTGTTGAAGGTGATAAAATCATTCAACGATCGGGAACAGAAAATTTATCTAATAATAATTTAGGATTTACCTGAATATTTTCTTTGTTCGAGAACTTTCTTTTTCTTCAAATGTTTCTTTACAAATATCACGTAAACTTGTATCTATGAAGGCACTCTTAATGCTCTTGTTAGTTTTGTGTTTTATAAATTCAAGTAAATCTGAATTGGTTATTTCTAGTTTTCTATTTGTTTAGTGAGAAAATGGTTAAAAATCCTTTCTCAATCCTTTTGGCCGCTATTTATAAACTTAGAAAAGCGGATTTAGTGGTAGATTTTGTTAAAAAAAAAACAAATAAAACAGTGAGTTAACAATTAAGAACAGTAAGAAAACAACAATTGGAATTTAAAAAAAAAAAAGGTAAGAACAGCAACTGGAAATGAAGAAAAAATAGTAAGAACAGCAACTGGAAATGAAGAAGAAATAATAAGAACAACAACTGGAAATGAAGAAGAAGTAACAGTAGCATAGTATTGAATTTCCGAATTCAATATATGCCAATTAATTGTTATAACAACTAATTGAATTGTTTAAATTCAATTCAGTCAATTGATTTCAAAAATTGAATTGCATAATAGCCCAAAAAATAATTGCAAAGCTGTTATAAATCCTTTGAATTCAAAAACGTGAAACTGTTACAAAAAAAATTTAAAAGGAAAGCCTTGGATTTGAACCCCCTCTGCACACACGCGCGTGGAGAGAGCATCTATCCTTATAATTTTTGCTTATGCATGGGTAAGTGTCTATATATAAACACAAACCTCTTGACTTATTTTTCCTTTGTGGAATAAACCTCATTTCCTTTCAAATTTTCATCTTCAATGGTGCACTTTGAAAAATAATTTGTCATTCATCCAAGCACCATTTTGAGTAAATAAATATACACTTTCGAAGTATTCACGGAGTAGAACCCGAACTTTACAAGATTTTTCACTTTCGTTATGTGGGACCCACTCAAAATATGCCCTCAAAATAACATATTGATATGCTATTTTTTCAACAGATTTTAATTTCATACCTAAATTTCTACCGTTCGTTCCTTGTCTTTTATTTTGTTGTTATAGCCCCAGGTTAATTTTTCACCTTATTTCTAGATTTTATACAATCATCATGCGATTTTCTAAGTGGTCATATGCTGACTTTTGCTTCAGTGTGGATTCGAAGTGTTTTTGTTTATCCGTGAATGTATTTGGAAATATACCTTAACAAATGGTGCGGTGCAGGTGGTCGTATATTTTAGCACTTATGATTATCATCTGTAGATGATGTACGTTAAAAATTTAAGTACATGCACTTACAACAGATCCCAGAGATTTAACGTGTGGAAATAAGCATCAGTGGAGGCGAGACCACAACCACTCTACCCAAAAACATAAGATGATCATGTCTACTCCCACTAAAATTTGGGGAGATAATTTGTGGAAAGATCATTAAAAGCTCTCGTGGGGTCCGAATGTTGAGCTACAAGCCCGATGACAGTCGGTATCTAATTGACTTGGGATCCACCAGGAGGCCCAGAACATCAATCCTGCGGTTGAGGATTCAGGCCATAGAGCAAAGTACGTGCCCTAGGGGTGTATTCTGAATGCATAGATGTATGTAGCTAGAAAAGGGGAACATCATCGAGATATCCCAGTGACCAAATTAAATAAAAACTAGCCGGGGCAATTTGTTGTTTTAACTAAGTTAAGATTTATGAATGATAATTGTTCAGTCAATTTAATTATTGCCCAGTGAGGGCGTTGGGAAAATTGCTTGGGCCTTGGGTTCCGCAAGCATAGTCACATCTGTATTTCCTGCCCAAATATTCAGAGTTGACGTCATACATGTCCATGCGTCGTCCATGTTCATCTGGTTCAACTGATCTCCAACTTCCCTAATGGACGCCCATCCAAAGGTATTGTCAACCTTCCAAGCCCGTTCAGTTTGTTTATATGTAACATTAGTGTTGTGTTGTTACATAAAGGCAATGAAAAGTTTTTTTTTTTTTTTCAAGTAAATGATCTCTTTAAAATGATAAGATAAAGAAATTAATTTACTCAAATTTTGTCAATCACTTAATAAATGATATATTACATGTCACATTATATAGAAAAATATGATATATTTTTCCTTTACCTAACAAAAAGATAAATCTAATAAAAAGACAATTAATATAAATAAACTATAACTTCAAGGATCATTACCTAACCTCCTAATAATTAACATAAACTAATGCAAAAATATCTGTCCTATTATCCCATTATTGAGCAATAAATAATAAACTATTTGGTCATTATTGAACAATAATACATAACCATACGTATATATAATATAATATATTTTTTTTTTACTTTTAACTACTACTACTTAACAATATAATATTAATTGTTTATAACTGATGTGTGCAAATGTCCCCCGCATAAATTTTCCGATACCCCACACGGCACAACACACGCTATTTTGTTGTTTTAGGGAGCAGCTGTTAGATCTGAGTTACTAGAATAGCTGATGCATTGCGTTTCATTACGCAAGCTCGTGAAAGATAAATCCTAAAATATTATAGCTCCTTATGTCTTTCTCGGAGATAGCCAACAGGTCAGATGACACGTGGCATGGCATGGACACGGTACATGTCTATATAATACGGCATGACATAATACGAGTATATTTTGGTAGAGTATAAGTACAACACGATACGCATGTGGGTTAAGTTGGACTTAGAATTTTAGGAACGTGAGATTTAAAAACATGATACGATTGGAGATGAGATAAAACACAACACATGAAAAGATTTGAAATAAGCACATTTTACTGATGGATTAGCATGTGGCCCATCAGTCATCAATAGCATGCGAGTCAAAGTGTATTAAAGCAAAACTTTTTATTGAAAGTAAATTTAATTTTTTTATTTAACAAATAAATCAAAATTGAATCTTTTAATATATTTTATTAGCGTAAGTTTTTTAAATTCATTTAATTCCTAGTTAAAAAAATACTTTAATCGTTTTGTGTTTTATAATTTATTAAATGAATAGATGATATCATGATTTCAATAAATAAAACTATACATATCACGATTTTATAAATGTATTATTATTGTTAGATATTAAAAAAAAATTAATACAGTAGGCTTAACTTAGGAACTATTATTAGTTTATAATTATTGAATATGGACTTGAGTTTTGAACTTTTAATTCTATTGAATTTAACTAAAGACACGTTTTGTTTTGAGAATTCATGGCTTAGAGAACCGGATTGTGCTGATATTGTTGAGAAGAGTTGGTCTTCGGCTGTGGGACTTCCCATTCTAAGTAAGCTCTCGGCTTGCAGTTCAAGTTTATTTCGGTGGGGTTATCATCGTGTTTGTGATTTCAAAGCTCAAATTAAGGATTGCAAGGATAGAATGCATCAGTTTCGGGGCAAGCATGATGAAGATAGCTTGAACGACTTTACCATAGCTCGAGACAAATACAACGAGCTCCTGCATAGCCACGAAGTTTATTGGAAGAAGCGTTCGAAGGCGTTTTGGCTTTGGGATGGTGACTTAAATTCAAAATTTTTCCATGCCATGGCCTCAACGAGGAGGCGAACGAATAACTTAGCCAAGCTTCGCAACCAAGAGGGGCAATGGTGTACTAAACCAGAGGATGTAAATGCATTAATTTGTGAGTATTTCATGACTCTATTTACTGCTGAGCATTTTTCATACGATGATGTGATTAATTATATGGAGTCTAAGATTACTAATGCACAAAATCAATCTCTTTTGCAACCTTTTACTGATGAATATGTTCAAAATGCAGTTCTTGATATGCACCCAGATAAATCCCCTGGACCTGATGGGATGAACCCAGCATTTTACCAAAAGTTTTGGCATGTTGTGGATACTGATATCACTAAGGCGTGTCTTAGGTTTATTCGGGATTATTCTTTCCCTGATGGTCTTAATGTGACTTCCATTGTCCTTATTCCTAAGAAGAAACAACCAGAATTTTTTACTGATGTTCGACCAATTTCCCTGTACAATGTTCTCTATAAAATTGTAGCCAACATGCTTGCTAACCGTATGAAGATGGTCTTAGGATCGATAATTTCAAATTCTCAGAGTGCTTTTGTACCAAGCAGAGCTATTTCTGATAATGTGTTGATCTCGGCTGAGATAATGCATTTTCTTAAAAGAAAACGACAAAGAAAAAAAGGGAATTGCTGCTTTGAAAATCGACATGTTCAAGACATATGATTGGATTGAATGGAGGTTTCCCAGATCGATTTTGTTGAAATTGGGTTTCGCAGTTAATTGGGTTAATTTTATTATGCTTTGTGTCACTACAGTTACCTATAAGATTACTCGGGCAGATGTGGAGCTGGGTCATATTGTGCCAAGCTGAGGTCTAAGACAAGGAGATCCGTTATCGCCATATCTATTTATCATTTGTGCAGAGGGGTTGAGTTTATTGATAAATCATTATGAGAGGGCAGGGATGCTCCATGGGGTTCAAGTTGCTAGAGGTGCTCATTTGGCTTCTCATATCTTTTTTACTGACGACTGTTTTCATTTCTTTAAAGCTACTATCTAGGAGGTTCGCCTAGTAAAAAATATTTTAGCTATTTATGAAGCAGGTTCGGGGCAGCAGGTGAACTACAATAAATCATCCGTTTCTTTGAGTATGAATGTGGCTGAGGATACTATTCATCCTATCTGTGAGCAGCTTAGAGTTGTAGCTACTTCAGATCATGGTACCTATCTCGGCTTACCATCATCTATTGGACGCAAGAAGACTGATATTTTCATATACATCAGGGATAAAATATGGAAGAGAATTCAAGGGTGGCACCAAAAACTTCTCTCTAAAGTTGGAAAGGAAATTTTGATCAAAATTGTGGCACAGGCCATACCTAATTATACTATGCATATTTATCTCATTCCTCTCAATCTTTGCCGGGAGCTTGAAAGGATGATGAATTCTTTTTGGTGGGGCAGTAAAATATATGGTAGTGGTGAAATTAGTTTGATGCAGTGGGGTAGGCTTTGTAAACCAAAAGCTTATGGTGGTATTGGTTTTAAACACTTTCACAAATTTAATGTTGCTATGCTAGGAAGACAAGGCTGGAGGTTGCTTACAAATCTGTATTCACTTGTGGGCAGAATTTTTAAAGCTAGGTATTATCCTAATGCATGTTTTGCTCAAGCAAAGCTGGGAAGCAACTCGAGTTATACATGGAGATCGATTTTGGCTCCTCAGAAGATTTTAATCCAAGGGAGTCGTATTCAAGTTGGGAATGGGCAGAGCATTACAATAGGCTCGGCTCTCTGGTTGCCGGATCAGGTGAGCGGCTTCATTACAACTAACCTTCCAGAAAAACTTTAGCATCAACTCCTGTGAGTAGTCTTATGGTTTCTAATCAACGACGATGAGATTATGATCTTGTGACAGATGTGTTCAACAGCAAAGATCGAGACTGTATACTCCAAGTTCCTCTTAGTTCTCGGCGTAATTATGATACTTGGTATTGGCTCCCCGATGCAAACAAAATATACACTGTTCGAAGTTGCTATAAATGGATGGACATTATATCGGAGCCGCCTAGCAGTGGAGTTTGGAGTATGATTTGGAAGCTGTCTGTGCCTGCCAAAGTCAAGAACTTTCTTTGGCAATCTGTGGCAAATATGGTTCATACTGCTGACAACCTTATCAATTGTCGAGTCGAGGTACACCTTTATTGTACTATCTGTAATGCATCTTCTGAGACAACTTATCATGTTTTAGTTTATTGTCCTTTTGCCAAACAATATTGGATGATTTCCTTGGTTGGTTTTGATGGAAGTTTTGTTAGTTTTGGTGCTTGGTTGGATGCTCTATTTACTCACTGCAATGTTGATGATTGTTGTCTTGGCTGCAATGGTTTGTTGGAGCCTTTGGCAAATGGAAATAATAAGGTTTGGAGGAATGTAGTAGGTAGAGTGCCTCAAGTTCTTAACAAAGCTGGCCAAGACTTATTTCAATGGCAAAAGGCTCGTCAATTGAGTCACTTTACTCAGGTACCTGTAAATTTAAACCTTAGCTCTATTTGCTGGAAACGCCCTCGATTTGGATGGTTCAAATGCAATGCGGACGCTGCCATTTACTGAGCTACTGCTAGGATAAGCTATGGAGCAGTTATCTGGTCTTCTGAGGGTAACTTCCTGGCTGCAAAATGTGATTCTTTAATTGGAAATTTTAAAGCTCGCGAGACAAAGGCTTTGGGTGTGTGCGAGGTCTTAAGTTGCCTTAAGAATACACAATATTTTCCTGTCATTATCGAGACTAATTGTTTACAAGTTTTCAATGCTTTGATTGATTCCAACAACTATCAGAATGGTTTTGGTCTTTTTATTTCTGATTGTAGAGCCTTGGCTCATTGTTTAAAAAATGTGACTTTCTCTTTTGTAAGGAGATCTGCGAACACCGCCGCCCATGTTGTGGGTAGGGTGGGGCGTTCTTTGTCAGGTCCGGGTGAATGGAGACATGTTCCACCACTCTGGTTACTTCCTCATTTGTCTGTTTATTGAAATTCTTCTTTCCTTTAAAAAAAAAAAAACTAAAGGCATGTGGACTCTAAAAACAATATATGGTCTTGAAAAAAGTAAGTTAACATCTTGGCATGTCCTCTTAAAAAAAAAAAATTTATGTTCTTTTTTTTAGGCACTTGACATACTGGGCCATACTAGGCTTAAGGAAAAAAAAAATACGGCAGGGGACGGCATGAATCACATAATGAGTAAGGCACGACACGAGTCCACATGAACCTTCGTTTGACGGTCGGCATGACCCATTAAATATCTCTAGTCTTCCCTATGATTATTTATCATTTTTGCTGGCTTTGACGGACGAGCGCCCCAACAGACTACTTGGAGGGAAGGCGTTGTTTTCAAAGAGTTGATTAATTGATTTGTTGTAATTTATTTAAGCGCTGGGCAGTGAAAGTTAAAAGAAATTAGATTTCGCGAGGGAATGAATATATAAGACAATTTTTAGCCAAACCCAGGACTTTGGAAATCAGCTCAAGCAAAGTACTTCCACTGACATACACCTTTTTTTTTTTTGGGGTATAAGTGAAGCGTAATTACTTCGCAAACCTTGCAGCTCTGAGTAGTTAATTAGCTACATATGCCATCTTATATGTGACAAAAGTCACAAGTCCCCTGTTAATTTATTGAGATTAGATTTATTATTAATTCGGTCTGGGCGCACTCTGAGCTAGAAACAACAATATGATATTAACTTATTTGTTTAATTTTCTGGAACCCAGCATCCGTGAAACCCATAGGGCAGGCCGAAGGGGAACCTAGCTCTTGCAATTTCCTCAAATGTGGATCCATCCAACAACACTACATACGCACCTCCATTTTTCTCACTGATCATCGAGATTACAACGCCTGCAACGCAACAAAATCAATTAATTATTTCCCAAAAGCTAATTGAAGAAGCAAACTAAAATGGCATTTATAATATATAACAAGTAGACAAGACAAGCTAGTAGCCAGCACTCACCATCATCTTCATCTGTGGCTCCAGGCCGAGCCACAAAGAGAGGTTCCGATGGCACAATGCCCTCCTCGCACCAATTCTTTGCCTTTTGCTTTACTAGATCAAGCTGCAATTAATTGATTATATAACAATTAGTATTTAACACATTATTTAATTAATTGCAAATCAATACCATCCAGAAAAAGATGCAAAACAGTAAGTGGACATTATATATGTATACGTGCATATATGCATACCTTAGTGAGGGAGTTGGGGAAGTTACATGGGCGTTTGGCTCCAATGGCATAGGCATATCTATACTTCTTGCCCAAATATGCAGGATTAATGCTACACATGTCCACTCCTCTCCCGTGCTCTTCAGGATCCATAACTGTTTCCAACTTCCCGAATTGACTCCCATCAAACGGTATTGTAAACCTTCCAACCCTATGATTGGTTCATCGATTTAGAAATTTTTAATTTGTGCCATTAACTATAATTAAATTAATTATGGGGACGGATCAGCAGCCCCCTAAAAATACTCTTAATTTTACACTAATTAATATCTATTAGATTTGAATTAAATCAATGGATGAGAGTAATTGAAATTAAATCTTCAAGATCTTTTAATATTCTCTCTCTTCATGTGGTCCCCACCTAAAATTTTTCCCACTCTTTTATTTTTTCCCTTCCTTCACGTGATGTGCTCTCTCTCTCTCTTCTCTTCTCTTGTTCTTTTTAACCTATGACTTTTCGTTTGCTTTTTTCTTTCTTCCTCAGTCATAAAAAGTCTTAACTCTCTCCAACTTTTAACTCCACAACTCTTCGTGAAGATGCCTGAAAATAATGAATATTTGGTATGTGTCATACTTTTATAATTTTTTATTTTTTTTTACAATTAATTTTACCTAACTTTTCTAATTCGTAATTTTTTCAATATTTTTATCTTTTTATACATTATTTATTTTTCTTTCAATTGTTTGACACATTACAGGGGAACAATGGCGAAGAGGTTGAAAACAATCTTGAACAATTAGAGGCACCATATGTGGGGA
>NW_006263303.1:3156540-3190948 GCF_000493195.1 Citrus x clementina | reverse complement strand
ATGGTGCCTCTAATTGTTCATGATTATTTTCAACCTCTTGGCCATTGTTCCCCTGTAATGTGTCAAACAATTGAAAGAAAAATAAATAATGTATAAAAATATTGAAAAAATTTCGATTTAGAAAAGTTAGGAAAAATTAATTGTAAAAAAAAAATAAAAAATTATAAAAGTATGACACATACCAAATATTCATTATTTTCAGGCATCTTCATGAAGAGTTGTGGAGTTAAAAGTTGGAGAGAGTAAAGAATTTTTGCTGGAGAGAGTTAAGACTTTTTATGACTGAGGAAGAAACAAAAAAGCAAACGAAAAGTCATAGGTTAAAAAGAACAAGAGAAGAGAAGAGAAGATAGAGAGAGCACATCACGTGAAGGAAGGGAAAAAATAAAAGAGTGAGAAAAATTTTAGGTGGGGACCACATGGAGAGAGAATATTAAAAGATCTTGAAGATTTAATTTCAATTACTCTCATCCATTGATTCAATTCAAATCTAATGGATATTAATTAGTGTAAAATTAAGAGTATTTTTAGAGGGCTGCTGATCCGTCCCATTAATTATATATATGTAAAGTTAAGGATATATGCAGATACACACACACGCACACCCGTACCTTGCATCTGGCAGCACATCTTGGCCGTGGAACGAACGGAGATTTTTCAGACTAAGCGTCTCGATAATTGTCGTGTCGGCATTGTGTTCACAACAGTCAGCTATAACCGCTATCGCCCTCCCATCTTTATCTTTCTCTTCATATGCATTGATGAAATGGAATACCATATATAACGGCACTTCCACACTTGCCGCCTTCAAATTAATATATACATACATATAATAACATTACCACCAAAAATAATGAAGTATAAATGCTCTCACTGATGGAATCAATTATCCAATTGATCTATATGTTTTTAAAAGTTACTCAAAAAGTCCCTGTCATATAATTATTTTCGTTAAAATCTATTTAATTATTTCTGTCACAATGACTAATTATGCAATTGGCTCAAGTGGTACGGACTGAAGGAGCATATATAATCAGTAAAAAAGGACTAAAATAAATAAAGTGGCAGCATACTTACAATTTTGCCACTGGCTTTGCAGACAACATGCAGGAACGCTTTACGCTCAGGGCGCCATTCAAACTGGTATAGTGCGGATGGCTCAGCTTTAAGCAAACTCTGTACACTATACCGCAATGGCATCTCAGGCACAACAACATAGTGCTCAGTCATCGTAAATGAGTGAACCCAACCCGGTGCCGGCCCGCCTCGACAATTGACCCGTCCAATGACCTTCCTTTCATTAGTACCCGGCTCCATCCTCACAACCAAGTAACCGGGGTTCAACAAATCGGGCAGCAAAGTTAGAAACTCGTCATCTGTTACAATTGGGTGGGACGATTGTATAAAACCCCCTAACGGGTCACTGTACTCGAACTTCCCCAGTGTGTCCAATGTGTCAGGATCGACAATTACGGACCCCTTTTGTGTCTCCGTTAAGCAAATGATACGTCCGTCTCCAAGCTTATAAATGCCGTTATTAGCATTATCAGTCAGTGATGCACCGGAGAAGAGCTTAGCAAGTTCCCCAACGTATGCCAAGAAATTATCAGGCTTTGGAGAAACTGAGAATTCGCGATAACATAGTTTCTTATTTTTCTTTGCAGCCTTGTAGGCTTCGGTTTCAATTTGACGGTGGCCGGCGATCAAGCGGCCGTTCTTCTCAAAATGGACCTTGACCAACATGGCATAGCCGTCAAAGAGGTGCCCAAAGTTGAATTCCCCAATGTGCCACACACCTGGACCATTTCTTAGGTACGTGCCATTCTGCATGCAGGTGCAACCGTGCAAGTGGTTAATACTCTGTACGCTGAAAATATAATGCTTTGTTCTTTTTATTATTATTATTATTATTGTGGCATAGGGACCGCGTCGCATCTACATCTGGTACTCAGTAATTAATGTTATTATGGGATCAGGATGCTCTTATCTCAAGTTAATAGTAATTAATGTTATTTGGAAAGAGAATTTATCCTTAAAATACTAAAACCTTTTACATATCCATTGTAAATTACTAAAACATCTAATCAATTGAACCGTGTCCTTCGGGCTTCAAGCAAACATAATAATATAATTCTCGAGTTCTTGTAGACATGCTCTTAATAGTTATTAATTGCAAGTACTAAACTCACACAACTTACCTTTTTTTTTCTAAAATTTAGTTGATTAAGTAATTTAATTTATGATTATCCTACAGTAGTCTTTCTTTAGTGTAGATGCCTTCATTTTTTTTATGTAGATACACTTTTTAAATTATGGGGTTTAAGAGATTTATTGTACGGTTTTATAGTTCATTAAAAAACTATCTTTTTTAAACCGTACAGTTTAACTGCGTGTCTGCATTAAAAAAATATAGGTGTGCGTACTTACGGTTAAGAATGATTAAAAAACTAACTTTTTTAAACCATACGGTTTAACAGCGTATCCGCATTAAAAAAATATAGGCGTCTGCACCTAAGAATGACTATATCTTGCAGATCTATAACAATATATTTGTTAGGGCACAAAAGAAAGAAGATGCACTTTCAAGAACTTTGGGAGAGATGTTGTACGTTTCAATTTATATATATTCAATTTTTAAAAAAAATTACCGTCCCCTAATCGTTATTAGTAGTCAAGTCAAAGCATCCTATAATCTTAAGGTAGAACAGACCAGTATAGAAGGCCATAAATCAAAATTTTCTTCAGCTAGTGTTGGACTATTCTTTACCCTTATTTACAGAAAAGCTAGAAATAAAGGAAATTTATAAGTTACACGTACCAGCCATGACGGTATTTCTCCTTCAACAACAAGCTCACCCTCCCATCGTTCTTGTTTAACACTTGTCCATGCAGCATGGTTCCTGTGATCAGCACAACTTTCCCTTTCCGGTACACTCGCCGGCGATTGGTGGCTTGCAACATTTGAGATCATTAAGTGATCTCGTGTTCTGTCACGTTTGCTATCAAAAAAGGTCTTCCTTAAGTACCAACCTTCTTTTTTATTACGAGCAGACTTATTGTTTGAAACCGTCACAAGTGATTGCCGCGGATGGAGGCCCATGGCTGAAAGAACTAAAGAAGCCATGAAATGGAGCTAGCTATAGATTAAGAAAAAGCGATCGATTAATAAAAAGAAGCGATTAAAGTTTGAAGATGGATATTTGTATGTGAACCTTGTATATATATATAGCCAAATAGTTTTTAAATAAACCAGGTACGGCTGCTAATAGTATTTGAACTAATAGGAAATAAATGTTGTTAGTAGCTAACTTTTGAATAGGAATTGAAGTCGTGAGCTTCTATATAATTTAATATTATCAAAATCACCCACGAATAGGAGCCACTCTACTAAAATAAATAAATAAATAAATAAAATAATTAGAAACTACCTGACAAACATATTGGAATCTTCATTAAAAATTGAATTCCTCTTGTGTAGTCACGTCTTAATCACATTGCCTTTGTAAATTAATAGCTTAAAGTTTTAAATTAAATGGTTAACTAACATATATAGGATTATCAAATTCAACACAACTTATCTAATAGATATACTACCACCCATTGATTAATACCCTATTTTAATATTGAGATTGTGCATTTATAATCTACAATATTAAACTGTTTGGTAAACATTAACTATGGTTGCTTGGAAATTAAGTTGATTTGATCCACCATTTGTATGATTGAAACCTATAAATCTTCACTATTGTTTTAATCAAAATTATTATCTAAAAATTATATTTAATATACACACTATTAACTTTTACTTTACATATATAACCTACAGCACCTGAATACCAAAGATGTCCTAAGCCTCCTGTTAATGGTGATCACATCATAAGTATTTTGGCTCTGATAGTTGCTGCAACTTAGATTAAAATTCATGTCATATATATGCATCTATTGGCTTTTGTTTACCTGAACGATGCCTACTCAATGATATTCCACATGAACTACTGATTGTACTTGCTATAGTTAACTTTAGTTTTATCTTCATTGTTTAGATTAAACTAATTATTATTACTTAATCAAGTAAATCATAAGGATTTTAAGTATTGTATATGATCGGCATAAGTTTGCGAAATACGGTGCGCAAGTGGACTGTATATAGGACAATGCTGCACAAGTGCACATGCACTTCGTCAGAGCCAGCATTATTTTTCTTTTTTCCATGAGCTGTTTGTTGGCAAACTCGTGTCTTTGGCTCAGTGTTTGAAGATAATGTCAAAATATTAAGGATAAAGTCAAGATCCGAGGTTTTCTGTTTTTCCTTTATTTCTTTCTTTCTTTTCTTTTCATAATTGACGGAAAATTTGTCACGTAAATCTTATAAAATTTAACAAAAATAAAAAATTGTGACGATAAAATATTGTAGATATAGCTTTTAAAAACACACACAAATATATAAAGACATTCTCGAGTGAAGACATTCTCACTTTATTAAAATTAATAATAATAAAGTAGTAGCTACTGTGAAACCGTTCTACCGTGAAGTATTGATGATGATTTTCAGATTATAATAATAAATGTAGATTTATTTTTAATCTCTATAACTGTACGGTTGAAAATAACAGACCTCTACTCCATATAAATTGTAAAGAAGGCCCCAAATACAACATTTTCAAGGGTCCAGTAGGATTGATGGGTTGGTTAAGTTTGAGGACAGAACACGTGTGCTAGGCGTAGTTCATATCTCGAAAATAGGCCCAATGTTGAATTAATTTTAGAGTTGGGCTATTGGTGGTGCCCTCTAAAATTCTTGCTGATTGAGTGAAGAGGTGCATTTGTTTTTCTTGTGATATAAAAATATGCCTGCCAAGTTTATATGCTTTTTAAGAAAGAAAAAGAATCAATGTGAGTTACCTAAAAATAATCAATGTGAGTTACCTATCTCAGGTTTAATTTGGTTTCTCTTTCATCATTATCGATCTCCAAAACTAATAAAGAAGATGGTTAACTCAAGGTTTATATTTTTTAATTTATCTGGGTGTTTATTTCGAAAAGAAATAAAAAAAATTATAAGCTGAAAAAAGCTTAGTTTATAATTGGATAAAAATCTTATTCTTTAAAAATTAATTTTTTTTCTTTTAATTTTTGTAGGTTTAAAGAGTTTGTAGTGGAGAAAATGACTGATGAAAATGAATGGGTTCAATTAGATAAGTTTCTATTTCTAAAAAAATTTAAAATATAAAGAATAAATTTATAAATACAAAATAAAACGAGTTTTGTAAGAAAAATAGAGAGGTGCCAAAAGACCCAAGCAGTATATAAACCAAGAACGGAAACAGAAGCCTTTCGATTTACTCTCCATTCTCTTTTAAAAAAAGTTTGCCCTCGAGCCCTGTACAGGTTGGCCGTGTCTTTTCTTTCCCCGTTATTCTGTTTCAAAGAAAGAGCAAAAGAACTTAGACTCGCCTAGAATAAGTAATATTTATTCTCTCTATATATAGTGGTTTTCTAGTGTAAATGTCCACATTTTAAAAAAATATAGATTCACTGTATACACCTATAGGATATATTAACGCTTTTACAATCTTTTGTTCATTTAACTAATACATCATATAAACTATATAGTGAATCCATATTTTAAAAGATGTAGTTCCGTAAATGAGAATAATGATTATATCATATATATATCTACACACACTTAATGAGGAAATCCCGCTAAAAAAAAACATATTTCAATACATTAGAAACTATATTTTTTTTGTCTATTAGTGACATTTTCATTTTATTAAAATGAGAATATCTTGATTAGATAAATAATAATAATAATAATACAGCGCTGATTTGGTCAAGAGTCTAGACTTTCTTAAAGTTTGAGAAAGCTATTAAACTATGGGATTTAATAGTGTAATGGCCTTGAAAGCATATGGTCATTACATCATTAACCGCATGGTTTAATAGTTTTTTTAAACTTTAACAAATTTAAAATCCTGAATCAGAATCCTCTGACTTTATTAAAGTTAGAGATAAATTAAAAGGAAAAAAATACAATTTTTAATACACTACAAAAAAATATTATTTTTATTTTTTAATTTATTCCTTATTTTAATATAAATAAAAAATGTTTGGTTGGAACATTTGTGGGTGTGTATGTGTGTATATATATGTATAGACTCCTAAATGTGGATTTATGGTCCTGATTATTTTTTTTTCATGACCAAGTTTCATAAAAGTATGTAACTAGTTTTTTAAAAAAAAATTACCAACCGACGACTGAACAGTGTCCAAAATGAATCATGTGTCCAACATGGCACCTCAATTTTCATGCATGGGTCCAGGTACTTATTGGCAGACCAAAAGAGGTTAATGTTTGAAATTTGGGTTTCATTTTCATTTTTTCCTGCGAAAAATGAGAGAATCTATCCATATCATTCATGTGCAAATATGCTTCTACATCATAATAAACTTCCTGAACCTAGCTTTTAATCAGTATAATGGGCCTCGGCTTTTTAAATCTTATCGGTCAGGCCTGGCCTACACAAATGCTCTCAATCATAACCCTGAGAATGATCAGATAATGCCGAATTGTTCACCGAGTTCAATAAAATGTACTACAACAAATTTTTTTTATACAAATTTTTAGTCAATACGATATCATAGGGTAAAAGTTGTATAATAAGTATGACCGAAGAGCAGTGATGTAATTTGAATAAATTGACATGGCATCGCATGGGTTATTGAATGAAGATATCACTTGACTCATATATATATATATATTTTATTAAATTTTATTAAACATCACATTAATTTGTATAAAAATAATTTGTACAAGAATTTATAAAATCTAAATTGTGCTTAACTTTTGAAAAATTTTACATCACGCATATATTTATAATAAGGATCTGGCTACGGTGTAACTGTGGTACCGTGCCACAGTTACATCCAGCCGTTGGATACACTTGGATTGGTGAGATCCACTGGCATCCAACGGCTAGATGCAACTGTGGCACGGTACCATAGTTGCACCACAGGTTTCCCCTTATAATAATACGTGATTAAAATTTAATTACACACACAGGGCCGGCTTTAACCAATTGGGGGTCTTAGGCGAAATTTTATTTTGGGCCTACTGATGTTAAAATATCAACTCTCACAAGAATATTAAATAGTTCAAAAAACTCTCACAACAACATCAAGTAGCTCAAAATTCAACTATATTCAATAATATCTTGAATTACAACAACTATTAACAAGATCCAAAAAAAAAAAAAAAAAGATAGTCGAAAAAATATCTATTTATTTCCACATGAATATTAACTAATTTTGTCTTCCACAAATTCTATCTCCTTAAGATGCTCTAAAACTTCATCAACCACAGCCATAATCTTCATGCGAACTTTAAATCATTGCTCCTACTTGCTATGATCTTGATGCATATTTCTAGTTGACATGCTTTTCAAATAAATAAACAAACACAATTTTTTTTCTAAATTATTTAAGCTGAAATCAATACAAAAAATAAAAAATAAATTAAATTTAAAAAGGATAAGAACAATAATAATAAAAAATAGAAAAAAAATAGAATGATAGTACCTAAAATTGAGTTAATTGACTAGTTGAGATGAAGATGGATGATGACAATGAATTTTGTCGAGAAAGAGAAGAGAGCACAAAAACGTTTTGCTGAAAGTAACTTTGATTTAATGTGTATCATTTATAGATAATGAGTTTTTAAATATATTTTAATAGAATACTAAAAGTTAGCTCTAAAAATCTAACGTTATTAATTTTAATAAGAGTTTTTTTTTTAAAGGGAAAGCATTGATTTTTTTTTGGGAAATAGTAAAAGAAAATAAAGAAGTAATGTTCAAAATAATTATTAAGGAAATTATCAATCGTATATCCTTTATTTACTATGTTATCAAATTTACTACAACACTTTCAGGGTATATCAGTTGTCCACCATAAGTTGACAAAATGTATTTGCGGTCCACCAAACCGTTAGTTTCCGTTTAAATATGATTACATCAGAGGGGTAATCTAGTCTTTTCATATGCTACAAGTGATAATTTAATGGTATATAAGTGATAATAAGAGATTTTAAGGGTATATAAGTGATAATTTTCAAGGGTAAAATAGTTAATTCACTACAATTCTGTTAACTTTCAAACGACAGCTAACGGTTTAGTGGTCGGCAGATAACTTTTGTCAATTTAAGGTGGCCGATTGATACACCCTTAAAGTGTTGTAATATTTTTTTATAAAAGTACAAATTTAAGGTATACGATAATTTCCCTAATTATTATATCATAAAAATATATCTTATATTTAAGGTAAAGATTATCAAATAAGAGAGATAATTATGAATGAGAGTAATGATAGGGTAAAGTCTAAGAAGTAGGCTTTTTTATTGTACAAAAAAAATATATACGTAACTTAATTCTTTCTAATATTAAAAAAATATTAATCATATTAATTAATAAATAAATACTCAAAAATTGCACTTTCTAAATACGGGATCTAGACAACTGTTTAATTCGCCTGACACTAAAGTTGCCGCACACTACCGACCAGAACTTTTCAAAAAGTAAAAATTAAAAACATAAAAATCATATCAATAACGTCAACTCTTCAAGAGACAGAGAATGAATTATTTCAATCTCTTCTGATTTTCAGGCCGCCCGCTTTTCCTTATTCTTTTTTTAAATAAATATTCAAGAAAAAAAAATTGATAACAGAAAGGATTCATTATTCATTATCCCTGTCTCTTGAAGTTATGTTAGGTACCATACAATACAATAAAGATTTTTCTACATCTCGTGAGAGAGTCTTTTCAAGTTGTCAACAACGTGTGGCTGCGCCAGAACGCGTATGGGAGGTCACATTCGCATTTCACATAGAAACAAAGGCAATTTTTTTGCACAACTACAGCTCCATGGACATGTAATTATTGGTAATTGTAGCACACATGTAAAGCCATTAATTTTTTCTGCATCCGAAAAGTATTGGAATGACAGGAGAGCTAGCCAAAATCTAAATAATCCCATATCTGTAACCTGTGCTTGACTGAAATTTTCCGAGCTGGCGGTTCTGTCTGTGGTCCAAAAATTTGCTCCAGTGATGCATGACTTGTGAAGTCTTTGGTGGCAAATCAAAAACAATAAGGTCTAAAAAACTTCACTGGCCTTCACATGGGTGATAGGTGGGTAATTTTATCTGTCTGCTAATAATGCTAGGTAGCAAAATTCGCTTCTTTGGCTATACCAAAGTCGAAAAGTTTGATGACATTTCCCTATCACTTCATCATATCTCACTGTAAAATTGTTTCATTGCTCGCATCTCTCCATACAACAAAGTCCATGATTTCTGCCTCAGAGATTCAAATTGACTGAAGCTGAACCACAGACTGACATATATGGTGATAACTGATAACTGATGATATATACAAGTTACTACAAGACACCAAAGAAGGGGGAAAAGGGGAAAAAAGATGTAGCATATATATATATACATACGTAGCTTTTAAGTGACAGCAAGTTGAAACTTGTTATCAGCTTTTCATTTCTTTTTCTTCTCTTTCAACTCGTAATCCCCAAGAAGTAGATTACATTTGTCTTCTTGTCCCCCAGTTTTATCTTCCTGTTTTTTTCACCGTTACTCCGACAGATCATATGAACCCCATCTCATTGCAAAGTGATGTATACGTGTCATTTCTGGGCCTCAGCAATCAGCTCCCAGTAAATTTAAACTCACCTGGGCATGTTTTCTTTTTCATTTTTTTAACTGATAATGAGGATAAAAATGCTCGTAGATTCTTTTTTGCATTTCTGTTCTGTCGTTTTAGTTCTTACTTTTAGACAGAGACAGAGACAGGGCACACACCAAAAGTCCAATTACCAAGCCGCAGGCAAGGGGAAAATGACACCCTGGACTTTGAGAACACACACTTCTTCTGATTTTTGTATTAGGGATCAACATCGCATGCAGCTTCTCTATTGTTCATTTCATTATTCAGATCTCATCATTGGGTAGATCTACATGTATGCAATCTGATGATGTGTTTGATGTTCTCAATAAAATACAAATGCACTTAAAGAGAAAAAACACACACACACACAGACACACATACATTCTTTTTTAAAACGTCAAACTCTATGCACAATAGGTACACTTACCGGTCACGTGAAAATGTCGTTGACAAAATTCGCCGGCCACCAATAAAATGGTAAGTAACCGCAGCCGCAAATTCCCATACCCGTCTAAGACTGAATTTTATTTTTAATTTTGTGCTTCTGTTTTAAACTGTGTTTCGGCCGACTCAATAGGACCACAACAAATTCTAGTATCGTCTTACGGTGGGGCCCACTGCGTACGGTCATTTACGTGAAAAGGACAAATCAAAAACAACAAAAAAGCCGGCAGTGGATGTGACTGTTTTGATTGGATGGCCAATAATCTTACCCTTAATGGTACACGTAGCAGCAAGTGGTTGGCCGACATGCATGAAATCTACTCGCACGATCCTGTTGGGCAGGAGCGATATCATGTCAGCTTTTTTAAGTGGACCTTCGACTTTGATCGGAGGTCTTTTGTTTGGACTCGATGGAAGTCAAAGTGCAAAGTTTCTACAGCTTTGGGTCTGAAGGTAATTTTCAAAAGTTTGGATGCCAAGAAAAATCATAAGAGTTTCTGTTCTATTATTTGTCTACATCCCTTTCCTGCGGGGTGGTCAGGGCCCGAGCACAGGCCCAACTTGAAAATGAGGTTTGCAAAAGTTGTGGGTTCGCCTGCGATACTTTTGCGTTATAATTTAAGTAATATTTGCACCACAAATTTATCTGGGATTTTTGTATAGGCAGTTCTGTGATAATGCAGTGAAGATTCAATTGGGGTTGCTTTTCAAATAATTTAAATAAAATATTCTCCCTCAGATACATATAGAGGGACTGAAACTCGTACTACATGTACGAAAACAAGTGGTATCTAAGCATATATGCAAATGTTTGAAGAAGGGTTTAAAAAAAAAAATGTAAATGAATTTATGAATTAGACCAACAGATAAAAGAACCGTGCCTAAATTATGGTGTTCAACTTTTGGTGCTACTACATAGACTTTGTTGAAATAAAAAATAAAATAAAATAGTAAGGGTGCTTTGGGATTGAGTTGCTGTAACTTTTAAGCTATAGCTGCTGTGGAAAAAAAAACTGTAACTATGAAATAAAAGTTAATAATATATAGTAAATGTAAATTTTAAATAATAATTTTGATAAAATTATTAAAGATATAATATATTTTTTATTATACAAGTAAAAAATTATATCAACATAGCTTCCAAGCTAAAGCAGATAGTGTTTATTAAATACTTTAGTATTGTAACTTTTAAATTACAGCTGCCCAACCTCAATTCCAAACGCACCCTAAGAACCATAAATTTTATGCAGTTAAATTTTGTTTGGCTTGAAATTTGGCAAATACAAAGTGCTTTACAATTACATAAACTGAATTGGTCTTGACATAGATATTATGGAACAAGGAGACAACATTAGACCACACTTGTATCATTTCCTTCCATAAACTAAACAATTTTATTTCATGGTTGCTAATTTGATTTTCACGATTGACGTATTTGACAAGGAAATTTGATAATCTTATTAACCAACTAGATTATGGATATTATTTTGATCTAACTATACATAATCCTATATTTTATTTCTTTCACTTTCATGATTCTAGAATTGTTCCCCTACCCTCTAAAGTTTCTATTCTTCAATTAATTTCTCGAGAAAATTTTGGCTCCCAATATGTCTGGTTAGATAACGCCACGTGGGTCCAATGAGTTGAAGTAGAAGCTTAATATTCAACATTAGTTGAGATGAGTTTTCTTTTTTTCTTTGGCAAGTTGCATGAGAACGCATGGACTAGTGAAAGAACTCAACTGATTATTGTGTAGTGCAATCAATGTTTTAATCGATTGTTAATTGCCATTATTTGGCAATCATATAATTACTACAGTTAATACTAAAGTTATTATACCACCACTACAAGACAAAAAAAATTAACTATATGACAAAAGAAAATTTCACAATAAGACAATTTTTCTTATCTCAACTAATTGTTGTACATACATCATTATTTGCCATTATTCATCTGATTATGCTATCTTGTTATTTTAACGATGCTAATATTTTTGTGGGTAAACTTCAATACATCTCCCCAAATAAAATGGTAATCTTCAATTTATTTTCAAAAGAACAAAAACTTCAATTTAATCATATACTTACTGTTATATATATATATATAACAGTAAATGATAATAAATTAATTAAAGATTTTCATTCTAAGTAGATGCTAAATTAAAGTTTACCCATATTTAATTAACAAAGTATTAGACTAACAAGCTGATAAGATCCTGAAGATTTGATTTTGTCAGGAAGGTCTTGATTCTTTAGCATCTTCTATATAGATTTGGCTTTGGGGACGCATGCATCTAGGAACAAAAAGCTTTCAGTAGAAACCATAAGTGGATGGTTAAAGGCATTAAGTCTTTTTCGCCTTTAATCGTTTAAAAATATTACAATGCCATGTCGGTCAAAATGGAGAGTGGGCCATCGCACTTTCCTTACTCATAATTCATGATTATGACACCATTACCTCTTTTATTTTATTTTATTTTGATCGAGAAAAAAAAAATCAAGAAACTGGGCCAGCTGCTTATTTAACTGAAAAAAGACACGTATATATGTTAAATATTTGTTATTATATAATCATTCCAGAACATACTTTTCCGTTAGCATGCCAAATGTGACGTGCTCGATCGTTTCATTATTATTATTCTTATTCTTATTTAGCAATAGCATGGATAATGACAAGACTAATACTGTTCATAATTATAAATTTATTAAAATTCATATATCAGAGAACAAGTTTATTATGACATAACTTAAATTTTTATTCTTACTAGTATCATAAGGATATTTATCAGGCGGAGCTCCATTCAAACTAGAGGGTGTTACAGTACACGCAGACTTTTATAAAATTAATAAATTTCTCAATAAAATATAATAATATCGTGAGTTTTATGTGTAAAATTTTCATTTTGGTCCCTACAAAACTACATATTCTCTCACAATGTTTAAATTTTAGAGAAAAATATCATTTTAGTTACGTGATCCCACAGATATTAATTCTAATAACAACTTCTACATTTACAATTATTGATATATTTTTAACAACTTCCCTTTATTTGAAACAAGTGAGCCTACTTTTTTGTTGATGTTTTATAATCTATTTTTTATTCATATTTATACTTTTTTCCACTATTAAAATAAAATTTTAACACTATGAAAATAAAACTTTTACATGTTACAGCTTGTACAATTGAAAAAAAAATCATATAATTAGTTTTGAAAGATTTTAATTTGACCCCAAAGAACTAAACTCTGAGTTTCGCCCTGAATATCTAATATTCCACCCGACAAATGTGGGAGAATGTCTACCTTCACCCAATTATAAGTGTGGGAGGTAAGGAAGGAGCTAGGCTGACTAGGGCTTCTCCCATTTGATTAATAAAACTCTTAAATTGCATCCATTATGTAACCATTTTTTCCCTGTGAATTTAAATTGAAATGCCCTTATGAATTGAAGAATTTATAAACCTACCTTTGTGAACTTTGTTGAAATGCCACTTTAAGTTGAAGTTATTGCTTATATTAAATTCATTCTTATGCTTGTCCTATGAAATAGATTTTTGACACCATCCCTAACAAAATGAATGGTAAAATTCCTTAGAGGAGATTTGAACCGTTGCCCTCTTTTCTACTTGGCCGTGCCACGAAGCTTCACTTGCCTGAATTCAATTAAATATTATATTCGAAAAAGAAAGTTTGTATACTAACCTACAAGTCAACAACTTGACAATTTCATGTATTATCCTACGCTACAAATATTATCATTATTAGCAAGCCGAACTTTTAATTCTGATTTTCGAGCATGTCCACTGATTCTGATACTATAGACAATCGAGATGACAAGCTTTTGGGACTATCAATAAAGCTCTAATGAATCACCATCTTCGATTATGGTTCTTTGCAATCTATAATTATATGGAAGGGCCCAACCAAATGAATCAACAATTCATTCATACCGGTTATCATAATGACTTGTTAAATATATATAATTGCTATGTAATGAATAATTTTTGGAATTAATATAAATTCTGATGAATCAATAACTTTGCTTTTGGCTCTTTGCAATCCATAGTTAAATCCAAGGGCCTACGGAAAAGACAGTAGAGTTGATACATATATTGATTATTATCATAAAGAGTTGTTAAATATAATTGCCACTTACGTAGCTCAAAACTTGGTCAATCTTCAAATCAAGCACGTATAGGAATCTTATGACAAATACTTGTAATAATTTTATATAGGTAAGGTCTGGTTTCCTTTTGGGATGCGTGGTCTTTTGGAAACCGTTCAAAAACCCTTTCCGACTCATAAAAGAAAAAACAAAAAGAAAAAGAAAAAAATCATATAGACATAAAACACCTTTCTCTTAGAAAGCTGAACATTTTTTCTTTGTCACTTAGACGGGTTCATAATTTTATATCCTCATAAATAAGTCAATCAATTCAAGCAGGCAAGAAGGTACTACATGATCATAGCAATTTATTTAACAAGCTTAAAAAGCAATTGTTTTATCTATACCTTCAAGTCTAAGCTTTGAGATTAAGTTGTAACTAGGATAATGCCAAAGCCAATTTAACCTGAAGGTTTTGTGTCGAACCCCTTACACGAATGAAATTCGACAGAGCCAAAGAGCCTTACATGTGAAGATGTTACGCAAACTAACAGGATATCGAATCATTTAAAAGGGAAAAAAAAGACACAAATACGGAGTCATGGTAACCTTAATCCTTGTTAAGAATAAGTTTCAGTATTAGCTCAACAATGTTTGTTACGTCAATTAAATAACAGATTTTGGTGATGTGGTTGTTGAGTTAGCAAGTTTGTTATTAGCAAAGTTAATATTAACACATGCATTTCGTGTGTTTAGAAAGTTCCAAATATCAATATAAATTAGTCTTGTAAAATCATATTCATAATATACAAAATATCTTGAGTTCATAAAATTTTTCTCTCTCTCTGGTTATGATTTTCTCTCAACTTTCTTAGAAACCAAACAGTTTTGATAAGAGAATTTGATTTTTAATTTGGTATTAGAGCCAAGAATACATACTCTCATGGCTGCATTAAGCTTGAATACAAACATTTCATCCTCGATCTCGTCATTTACATTTACAACACCAATCAAACTTGATCGTTCCAACCATACAATCTGGAAATCATAAATTCTCTCTTCAGTGAGAGCTAATGAGCTTGAAAGCCTCCTTGATGGTTCACGAACTTGTCCAGATCAGTTTCTTGCTATTGATCCAACAAATGCTGATGTTGTTGCACAAGAGAATCCTGCTTATGCTATATAGAAGAAGCAAGATCAAATGCTATTGAACTGGCTATTGTCTTCCATCAGTGTTGAGATTCTGAGTCTTGTGGTAACCTCTAAAACTTCTCATGAACTCTAGACTAACCTAGAACAATAGTTTAGTTCTGAAACTGCTGCTAGAAAAGTTCGTTTAAAAATGATGTTAAATAATCTGAAGAAAGGATCCTGTCTGTTATCGATTAATTTAGCAAATTAATATCAGTGACAAATGAGTTAGTTGTTGCTTGTAGTCCAGTCGGCTCTTTAGATTTCATCACACACTTGATTTCTAGCCTATGATAACCTTATTATCTTGTTGTGGTGTATATTGAAGCAAATATCCTTAAGATGATCATTAATGAAGCCTATTCCATGCTCTTGACTCATGAAGCTAGGCTAGAGAATGCACAATCTAGTGCTAGTAAAGAGGCAAAATTGAACTATGTAGCTAACATAGCTCATATTGGAAATACTCAGAAGAAACCAAACAATAATGCAAATTAGAATAATAATAATCAAGGGAATTGAATGGAAATTATGCAAATAAGAATGGAAATAGTGACTAGAATGGTAACATAGGAGGTTATAGATCAGGGAGAGATGCATATATGGGACAAAACTCTGGAAGAGGATGGAATCGTAGTCAGGGCAGATGTGGCTTCACTGGTAATGGTGGTTTTACTGGTGTCTTTCCTGGTTTTGGAAGAAGAGGTGGCAGAGGATTTATAATCTGTCAGATTTGTTTTAAGCATAACCCTTATGCAGCTGAGTGTAGGGACAAGTTCAATAGAAACTTTGTTCTAAATTTTCCAGTGAATGGTCATTATCCTAATCAGAATCAAGCTTCCATAGCTGCTTATATGGTTACTTCAGAAGGCATTGCTGATCAAGGATGGTACTTGACAGTGGAGCAACTCATCATCTTATAAATAATGTGAAGAATCTAGCTAAAGGTAAACCCTATATTGGTTCTCAGTTGTCACTAGTTGGTAATGGTGAAGGGCTTAACATTACACATATTGGTTGCACATGCTTTCATACTTCTTTTGGAACTTTTTAAAACTTGAATAATGTCTTATGTGTGCCCAAAATTACTAAGAATCTCGTTAGCATTTCTAAACTCCTGTTAGATAACAATATAACCATTGAGTTTTCCTCTAATATGTGCTTTGTTAAGGACAAGATGGATGGATATTACTGGATTACTAAAGGTGGACTCTACAAACTACTGTCTCAAGATGATTCTGATATTATCTTCAATTATGAAAGTCTTAGTTTAAAGCCTAGCTCAATGTTGTCATTTCTTCAAAATAAATGAATTGTAAACTCTTTACAAAATTCAAGCAGTCTTGTGTCTATCAGTCCAACTTCTTTTCATTCCAGTAATCTAGAGTCAAGTAATTCTAGTCTTGTAAGTTTTCTTACTTCAATTCAGTTGTTATATAACAAGTTTGGGCATCCAAACAAACAGGCTTTACAAACAATAATAAGAAAGCTTCATTTGCATTATATTTCAAAACAATCTCTTGATTTCTGTAATGTATGTTAATGTGGAAAACTGCATCAGTTTCATTTTCTTGTTACTGAAATAAAATCCAGATCTCCACTTGAACTGTTACACACTGATTTATGGGGTCTAGCTTCTGAATGTTCTATGGATGGTTATAAATACTACATTTCTTTTGTTGATGACTTTACTAGATATAGCTGGATATTTCCTCTTACTTTTAAATCAGAAGATTTGATACCTTTAAACATTTCAAAACTCTTGTTGAAAAATAATTTTTCTTGCTTATAAAAGCACTACAATTAAATATGAGGAGTGAATTTATAAGTTTCAAACCTTTTTTTCAACAAGAAGGTATTTAATTTAGATTCAGTTGTCCATACACTCACCATCAAAATGGCATTGTTGAAAAAAAACACAGACATATTGTTGAGATTGGTCTTACTCTTCTTACTTAGTCACATTTGCCTTTATCTTTTTAGTGAGAAGCATTTTATACAGCCTCTTACTTAATCAATAGAATGCCTACACAAGTTTTAGGCAATATCTCTCATTTTAAGAAATTACACAATCAATTGCCTGATCATACATTTCTTAGAGTGTTTGGTTGCTTTTATTTCCCTCTGCTCAGGCCATATAACCAGCATAAACTTGACATTCATACTCAAAAATGTGTTTTTATTAGCTACAATCCACTTCATAAAGGATATAAATGTTTCGATAGATCTGGAAGAGTCTTTATTGCTAGGCATGTTACATTTAATGAAATATAATTTCCATATACTGAGTTGTTCTCAAAATAGTCACCCTCTACTTTACATGAGTTTAGTTCAATATCTCCTGTTCAAATTCCCTTCTATCCAAATTCTATTCTTTTTTACAGTAGTAATGAAGGATGACCAGCTGTTACCTTTGCTCCAACATTGTCCCCTGCATCAACCTATTTTTCAGCACAACAAACTTCTTCAAATTCATCATCCAACCATTCTATTTATTCACTTTCTTCTATAGAATTTTCCTAACTTATACGACCTTTGCAACCTCTACAGCCCACACATCTAATGATTACCAAGCAAAAGCTGGAATTTTCAAGCCCAAAACCTACATTGCTGTCACTCAAAATCTTGAACCAACCAGTGTTAAGGCTACATTACAAGACTCCAAATGGTATCTGGCAATGAATGAGGAATTTAAAGCAGTACAAAGGAACAGTACTTGGACACTGGTACCTCCATATGCAGCTGCTAAAATAGTTGGCAATAAATGGGTTTATAGAGTCAAATATAATCCAGATGGAAGTATCTCTAAATACAAAGCTCATTTAGTAGCTAAAGGCTATCATTAGACCCATGGAATTGATTTATTTGAAACCTTCAGGTCTGTAATAAAACCTTGTACAGTCAGAATAGTTCTGACCTTGGCTGTTATGCACCATTGGCCTATAAGACAATTGGATGTGATTAATGAATGCCTCAATGGCATACTTACATAGGATGCTTTTATGCACCAACATGAGGGTTTTCTAGATCCTCAATATCCCTCTTATATTTGCAAATTAAACAAAGCTTTATATGGGTTAAAGCAGGCTCTAAGAGCCTGATATGGCCGATTGAAGTGTTCTATGATAGATTGGGGTTTTCAAGCATCCAAGTCAGATACTTCTTTGTTTATCAAACATGTTGGTAGAGATATTTTGCTCATACTTGTCTATGGTGATGACATCTTGATTACTGGCTCAAACTCTAAGCTTCTTGAAGCTGTTATTCAATATCTAAACTCAAACTTTGCTCTTAAAGATCTTGGTGAATTTAATTACTTTCTTGGCCTTGAAGTCACTCCATTTGTGGAAGGTTTTCATCTCTCTCAAACTAAATATATTGGTGATATTCTCAAAAAGGCCAACATGTTGGATAGTAAAGGATATTCCACTTCTATGAGTACCAGTGATAAGCTCTATAAGGATAAATGTGCTGCCTTTGAGAATCCTTCTTTATATCGAAGCATTGTTAGTTCTCTACAATATCTTCTTCTAACAAGACCTGATACAGCTTACACTGTTAATAAGACATCTAATTTTTACAAGCTCCAACAACTTTTTATTGGCAAGCCTACAAGAGGGTTCTTAGATATTTGCAAAGCACAACTCATTTTGGAATCCAATTCTTTCATTCAGGTTCCTTAACTTTGACTACATATTCTGATGCAGATTAGGGGTCAAATCCTAATGATAGAAGGTTTATTGGTGGCTATTGTGTGTTCTTAAGTAATAATCTCATTTCCTGGTTGTCCAAAAAGCAGCCTATAGTATCTACATCTTCAGCCGAATCTGAGTATCGTGCTTTGGCGTTGACAACATTAGAGATCTTATGGATTACTTATTTGCTGTAAGACCTTAAAGTGTCTCTTACTCAGACTCCAGTTTTACTTTGTGATAATAAAAGTGCAGAAGCATTAGCTAATAATCCAAAGTTCCATTCTCGTACAAAGCCTGTTGAATTGAATCTCTATTTTTTGAGAGAGCACATTGCACAGCAGCAGCAGCTTATTGTTCATCATGTTTCTTGTTCAAATCAACTAGCTAATATTCTCACTAAACCTTTTTCATTTGATCAATTTACTTTTCTTCGCAGCAAGCTTAATGTCTTTCCCCGACCTTAAGCTTAAGGGGGATATTAAGAATAAGTTTCAATATTAGCTCAGCAATGTTTGTTACGTTGGTTAAATAACAAATTTTGGTGATGTGGTTGTTGAGTCAACAAGTTTGTTATTAGCAAAGTTAATCTTAGCTCATGCATTTCGTGTGTTTAGAAAGTTCCATATATCAATATAAATTAGTCTTGTAAAATCATATTCATAATATACAAAATATCTTGAGTTCATTAAATTTTTCTTTCTCTCTGGTTATGATTTTCTCTCAACTTTCTTAGAAACCAAACAGCTCTAATCAGAGCTGTTAATGATATCGAAAGCAGAGCACAGAAGCAGAGTATGACTGACTGCAGCTGATTAGCTCATGAAAGCTGACATGGCAAGTTGGTTATCCAGCTCATCTCACACATTTGAAATGTAACGAACTAAGTGAATTGTTGAGTCTGTTTTAACTTGCTATATAAACGTGTATTTTGTACTCAGATATTATGTTGAAGAAATATCAATAAAATCACAGATTTGTTTCACTTTCTTTTTCATTTTCTTAAGCTTTCTAGTTAACCAAACAACTCTTTTCTATAGTTTTAACATGGTATCAAAGCCACGAATGACAAATATAAGTCAAAACAATCTTTCCTTCAGCTTTGTCACACCAGTCAAGCTGGATTAGAATAATTTCATTCTGTGGCGCACGCAAGTTCTTACAACTGTGAAAGGAAATGGCTTGGAAGGTTTCATTAATGGCGATAACAAATGTCCAGAACAATTTCTCATCTCTGAGAATGATATTGAGAGTGTAGTATCAACTGGAAGCTCAAGATCTATAAATTCTAAGTTTGTAGCATGGATGAAGACTGATCAGCTACTGCTGAGTTGGATGATGTCATCGATCCAGCAAAATCTGCTCTCTACAGTGATCGATTATACAACATCTAAGCAACTCTGGGAGACTCTTACTGGTATGTTTATCTCCCAATCTCAAGCTCAAATCCAAACACTGAGAATGCAAATCCAAACCATTAAGAAAGGTTCAATGCATATGGCTGACTATTTTGCTAAAGTCAAAAGAATAGCAGATACTTTAGCTTTAGCTGGTAAACCAGTAGAGTTAGGTGATTTGATTATGCATGTCTTGACTGATCTTGACTCATCTGACTATGAATCCTTAGTGACTGCTGTCTTGGCTAGAGGTGAAAAGATAACACTGGATGAATTATATTCTTTGTTGTTTAATCATGAAATTAGAATTGAACAGAAGAAAGGAAAAATTACTAGTGATGTAATGCATAATATGACAGCTAATGTTGCTCAAAGAAACACATATTTTGGTAAAAATAATGGTGGTTTTCAAAAGAATTATGGAGGAAATTTTGGAAATGGAAACAGTTCAGGGTTTGGTGGTTTTAATGGTGGTGCTTCTGTAATAGTTCTGGACAATTCAGCAATGGAAATAACTTTTCTGATGTTGTTTGTCAAATATGCTACATACCTGGACGTGGAGCTTATAAGTGCAGAAACAGATACAACTCATCATTTGTTCCTCAAAAAAACTATGGTAGAGGCAACTTTAATAGTGGTTTTAGACCTCCGGGACAATTTGGAAGAGGAAGATTTTTTAATGGTGGTGGTAGAGGCCCTGGACAATTTAACAACAATTATAATTCGCCAAGAGTTTTTGGTTTTCAAGGTGGTCCTGGTTTTCAAGGTAACATAATGCATGCAGAAAATTCCTTTGGCACTCCATCTGCATTTTACTCTTTTACTCCTGGTTCATCAACATATGCTCCAACTGAAACCCCTGACAATAGTGGTCAATACAATGCCTCTACTTCAGCATCTCTGCCTCCATCAAATCCAAATGTGTCCCCAGAGCTTGTTGAAGATCCTTCATGGTACTTTGACAGTGGAGCAACAAACCACATCACCAATGATTTAGGTAAGCTTCTTCATTCATAAGCTTATACTGGTGAGGAAAAATTATTTGTTGGCAATGGAAATGCATTGGTTATTAATAATATAGGATCAGCAATGCTTACAACTTCAACTTCAAAACCTTTATTGCTTAATCATGTCCTTTATGTGCCAAACATAACCAAAAACTTGCTTAGTATTTCAAAACTTGTGGCTGATAATTTTGTTGTTGTTGAATTTCTTGATAATTCATGCTTTGTCAAGGCCAGGGACATAGGAATAACTTTACTTGAAGGTGTTGCTAAGGGTGGCTTGTATCAAGTCAAAAACATCTTTTCTCAGTTTCCTCAGTCATCTCAGTCAGCTCGGTCTGCTCTTTTCAACTCAGATAGTTTCAATAAACTTGAATCTCTTTTTACTTCTTGTGCTATGTCTCATGTCAATAAACCAGAAGTTGTAAAAGTCTCTGAACCAAGTCTTCAGTCTGTTTTTTCTGCAATTGCACTGCAATCAGTCAATATGGATCTTTTTCATAGGAGACTTGGGCATCCAGCACCTTATGTTCTCAAAACAATATTCAAAGCTTGTAATGATTCTGCTGTTTTTAATAAGATTGAAAAATTGTCTGTCTGTAATGCTTGTTAATATGGCAAAAATCACATGCTTCACTTCAATTCAGTAGAAACCAAAACAACATTACCTCTATAGCTGATCTATGCTGATCTTTGGGGGCCTTCTCACATTTTTTCTACTCAGGGATACAAATATTATCTTTCCATCCTTGATGACTTTAGTAGATTTACATGGATATTTCCCTTATCTGCAAAATCAGATGCCATTGAAGTTTTCTCAAACTTTAAACTCTTTATAGAAAACCATTTACAACACAAAATTAAAACTGTTCAAACTGACTGGGGAGGGGAATTCAGAACCTTTACCTTTTTACTTAAAGCTTCTGACATACATTTTAGACACCCCTGCCCACATATACATCATCAAAATGGGAGAATTGAAAGGAAACACAGACACATAGTTGACATTGGCTTAACCTTACTAGCTCAAGCTCACTTGCCTCTTAACTTTTGGTGGAATGCTTTTCACACAGCTGTCTACCTAATCAATAGACTTCCTACTCCAGTTTTAAATAACATTTCACCTTTTCAAAAATTATTTAATCAAACACCAAACTATTCCTTTCTCAGAACCTTTGGTTGTGCTTGTTATCCAGCCTTGAGACCATACAATAAACACAAGTTGGATTTCAGAACTTGCAAATGTATATTCCTTGGTTATAGCTCTTATCATAAGGGTTATCTGTGTCTTTATTCTTCAGGAAGAATTTATACATCCAACCATGTTGTTTTTTATGAAAGTTCCTTCCCTTATGTCTCTGGTTTAGATTTTTCATCTCTAGATAAATGTCAGTCTCCAGTTTCTTTATTAGAGTCATCTTTCTCTTCTTCTTCTTCTGTTCCTTCCTTTGTTCATCTGCAGGTTCCTTTAGCAACATCATCAACAAGTATTCCTGATGCTTCACAAACACACATAAACCAAAATTCTTCTCCTTCCTTACCTAATGAATCATTCAGTCCTTCCACACATCATTCACCAGCTCATACACTAGCTTTATCTCAACCCACTGGTCATCAGATGATAACCAGGTCAAAAGCTGGCATCTTCAAACCAAAAACTTATTTGTCAGCTCTATTAGCTCAGCCTTCTGAACCTCTTTCAACATCTCAAGCACTTGCTGATCCTATGTGGTTCCAAGCTATGCAAGAAGAATTTCAGGCTCTTCAAAACAACAAGACATGGGAATTGGTATTGCCTGATACACCTGTTAAAATAGTTGGAAATAAGTGGGTTTTCAGAATCAAATACAACTCTGATGGATCTCTTTCAAGATATAAAGCTCGGCTGGTTGCTAAGGGGTTTCATCAAACCCAAAGAGTTGATTACACTGAAACTTTTAGTCCAGTGGTTAAAGCCTCAACAGTAAGGGTAATTCTCAGTTTAGCAGTTCTTAACAAATGGGTGATTCGATAAGTGGATGTCAACAATGTATTTCTCAATGGCATTTTAGTTCAAGAAGTGTACGTGGCACAACCTGAGGGTTTTGTGAACTCTGCTAAACCTCATCACATTTACAAGTTAAAGAAAGCTATTTATGGTCTGAAACAAGCTCCTAGGGCTTGGTTTGATAAGTTCAAAGATGCAATGACAACTCAGTGGCATTTTCAGCACTCCAAATCAGATAGCTCTCTCTTCTATAAATGGATAAATGGTCATGTAATCTTGGTTCTGGTTTATATTGATGATATCATTCTCACTGGTTCCAATCCTCAGCTAATTCAGCAAGTGATTCAAGACATGCATCACACTTTTGCTTTAAAGGATTTAGGGGATCTCAATTATTTTCTTGGAATTGAAGTAGTTAAGTCAGCAACTGGTCTTTATCTGTCTCAAGCAAAGTACATTGCTGATATTTTGGCAAAACATGATATGGTTTATAGCAGTCTAGTCTCTACACCTATGTCTACCAGTCAATATCTTACAAAGGATTTAGGTGACACCATTCAAAATGTGTCTCAATACAGAAGTATTGTAGGTGCCTTACAATATGTTACCCTTACACGACCTGATATAGCCTATTCAGTTAATAAGCTCAGTCAATTCCTATTTAATCCACGCACTTCACATTGGGATGCTTGTAAAAGGTTGCTGAGATACTTGAAAGGAACCTTACATCTTGGTCTGCAATTTCACATGACTGGAGCACTTCAACTACATTGCTTTACAGACTCTGATTGGGCTTCTGATCGAGATGACAAGAAGCCAGTAGCTGGTTATGCAGTCTATCTCGGTCCAAACTTAGTCTCTTGGTCATCCAAGAAGCAAGCAGTGGTATCAAGGTCGAGCACAGAAGCAGAATACAGAGCTTTGGCCCATGCTACTTCAGAAGTGATATGGATAAAATCTCTTCTTCAAGAGCTGCAAATTAAGCTTAGTACGACTCCTATGATGTGGTGTGATAATCAGGGGGCTATTGCTCTCGCATACAATCCTGTCTATCATGCAAAAACAAAGCATATTGAGCTGGATGTTCACTTCATCCGAGACAAGGTTGCAGCTAAGAGTATTGAAGTTAGCTATGTGCCTAGTGATGATCAGTCAGCTGATATATTAACTAAAGCACTTTCATTCAAGCAGTTTGATTATCTGCGACACAAGCTGAATGTCTATCCTGGACACTTCAGCTTGAGGGGGGATGTTAGTGATATCGAAAGCAAAGCACAGAAGCAGAGTATGACTTACTGCAGCTGATTAGCTCATGAAAGCTGACATGGCAAGTTGGTTATCCAGCTCATCTCACACAGTTAAAATGTAACGAACTGAGTGAATTGTTGAGTCTGTTTTAGCTTGCTATATAAACTTGTATTTTGTACTCAGATATTATGTTGAAGAAATATCAATAAAATCACATATTTGTTTCACTTTCTTTTTCATTTTCTTAAACTTTCTAGTTAACCAAACAACTCTTTTCTATAGTTTTAACAAGAGCAATTGATCTTTAACTATCCTAACCCCAACAAAAGAAGCACGTTCATTGTCAGCTGGAGCTCACATCAGAAAGCTCTTTTGAATACGGAAAAGGCAACGTTTGGATGGTGTAATAATTTTTCGCCTGCAGCTTGTTGTAATACATTATTTTTAACACTTTCCGACAGCCGCAATATTTGAATCCGGAAACGTTACAAGCCCATGCAGTCCTTTTACGAATTAAATTAAATATAATTTCTTTTTCTTTATCCTTCTTAAGACAAAAGTCTCAAATACATTCGCCGTTGAAGAGTTATGCTGTCTCTGTGATTGAAATTGGAACGTCCACGTAAAGTAAATGGATTAGAGTAGGTCCCGGCGGTGGGGGAGCAACAGGCTAACGAACGACAAACAATGTCAGTGGTGGGACGTCGGACACGTGACAGGAAATGGCGATGCCGACAGTCGTTATCAGGGGAACAAGGATTGTGACCCGAGCCCGGTTTCCTCGCTGGTGGTACAGCTGAGCCGTGCGTCCATCTCCTTGATGTCTGCTTCCAGCTCAGCCAATGCCTGTCTATTCATCTCATAAAACATGTACTAATGAAATTGTTACAAATTTATCAGAAATTAATTGATTTAATGGAACAAATTTACTTGATTTGACACCTGTGACAATGAATTATCCATCTGCGTGACTATGAATTGATCCTGTAGTTACTTGCCCCGATTAATTTTCAGTATTCTGTCAAGTAATCTCATACGAGACAATCGATCAGTGTCAGACATGATAGCATTTTGTTTTTCTAAATTTGGAACATTTTCTTTTTTTGGAATAAGTATATAATAAATATCTAATTCGAGGGAATCCGCCGGCTGCCAACTTGCCATTAGACTATAACTCTACTTAAAAATGAACTAAAAAAATCTCCTGTAATGAATCCAATGTAATCTAACTAGGACCCATGCTTTATAAATTTTTAATTTTCCAATTTCATAATAATTTTGAGGGTAAGACTAGAGGTAACAACGAAGGTTAAGACACGATTACATGACATGAAAATAACATGATTTTTCATCGTATAAATAAATATGAACATAATTAATAAATATTATGATATGACAAGATAAATAATTGTGTTAAACCAGTGTTGGACCACCTCAATATGATTACACGTTTACGACACAGATATCAATTAATATGTTTGTCGTATAAACAAATATTAATACGAATAATAAATGCCACGATATGACAAGATAAATAACTATATTATACATGTGTTGGACCACCTTAATATGATTACATGTTTATGACACATATATCAATTAATATATGGAAATATTATTGAAAAATTAACTTATACACGCACTAAATTAATTATTTGTATTATATTGATATTGTGTTATAAACTTATTCATACCATATTTATATCATGTTAACATACTTATGACCTATTTTTAAGAATAATATTAACATTTTTTTATTTTACAATTAATTTTAAACTTTTTTAGTAAATATGTCAAACATGTCAATACGATTAATAAACAAGTCGTATCCTTGATGTTTTAATATGATTAATAAATATATTATATTTTTGTTTACTTAAATTTGACACAATATAAATAAGACACGATTAACGAATTGACATCCTTAGACATGTCTCATTTACATTGTCTCCGAGAGGATACAATATTGTATTTTAATATAATTCCCTTTTGTGGTCGAGCTTTTAAAAAAAAATAAAAACTATAAATAGGATCATGGCTCAATTTGTTATTGGTGCCAGTAATTTTAAAAATATAAACGGACAAATTTTATTGGAATTAAAAATGAATTCTTCCTCAACTTTTATATGGGCCAATTGAATGGCGGTGGAATTATGTTAAGATCTAGCCCCTTCACCAAAATCAATTGAAAATAGGTAAGAGGCCAAACTGAAATTTATTGAAGGGGAATTTCAATTTACCCCACAAGTTACGACATAATTTAATTAATGTATAAATTTACCATTTTGTCTCACTGTTCTTATTTATATGACCTTAAAAGGTTAATCTTCGTTTTAGTCCTTATAGTTAAACTTTAGTGTCTACTTAATCTCTATATTTTGAAAAATATCTCAACATACTCCTACTATTAAATGTGTTACACTCTTATCCTTATTTTTTCATTACTTTTACGATAATACCCTGACAACAATTTTTTTTACATTAATCTTTTAATCTATAAAAAAATTAATTATTAAATTAACTAATAATTACTTATTAGCAAATTAATAAGTAAATATTAGTACGAAACAACTAATTTTTTTCATATGCTTGAAATAATCTTACTAATTGTTATTCATAAATAATTAGTACAAGTCAATTTCAAGCAATGTTTAATATCCATGCAATAATCTTATTATTAATTATTTGTCAAAAATTAATTTACCAATTAATCCTAAAATTAAAATAATACAACTAATTTATATTTTACTTATTTATTTTATTTTCAAGGCTAATTAAATTCACTTTTTTCTTTTCTTTAATATCTTCAAGAATATTGTTGAATGATATTTTTGTAAAAGTAAAGAAAAAGTAAGGATAGGATTGTAATATAATTATAAAAAAGAATGTCTTGATAATTTTTAAAATATAAAAATTAAATGGAAATTTAAATAAAAATATAATAACTAAAATATTATTTGACCCTTAATTATAGATTTATTATCCTCATATAACAAGCTCTGTCAAATCAAAATCCTACTTCCTATTCTCAGTACTCTGTATTTCAGTCAAATAGCACCTCAAATCAATCAATTTTGTTCCAAAGTATACTCTTTATTTGGGTTTAATTTTTTGGATTCCTCTATCTTACATGCATTTAAGATAGGGATTGCCTTTTTTTTTTTAAACTGCACTAAACTAGATTTTTATATTTAATTCTGCTTTTCACGTCAATCAAAACAAGGAATAATTGAAGGAAGAGGCCAAATTTTAGTGTGTTGCAGTTGTTTATTTGGAGGCACTCACCTGAAAGATAAGCAGTAATACTAATAACGTAATTGAAAACTAAAAACCTTGGGTTAGAAAGATGGGAACATGTGAAAGGGTTTGGTGAGCTAGCAAGGTCGGAAGCTCAATAATGCATAATGAAGCATCTTACTGTGAGTAAAGCAAGAGACAAGTATATAAAATTACATATTGATCATACTTTGACAAATCTTTTTTCTTTTTTTAATTGTGATCTCTTATTGGTTGATTTGATGACTACTAGCTTGCTGATGGCTTCTTAATTTGTTGCATGACACTCGAAAGAAACCCCGTAAATTAATTTATATTTCAATTGATAATCAACTTTTCTTAATTATTATGCAAGACGAAGATAATCAACTATTTTGATTTATTATTTTATTTCTGTCATTATTTCGTCGACCTTCCTCAAGCCAGGAAGGAATATTTTGTGAAATCCCACCTTGCTTTTAAATTATAAATCTTTTTTTTTCCTTTCAAATTAATATCTCGCAACAAACTAAGAAGTTGTTTCTTTGGATGTTGTCGAAGTCTTCCAAAAGCTTTTTAGATTTCCAGTAGCTCTTAAATGGGGTCATGTCTGTGCATTATTAAATAGTTAAGGCTCTTCAAAACAATGCATATGTAGGGGGCCCCCAAAAACATCGTAGCTCAGTATTAAGGTCAATTCAACTTTTTTAATTTACCATGATCCGATCAGGAAAGTTTCCAATTATCTTGTAAATTGTCGACGGATTAGAAAATATAATTAAAGCAACTTGTTGAAAAATCTGGTATCTGAAAATGATGGCACGATTGCCTCAATATTCCATCTCCTAATTTCTTGAACTTATGTGAAGCACAGGTACTCAAATGTCGACTTAAAAAAGTACAATAAGGGAAGAGTCATCACCAATCACCATCTTAATAATTCATGTGGAGCCTTAATCTCAAATAATTAAAAAGCATCTCCGTTGTCATATATCTATGTATAGTTCCCCATACAGTTAGAATTCTAGTTATATGCTTACATGTGTTCTCCAAATTATGTCAAAGCCTGCCACCATTAATCCTTAGTTGTCTCCAGCTCCATCCCCATTTAGCAGTGACTTTGCTGACATCTATATCATTTCCCTTTCCTTGAACATTTCAATTTAAACATTTTAATTTAACATTGAAACCTCACATCAGAAAAATAAAAATCATCGAAGCCTGTTAAGAAAAGAACAAACCATACAGGGACGGCGATCCTCTCACTGTAAATGAAAGTCAAATTCAACACAGCTAATAATAAAAAGAAAAGAACAATTGAAAAAAGTGGTTCTTAAAAAGACATATTGAATAATTGACTCGACTCAGATCGTGGAAACTAAAGGGGCATTGCCCAATAGAAGTAATACGCACCACAATCACTTTCTCTTATATTGTGAGATATAAAGAGGATCATAACAAAATTGGGATCTAGTGTCACGAAACAGGGAAAAGTGATGGAAATCATGCATGATCTGTTCATGCTCGATTGGAGAAGCATAATCAGGCTTCTGGAGGTTTCTAGGGAGCACATCATGGCACTTTCGTGCTATCATATGCGACTCAGCCACACAATTTTTCATAGTGGTTGGCGTAGAAATTTAATCGTAGTCATTCATCAATTGGTTTCTGCACTTACGTAGCCAATCCTCCACCGAATATTCCATTTGTCTTCCCGGAAAATGATGTTCCAACTTTTTATATATTTGATTGATCATACACATACACATGCCCCCAATCAATCTGCTGAATGAATAAACTCAATTTCCTGAATTTGCATTCAATTATCGCTTTTGCAATTTGTTAAAAAAAAAGAAGCTTAAATTGAAAGATAATCTTGGCATCCCTGACGAATAGGGAACACACAGCTAGCTAATGGGGAAACGTTAGTTTGTTGTATATTTAATGACCACTAAGCGAGATAGAAGAAATGACCTTCGTTATGTCACACCCCCATGTGACGATTCTGTAGGCAGTTTTGCCAACGCATCAAAAATATTAATGCACGTAAAGCTTAGATAAAATTATCAATTAATTTTTGACAGAAAATCAAAGAAAGTTGCAGGTTTTATTTTCATTTAATTTGTACACATTTTATTATTAAAAAAAAAGCCCAATTGTGTTTTCGATATTTACTTGAATAGACCCAAGCTGTGACCAATCGCTGTCACACTTCTTGTCTCTAGCTTCGGCTCTTTGCAACCAAAATAATGGGTCCAAACTCCAAACTCGATGCAAATCAAAGAGGCAGGCATTGAAAGACATGTCCTTTGGCCGAATGGAGACTTCTCATTGGTAGATGAAACGGTGAGCCTTCCAGGACTCGATTGCTTTTTAATTGGCGAAACCAATGATCAATTTATCATGTACCATCAAATCCAACCACCTTATCATGCAACCAGCAGGAACCTCTGCATTTATCATGTTGTGAATTTTTAAAAAATAATTGTTTATATACACACATGATCTGTTGTTATACACATATACGTGTACGTATATAAATGCATAGAATGTGAAAGATTATATTGATAAATTAATTAAAAGATTATATTATAGAATATAAAAAAAAAAGTTAATATGATTATTTTGCATGTTGATTCATATATTATTGAAGGTTGAAACATTGATACTCATAAAATATCAATTATACAATTATAGTAAACATTATGCTAAGTTATCTAAATAGTCAACCAAACATGACAAGGAGAGAATATATGCAAATAGCACGGCTACTGCTCTCATCCACATAATATTAGTATATGGAATGTCCACCTTTCCATATTCATCAAGAACATTTAAGAAAATGTAACACATAGTTGATGGCACGGGATGATCAGGTACATTTGAAATTTTTCTGTGCAGGCACATGCATTTTACAAAATGTAGATTGGATAATACTTTTTTATTCAAATATTTATTAATAACAAAATAGTAGCCGTTGGGCTTGTAGCTTAATGTTGGGGCTGCCCATGGGTATTCTCTTTCCTCTTTTCGTAAAACATATGGAACAAGCATAATTTTTTCTTAAATGGTGTTCGGGTCATTTTGAGAACGCTGTAACTTTTAAAATAATTATTATTAGTTGTGCTGTAAAAATAATTAGCTGTGAAGAGAATAAGTTAAGTGTTTGGTAAATTTTATTTTTCAAAAGTACTGTGTGTTTTGAAAACAGTTATGGACGTTTAGCAAATTTTACTGTTAAACTGCTAAGAGAAGACAAATGATTAAAATGTACATAATGTAGGATAAAATTTACCTGTACATATAATATTTTTAATTGTGTATTATAATAATTTTTACTAAAAGTAAAATTTACAATATATTATTTTTTATCTTAAAATAGTTGATATTTAAATTTATAAAATAGTGAAACAAATTTAACAATAATTTGACCAACGAATTGATATTAATAAATTATATTGATGAATTATAATAAAAATTTATTAAAATATTGATTTTGTTTTAAATTTGAATAAGAATAATTTTGGGTTTAGGTAATAAGTTTAAGGATATTTATGAAATTATATTAAAGGATAAAATTGATTCTCAAAATCAGAATATAAAAGCTACCCCTTCCCTACTTTTCAAAATCAGCTGTAGGAGGGACCAATTTTGACAAAAATGATTTTGATTTTTACCAAACACTAAAATTAACTTTTAAATTTTTAAAATCACTTTTAAGCCTCCTAAAAGTAATCTCAAATGGGTCTTAGCCAAAAGTATTGGTCTCGTGCAGATTATGGTCATAGTGTAATATATATGTCGGTATTGAGAGTTCTAATAGACACCAGATAATAATATATTTGTCGATTATAATCATTAGAAGAATTAACAAAATTATAATATAGAATTAAACACTGATTCGTTAGGCAGCAAGAATCTAGCTAGCTTCCACACGAATGGACGAATGGTAACAAGAGGCTTGGGGCATCATGCATTTAAGAAAAGTGGGATAAAGTTCTGTGCTTTGGTTAGATTTTTGTTTAATTAGTGGTCCATCTAGCTCAATGCGGTAAGTGACGTAATTGTTTTCACAAAAATAAATGTTGGAGAGAATGATTAGTTGCTTTATATATCTTAGTCCACGACAATTACAAGAAACTATAGTTGATACAATATTCTTAACAATATTATTATATCACGCATAACCTGTCTATTGATTAAGCTCTGATGAGTGAACACCACGTTATTAACGTTAACAAAGCACATGTTGTATAAATCAATTTTATATTGGAAACAAGTAATCAATATTATGTACTTTTTCAACCTTTTTATAGATTTTAATATCTGTATTTATGCGATTATTTATAAATTACCGCACGCAAAATATACCGATCCATGGCAAAAACAATGAAGACCTTAATTTATCGAATAAAAGAAAAAAAAAATAAAGGTAAGAAAAAGATGTGAAACAGACATGGAAACAAAAAATAAAGAATAAATGAAAAGACAAAAAAGTGTGAAAAGAAATTAGTACTGTCCTTGATTATTATATGGTATTTACTATTTATTAATAAGGCCCTTGTTACAAAATCCTGTGAATAAACTATTTTTGAATGGGGTCCTCTGATTAGATTTGCTGTTTTTTTACAACCAGGGCCCCTCCCCTTCTTCTTCTTCTTCTTTTTTTTTTTTTTTTATCATTGGATTTTGCTTTGAAAGAGCAATAAAATGAACCCAATGCAATGGGGTCACACTGGATATGGTTTCTCTCGTACAAAAAAAAATCTCTACGGATGAAGAAACGGCGTTCAATAGAAGAGAAAGAGAAATGGGAAGTGGGTTTCATTCCAGGATCGTCAAAAAGGATTCAAAATTAAAAAAAAAAAAAATGTTTTTTTTTCCATCTTTATCTATCAATTATTTGAGGTCATGAGAAAGAAAGTCAGGTAATTGTCTGAGGCGAAATGAACAAAAACGAAACATCAAAAGGGGTGGTGCCGGGTGCTGGTGCATTTTTGTTCAATTATACTTAATTTTGGAAATAGAGATACAACAAAAGAAATATTCGCACATATATATACCAGAAAATTGCTTTTGCTAGGATTCAAATATTATATTATTGAGTGATTGATCATTGCTAGATACTCCATATGGGGCATTGGCTAGAGCTTTGAAAATGGAGAGACTCGCAAGTTGATAAAGGGGATTTTGTCTTTATTATAATTTTATAGATTTTATTAATTATAAACATATAAATTATTTCTCTGCCAGAAAATTCTTTAGAGTCTCTTTATCAAATAATTTAAAAGTCATATTTGTACATTATGTACAAATATTGATAAGAATGATGTGAACGAAGATAATCAAGACCGTTGTGTACTCAAAATTAAAGCCAGCGTGACATTCATACGTGGTAACAATCATTGTCATCGTGATATGTAAACACAATGCCATCATGATATGTAAACATGACAAGTGTTATAGCTAGTCATTATAAGATGCAAATATGCAAGAGGCACATGTATTCTCCGAAAATATATATATAAATATATAATAAGTAAAAAAAAAAAAGAGCAGACCTCTATAAACTGTTATTTATATTTTAAAATAAAAACATTTAACAATTATTTAGAAATATTTAAATTGCCAAAAAGAACGAGGTAACTAGATCGATTCGTAACCAATGGGTTTGAGTTTTTATTTTTGACCCAATTAATTAATTTTTGGATTCGGGTAAGTATAACTAAGTCCAACATGACAAGAACACAACAAAAACCTACTTAACACGACCAGTTATTAGCCTATCCTTAGAAATCTGATCGAGCGATTTTTAACTGTCTAGACAAATTCGAATCCTTAGGGAGAGCTAGGGATTAAAAAATTAATTTGCTTTGTCCATCCGTCTATTTTTTGAATAAAAGTAATATAAAAAAAGAGCAATGCTAGGTATCCCACATTATAAGTCTCAATTTGAATCTTAACTGATGTGACGTTCATCTATTGAATGGTGATTAAGTAATTTTACTAGTTATTAAATCTATTATTTAATAAATGTGTGACATATATCACTGAAACTCTAGTTAATATTCAAATGTTGGGATCCCAAACATTATTAATAAAAAAAAAATTTATTTTCTTGGGCTTATAGTCAATTTGGTGACTATTTTAATATATGCATTAATTATTCAAAAAAACCGTTAAAAATAATATGAAGAATAAAAAAGTGTAAGTCAAATGAATAATTTAACAGAAATATAGAATATTTAGACACACACACACACATTTGAAAATTAGAAAATTTTGGGTTTGACTTGTACCAAGCATGCATGAGGAGACAATCCAGGGACATCACTCGCACAAAACTGATA
>NW_006263303.1:3150062-3156440 GCF_000493195.1 Citrus x clementina | reverse complement strand
TATTACATCTCATCACTGAATAAAAAGCTTGCTTAAAATTACATTAAAATTTTCTCTCGTCATGGAAAGCTTTTTTTAAATATTGCATTAAGAATAATTTAAGAATCCAAACAAATAAGTCCCAATTGATATGGTATTTAGCAATTAGACGATAAAATATTAATTCACTATCCAATAAATGAATGATATATAACACTTAGGACTCAAATTAGTACTTTAAATCCCTCTTATTACCGTTAAATTAATCTTGGGCTAAAATTGGCGAACATTACATAATAAGCTATATCAATATTCAAATACAGTACCATGCCTCAATATGAAAAAGCTAAAAATGCAAACCAACCAGATAATGTCTAACAATAAAAAATTAGCTGTCCCTTATATAAAGACTTCACACTAAAATTTCTGGTATGGTCCATGATTGAAGAAGTATTCTCAATAATACAAAAAGCTGGATTAATTTTGATGTGATGGAAGCTCAAAATGTCCTTGTACCGTTGCACACATGTCATACATTTTTTATAATACGAACCTAATTTATTTAATAAGAATTCAAGGTATTTGTAGACTTAATTTTTTGGCAAAATTTTTCATTGACCGAGAATTTGCTTCCATTTGCATTTTTAAAGCATAAGATAGCGAATTCATTGTTGAATTTCGTTAAATAAATCCATAAGAGATGGGGAAGATGGCATGTAAAGTGAAATTCTCACATGATCCGAGCCCAATGAAATATTCAAATCTTCCCACTTTGGTATGCTGTGTGAGCAGTAAAGATGTTACGTCATTGCTGACCTTATTGTAGGGTGTATCCACGTCCTCAAACTTAATTTTTTTAGTACCCTAGAGCAATTAATTAATTTTTTTCTTCCACTAGCAAAATTAATTAGCTACAAAGCTTTTTCTAAACGTGCAAATCACGTGTACTAAAAAGGCTAAACTTTTGGGACCATACTTATTGAAAAGAAGGATAAAAAAAAAAAAAAAAAGAGAAGGAAACATACTTCCTCACAGCTTTCCATGAAAAACAATAATGAAAATTGAAGCATCGAAATGTCGTTAACAATGATTAGAAGAGACAAGTTTTCTAATTATTGGAAGCTACTATTGCTGAAATAAACGGATTCTTTTCCTTTGCCTAGAAAATTCAATAGTGTCTTCAGCCTTACAACGTAAGCCATAAACCATGCATCTTTTTTTTTCTTGCCCCCCTCCTCTTCAAAAAAAAAAATAATAATAATAAATAACCAGGCAATAAATGGAAATGTGGAATCAGTGACCTTTATGGGACTGCTGATAATGCCATCCACCAATCAAATTATTAACCCAAGGTTTTAAAGTCATTCGCAAACTCAATATCGATGTGCTACATAAAAGAATTGATCTGAGCACACTCAAAAATCATCAACACTGAAAAAAGGGGGAAAAAAAAATCTTATGATCACACGAATTCTGATTAATAAAAAGCAAATATTGATGTTTAATAGGTAATATTTCTCACCTAAGATATGCTCATAGCGGATTAGGGCTTCTTTTTTTTTTTTTTTTTTTTACCGATTTTGAGACAAAACAAAAAGCTCACTTCGTACTCTTTACTTTAAGAAACAAAATAAAATAAAATAAACGAGGACATATAGCAGGGAGAAGACACTTTTTCTAAAACCGCACAAATAACAAGGACGTACACGAGAAAATTCCTGACACAGCCCTTGTGTTCATATCATACATATCTTTATCGATCAAGAGTAATTTATTTTTTTAAAAAAAATTGCTTTTATCATCATTAGAGTTAGAGAATCGCTGACCTTTCAACGACATAATTATTTTGAAAATAGAGAGTGAAAGAACAGAGTCAGTGAATATGAATTAAGATAAGGCACGTTTGGCCATAGCCTATAGGCTGCCGAAGAAATGAACTTCGCTGAGGTCCATTTGTCTCATGTGCAAAATTAGGGTTGTTAGGGAAAGATGATAATAATAATTAATAATATAATAATAATATACCATTTTTTTTTTAAATCTTTTACACCAGGGCTAGCTTCGGTATTCACAAATCTTTTGTTGCTAAAAAGTGACAAAAATCCAACGGACTGGAACTAAACTGTTCATTAGTTTATTTAATTTTGCTTTTGGCAAATTTAGAGATAGAGAGAGTTCATAGTAGCTGAGAATAGATACTGTTACCCAATGGGGAAATTGTCAGTGTCACCAGCTCACCATGTTTCGTATATCATCTTGCACCTGCCAAAATCCAAAAGCAGTCCACAGAATTCTTGAATAGAATTTGAGATTTCAGCACAATTCCCCGGTTTCTTTTATATTCTAATACCAAACTGTAGTCACACATTGTGCAATTTGAAGAACCCATATTCGGTCAGCTTCAACGCTTATGATAATAACCGATCAAAAGGAGAGAATTTTAACTGGTACAGTGTCCTACTCATATAACTACAATTTCAAAGAAGTTTGTTGCTTGAAGAAGAGGGAGGTCTTAATGAGCTCATACCAAACATGGTAGACGAATTTATGACAGTTTTAAATTGTACAGTTAGATTATTTATTGAAGAAGGTTACATAATTAATTAGAACTCTAGAAACAGAGAGGGCACGACAATAGACAATGTTCTAGCTATAGCCCTTCAAAGAAAAACCAAAAGGGCTACTAAAGCTCAAAATTAAGCCAGAAACGAAAAACAAAAAAAGAAGCGAATTGAAAATTGAATACTTGACATGCACACATTCACAGACACAATTCACATTTACAATTTTCACAAAACATAGACAGATGAACAACATTTCAGGAATCCCACAACAAACCTTCTCCAAGTCCAAGTCCAAGTCCAAAGTTAGTTGATGAAAAAACACTAGACTCTGGCAACACTCCGAATTGATAATCTTCAACTTCAACGCTTTGAAACCAAGGCGGCGTGTACATCCAACCATCGACCGAGTCAACAAACACAAACTCGTTTCTCAACTCGGACGATTTGTAATCATAACTCGACCCCAAACTCGGCAGCTCAACGATCTCACTCAACTCTTCTGACCCAGTTGACAAATCCATAGCAGAAACCAAAGATGACAGAGAAGATGAAGACGAGGAGTCAAACTTGTCCATTTGAGCAGCCTTAGCAGCGGCGGCTTGGACGTCACGTGGGGCGAGAGAGTTAGGACGTGGGAGCGAGTCAGCGAGTTCTGGGAAGTTGAGGATTGCTGAGTTGCCCTTGATGCTCAAGGCAGCCACGTCATGCGCACGTGCGGCCATTTCGGGCGTGGGGAAAGTGCCGAGCCAGATACGGGATTTTTTGCGGGGCTCACGGATTTCGGAGACCCATTTGCCCCAGTTCCTCATCCGGACGCCCCGATAAACGGGGTGCTTGCTTGATTGATCTCTCATTCTTTTGATCTTTTTGGAGTCTTGATGAGCATTTGTTGGCGACAATGATGAGTTTGACGAGCTGCTTTCTGCTTCCGATGAGTTTTGCGGTTCACTCATCTTGTAGTCGTTGTTGATGTCGCTACTCTTGACGAAACTGATTATTAACAAGATGGTGATTATTATTTGGATTCAGTTCATTAAAAAAAAATAAAGGGACTAAAATGAAGACAAGGAAGAAAGTTTGGGGCGAAGTGGAAATTTTTGTTTGAAAGCAAAATAGAGCAAAGAATAAATGGGAGAGCTGAGGAGGTCAAGTTTCGGAGGGAGGTTAACTGAGAGGGAGAAGGGGCTTGTAATTTGTTGTTTAGAAACAAATTAGAGGAAAGAGATGGCCAATGAAAGCAAGTACCTGTTTTTTGTGTTTCGTCAAAAGGATTGATGACGAATTGATATGCGTACATAAATACTATTCAATGGAGATAGCAAAGCAGAGTCACTCAGCAGAGGAAGGAAAGGGGATTGAGGAGGGACATGCAGCTTTGAGAGCTGAGTTTATATACTGCAGGAAGGGGCCTTTATTATTATTATTATTATTATTATTATTATTATTATTTGTTTGTTTTTAGTAAGTTTAATTTTGAGATTTTGCTAGCTCTCCTATCATTTCCCAATGAATCATCATACAACACTTAATAAAGCTTTGAGATAAAAGACGAAGGACCCACAAAAGAAACGGGTCACCCTGCTCGACTCTATGTACAGTGGGGACCCTTTTCATTAGTACCACGCAACCCTCCATTAATTTTATTTTTTTATTTTTTTCAACTTTCATCGATTTTTTCCAGTTTCACCATTTTGCACTGTTCATTTAACCCCCCCTACCGGCCCTCCCCACGCAATACATATCTCAACATTTGGCTCTTATTGTATTATATATAAGATCCGTGCACTGTTTGTTGCATATCTTTCAATCACAAGTTTTTCCAATATCGTTTGGTCGCGACATATAGTTATTTTAATGTGTATATAATATACAGAATGAGGTAGCAAGTTAGGGCTTACAGTGGCACTTGGCCATATGATATGGATCTTCGCATTGTATTGTTTTTTGGATTCTATAGTTATTTCGATATATAAATAGATATTTTGAGGCGCACTAGAAACTAGGGAATTACAATGTCAACAATTGCTTGAGAACTTGAGGCCCATCCTGATTTGGTCCCAAATTCGGAACCAGCTTGAGGAACTGCCAAAGAAATATCATCAATGGGTCCGATCAGCTCGCCAATTTAAGAATGAATGCTATTCTCTACCTAATGAACGATTCGTAACAGTAACCTCCGATCATTTCTTAATTTGTTCGATTCCACCACAATAAATAACTTTTCATTCATTACATGCATAATCTTTTTACTGCTAGTGCTGAGTAAATGTTTGACATATTCGAAAACTTAGGCATTTAGTACCTAAGAGTGACTTCCCAGCATGGTATCAAAGAAGATTTCATCGTTAAGATCTGGGGTTATAAAATATTCCAAAACAATCTAATTTTTCAAGAGTTTTGCGTGGATTCACATAACTTGATTGAGTATTTTCGAATTTTTTGTCCTAAAATTTTATTTGGTCTCAAATAGTGTGACATTTATCAAGTTGATTGTAAAATAAGATGATTAATTGGGTAAGAATTTATGAAAATTATTAATCACTTGACAAATGATAAATTATATAATTTGAGATAAAATCTATGATAAAGTTTTAGAATGTCTTCTGTTATGACGATAATGAATTTCACTATTTTCCCTCTTATCTCAAAGCACTGAAATCATTAATTTAATTTGTGTGGGTTTGCATCAGAGATGGGCCAATTTCACGCACGTAGTTTGTTGACAAATTGCAACTTATCGATCTCGGATGAGTACTCTCTCACTCTCATCAGAGACCATAGATGAGCAACAACTCATCGGGGTCCCAACCAAATTCCAATCGGGGTCGCACTCATGGCGCAATAGTGGCTCAAAACGTAGCTGTTCTTAAATTTTAATTAATGTACACATGTTAAAAATGACTAGTACCCTTTGACAAAATCAAGGGCCCCTTCCTCATGTATGGTCGGTTAATTTCTAAGTAAGTTAGTTTATTTAGGCTATAAAATTTACTTTAAATACTCTATTATCTTGTACGCACGTATATTTATTTTAAAAGATTAAGTTTTATTTTATATATTCATTTTAAATTCAAAAAAAATCTTTATTCAAACTATATAAATTAATTAATTTTATTTACTTAAAACATCAATTAAGCTATTTAACACACCCAATTTTAAGATATTTAACACATACATACAACAATATAATCAAGTGAAGTTACAAAGAAATTATTTAACACAACTTTAGTTATTAATTTTTTGTTTATTTATATACAATGTTAGATTTTCCACTCAAAATTACTTGTAATGAGAACACCGTAATAAAAAATATTTTGTAAATATTAAAAAAAAGGAAAGAAAAAGGATGAGAAGAAAAAGACCACACACAAAAATGAATGAGAGCCAACAAAAAATGGTCGTTTAAAGTTATTTTGTTTTACTTTATTTTTTAAGAAAATATCACATATATTTTGTTGTCAAAATTTTTAAAATACTTATTTCCCCACTACTTATCTAAATATTAAGCAAGATATTAGTAATAAAGGTTTTATGGTTTAAGGAATAAAAATTATACATTAAATAAAGAGTGTCAGATGTTTAAAGTAATTATAGAATATTGATTTACAATAAATCATCCTTAATAGTAATTCGCATATATTTATAATAAAATTTTCTATTAAATCAAAGTGTTTAAAATAAAGGATCAGGCTATTTGGACCAACAAATATATCTTTACACCCACTTTTAATAAAAATTTATATTACATAAAATATAAATACCATTATTAAAATTACCATTTAAGACAAAGATAAGTCTTTTAACACTCTTCTTCTTCTTCCCTTTTTTCATATTG